>NC_045545.1:55820214-56148964 GCF_009769535.1 Thamnophis elegans
AAGATGGTGCCAAATAGAATAACAGCAATCAGAAGTTTAGATTGCTATGAAAGATTGAAGCTACTTGGAAAAAGTCAGGATATATTGCAAGGAAAATAGCAGCTGTTTTTGTAGTAAAGGTGACTCTCAATGCTTTAAAACAAAATTCATTATTACTAGATTCCTGGAAATCTGCTAATCAAGTCATTGACCAGAAGATAAGTGAGAGAGACAGTGAACAAAGTGGAGTACAATGGCATTTGTCAAGGCTAGAATTTGTAAGATGACATCTCCATATTTGGGAACTGACTCACAGCAAAAGAAGCCACCTAAGTATAACTGAACAATAACATGGTTTCTTTCTGCCTTTACTTTAAAAGAATGAAAAACTTTTTGTGTAGGACTTCTTTTTCTTTTCTTTTTTTTCTTTCCCAGTTCAATTTTCTTTTTCCCATTATCCATTTCCATGCAATTGTTCTTTCTTTTTTCTTCCTTTCCTTTCCTCCTATAACATTTTTATCATTTTTTAAAAATAAAATGTGTTGAAGATAAAAATTGGTTAAATAAAATTGTCTCTCTCTTCTCTAAATACGTATCTCAATACTTTATTGTTGGATTCCAAAGTCAGATACGGGGATTTGAAAGTTATTAGCAGTATTTTAAATTGTGTTCTGTAAGCAACTGGCAACAATACAGAATTTTGAGTGCAAACATCACTTTGTCCACTTAATATCTTAGTTGTTTTACATTGTGTCAGTTGCCAATTTCTGGATACATATCAACATATCAATGGTACCCCATATAGAACATTTAACAACTGAGCTGCAATTGTTCCCCACATATAAAAAGCTGGCCCTCTAGTAAATTTTGAATTTACAGATTTGGGATTAATAAAAATCTGCCCTCATCCACTGACTGAACTGTCTTCTTTATGTTTTATTTTAATTATACTAGTATAAGAAATATTTATCTCTCATCATTTTCATTAAAAGTCAATCTTGTTCAAGTTCATTTTTAAATCTTTCTAAACATTAATATTTGCTGCTGACCTGATTGTGCTATGCCCAAAAGTTTCATCAATATTAGTTTTCAGCAAATTCTGAAATATATAAAAGCAACTAAAATTATATTTCTCATAATGTTTGTGTGCTCACACGCAGGCACACACACATACTAAACCTAAAAGATAGCAATAGATTGAAAACAAGTTATTACAAGGCAAACCTCTTGTCTGAGTATGGATTTAAAGCAGGCTCATATTTGACACTAATGACATAAGAGTTCTAAGGATGTAAGGCACATGAATCACTATGTCAACTCACTGATCAGCATTCCTAAAGGTATTGCAAGATTAAAACTCTGAAGGGAGGGTTGCATATTAGAAACAGGAACACACCTAAACACTTTTTCTTATCATGCTGTTTGAAACCTAGGAAGTAATAAAACTAAGATTTCATGAAGTCATGTTATTGACAAATCCATCACTAGATTATTATAGCTGCCCAGAAACAATGCAATACTTATTTTCACAAAAACCAAAGTGGTAGTTAATCAAGCACCGATAGATTTCTTTTTTGCATAATTCTCTTGTTCCAGACCTATACCTTCACAATATGAACATAGGGAATTCAGAAGTTAAGATTGGAGAATTTCTAGACAAGTGTGCTTGTAGACTCTCTCCACCCACATAAACAGGTCTCTTTAGGTCAGGCTTGTTAGGGAACATACCACACATGCTTCAGGTTAAGACTCTACGCAACCCAATATTGTTCCATGGAGTATGTTGGTGGGTGCATTCCTTTTGACAAGGGAAGGTAGTTCAAGTTGCAAATTATCCCAGCTCATTTTAAAAGTATTATTTTATCATATGGGAGTAACTTCCCCAACATATTCTACACACATTTCTCTGATACAGGCAGACTCCAGATTTGGACTAGATGAATGATAGTTTGCTCAACCTAATTTGAATCACAAGAGGGACAACATTCAGAAAAGTAGTGTTGTTAAAGAAGGGGACGGAATGTAGGCCCAAAAATAGTTTGTTTATATTCAGTTAGAATGAATTTGTGCCTCCCAGAACCAATTAATGATGAATAGCAAGTATTTGTATGCGAAAATGTTAACTTACTTCCATCTTGGTTCATTCTTGGAATCATCTCAAAATAATTATTATTTGATTCTAATGAAGCATACCATAGCCTGAGAATTGTTATAATTAATGCAATTGTGATATATTTTTATATCCTACTGTATCTTTCCACTCCATCATGTACTCAAGGTATTAAACATTATATTTTTTACTCTCATCAAGACCAGACACAATTTTCTGTGTTCAGTGCACTTTTCAGCCTGAAGATGACACTGGAGGAAGCCATGTTCCATATATCAGATAGAGGAGTAGGAGCATTGTAATAAAAAGCCCTCTCTTGCATTAATGACCACACAGGCTTGTAAGAGGAAAGGTATCCCTCAGATAGGTGCATTTTAAATAGTTTAGGTTTTTTAAGTTAACAGCAATTTCATAAATTATGTTTGACAAACAATTGTCATGATTGCAGCCCTTTCCTTATAAGCATTGTATCTTGCAAAAAGGTATAACCTTAACTGTTATGATTGTATCAACTGTAGCTTCTGGATAATCCAGGTATTGTTTTCTGAAGGTTGATTGGCAATTAGTACAAACATTGCTCTGTTGCTTGGTATAAATCTGTTTATGTAAACAAAAATTTTCTTCATGTAGGCAACTATAATTGTTAGTCATGAGTTACATAACCCTCAAATATAACCATGTATTTTAACATCAGTGGAAATTTTAGTTATGACTTCATTAAATCTCACTTATTTTGAATAAGTGCATAGGCCATTCAGGTCAAAGTAGGAGCTTCACACATTTACCTTCCCTTCCATTATTTTGATGTAATTACATAAATTTAACTTCTCACTGAAACATCCTGTATCACTTCAAAACAATAATGGTAAACAATTAATCATATTTTCCCCTCTTCCTCTGTTGCTTGGTAGAGAAACAGCATTTGTCCCATCCTGCATTTTTTCTCTTTTCTTTCAGGTTTTATACTATATCCTTTGCTCCAATGATCTCATTCTTAAAAGACTTGGTTCTCAAATTCCTTTTGGGCCTTTATCTGCCTTGTGTTCTATCCTCCCTGGAGAAGCTTAGGAGTCCCATGTCTTCTTTTATTTTAGCCCCGCATAAATGAGTCAAGAAAACCTCAGTGATGCGAAATCATCAGGAGTAAAGGAGAAGGAACATTTTCACAGATAGATAAAAAATTAAGACCAAAACCTTCATATGTCTTGATTCAAATGATTATTAGAGACCCAAAATAAATCCAGGTATCATACGAATTTAGCTTCCTGAGAAATTCAATTGATTATATGCAAGAGTATATGATAGATAGAATTAAGTGGTGAATTCAAACTAATAATACTGAAAATAGTACTATCCAAATGCTGTTATTTCCAATGGGTTTTTTTATTTATTTAAAGCACCACAGTACAGATGCAAGTAATGATTGATAAACTTTCACAAAAAACTTTTTTTATTTATACATTAAAAATAAAATGTGATGATTCATATATTTAAGATTAATATGTGGCTGAAAAATTGGATGTTTTGATTGAGAATTGTTTACATGTAGTATGTCTTTAATGACATTTGTGTTACATCTCATACCTAAGCCAAGAACAAGTTGTGCCATGTTAAAGAAAACTCCTGCACTAGAAAGTCACATATATGGGCCTGTCACAATCCAGACTTCAACATAAGGTGCCTGTATCTACTTGAAAAGCTGATCCATTATTTTTCATTTACATTTTTGCATATTAAATAATAAGATGTGAAGTGGTTTAACTAAAAACCTTACTTGCATTTTGTACACAAGATTATCTGCAGCTGAATTGGTCATTTTGATTAATAAGATGATGAAAGAAAAGTTTAATTTAAACTAAAGTTCACCCCACCCAATCAATTATAGGGATCTGCATGAAATGTGCACTCATATATATCACTTGTTGAATCAGGAACTCTTGAAAATGAGCATCCAAACATAAATGTATTTAATAAAGGCTTAGGGTGTTCCCCACAAAAACAATCTCTCACAAATTTAAATAATAGGAATGAACACTATTTATAACATGAAGGAAAGCAAAATACTTTATAACCAGTTTCTGTAATTCTTTAATCCAGAGAGGTAGAAGCTTATTTACAAAGTGAAATGTTACTATGGTTAGAAACAGCTAGCACTATTTCTAGAGATTGTTCCAATGATGTAATCTTCCATGTATTATATTTTAGAAATAATGCAAATCTCTCCTTCAAATTAGTCCATTAATATAAATTTTCGCCATAGTAATGTTGTTCCCTACCTATTGAAAAATACCTTACAATTTCTTCTGTTATTAATTTACATTATTACATTTGCTGTAGGGAACTTGATCAACAGCATATAATAAAATATTATATAAATAAATTGCTGGAATCAATTAAAATTCATTTTTCTTCAGAACATCATAAATCTAATAGTCTTAATTTAATTTATATAATCATCAGATAATCATTGTCATTGTTTCTTCAAAGGGAATGTATCTATCTATATACATAATTGAGGAGGGAGAATTACTGGAAAAAATGTAATATGTATTAATTTTATGGCCATATCCTAAACTGGGGGTCCCCAAACCCCAGACCAATATCTAGCCATGACCTGTTTAAAACCAGAAGTAGCGATTGAGCATGCACACAAAGCTTCATTTGTGCGAGTGGAAGGGATGCCATCCCACTTGCACAAAACCACCCCCTCTCCTCCCACATTGGTCCATAAAGCCAAAAAGGTTGGGGAATGCTGTCCATGTGTGTGTGTGTATATGTGTATGTGTGTATTCTAATTCTAAATATTCTAATAAATATTCTATGTTAGTATGTTAGAAAATTACTGTGTGCCAAAAAATGAGATTCTTTAAAAAAAAACCATGCATATAATTAATGTATAGTTCATTTCTACGTACCATCAAGAGACATTTTTAAATGTTGACAATTCATAAAAATCACAATTTTTTAAAATAAAAGCTTTGGAGAACACATATCACAGACCTATGGTTTGCTTCTACTCTCTATCAAAATCTTAGATTTCAGAATTGTGGGGCTGCTGTTGCTCTTGAATGAGGTTTGGTTGAGCAGTTCAGTTGCACAACACCTCCTAATATTTAATCTCAGTTGTTTAATATACTTGCCACTGTTTTCATAGGAAAAGGAAGGACTAAGTTTGTACTACTGAAATTTTTGTAGCTTATAACCTAATATATTTGTATTTCATTCTTACAAGAAGATGGTTTTACTAAGCAGAAAGAAACCCAACCTTTTTCCATACAAAAGTTTATTACTCAATCTTTTGGAAGCATGCCCTCATACATTCCATTCTAAATAGATGTGTGATTTTAAATTTGAATACAGCAATAATCAATTCACGTACAATAGGTGTGGCAAATCTAAAGTGGGTCAAATCCACTTTATTTCTAGCATCTATATTTTATTAATTATTAATTTAGAATGTGAAGCCAATTTATAAGTGAATGGTCATTTTCTTCATTTTCCACATTTATATGCAATGTATTCTTTATTCATTCATTAAACCGATGCTGAATGATCCACATATACTAGCCAAATTAGTACTGCTGGTTTCAGTGAGCAAGGTTACATTAGGCCCAGTCATTTAAAAAGGAACCAACATACTACTACTGCAGCTCAATATTGACTAAATATTTCTAGCCATACTGCTATTGTCATGATACAAGTCTGTACAATATTTCAAAAGTTCATGGTTTGCCCCGGGCAATTAACACTAACATTTTAGATTGCCCCCTTAAAGCAAACATATCTACCACTTAGAATCATTTATTTACACATCACAATAGTCAAATCTTTGCACATATATACACAAATGCATTCTATACAGTTGGAATGGAAAATTTCTTTGTTGATGGGAAGTGTACTGTATAATAAATGGCAGAATTAATTGAATGAATTTTTTATCAGTGTTAATCCACCCATCAATATTCACATGTTATACAAAATCTTGATAGGTATAATATAAGCTTCAATTTCTCCATTGGGATGAAAAAAAGAGAAGAGTATATTAAATATATATGTTAACCAAAGCTGAACATACAGTCTTTGCATTAAGTCAGCTATTAAGTTTGTTCCTTCAATAGGCCAAGCTTTTTTAAAGCTTCCTTTCTGTGTTCTTCTGTGTCCCCTTTAGGGGTGATTTTTACACTAACACATGCTGGCCTAGGAAGCTTGGAAGGGTGCTGAAGTGGGTAAGATCGTCGCTCATGACCTTTGTCCCACTCAACATGATGCTGTTTGTTTTCCTTCAGATCAACAAAATCTTTTCCTGTGCCAAGAGATGCTGGGCGCATCCGGTTATTCCTGAGAAAATTTGGAGTAATCTTGCTGAGAAAAGATCTTTTATTGTTCTTTAAGTTCTCACCCTCACTTCCAGAAGTGCCCAAGCTGCTCAGACCTACACCAGATCGTTCCAGTGTGTTAGATTTGAAATTTGCTTGTTTGATCCTTTGAATGCTAATCTCTGTTGGTTGGACTTCTTTGACATCAGTTTGGTCAGACTGCTGGACACATTTCTTACTAAGAGTAATGTCATCTATGTTTACATTCTCCCTACTGCCAGTGTAGGACGTTTCTCTTGTTTTTGAGTAAATAGAAGTTTTGATCACTTGATCATCTGGATTCTTTTCATTATCCAAAGGGAGTCCCAGTTTCTCAAGAGCCTCCCTCCTTGCCCTCCCTTGTTCTTTTTGGAGAGCATAGGTTTTATCCATAGAAAAGTCACCAGTTGCAGCTCTAGGCCTCCCGCTGAATGGCAATGATGCTTTTATCTTATGTGTTGGATCTATATTAAGTGGCGCAACATTATTTTTGCTGGTTTTGAGAATAATATTTGGGGGCAATTTTCTGGGTTTGGGGGCAATAGGAGGGCCTTGCTTGAAACTAGAATCCAACTGAGATTCTTCCAATATATGTTTGTGATCAATTTCTTGATGATTAACAATTTGCTCAGAACTTTTCTTGTTACATTTAGGAGAGACAGATTTCAGAAAGGATTCATTTCCAGCTGCTGTCTCCATCATCTCTGGTGGGAATTCTTGTTTCACAGCTCTTGCCTCATATTCTTCCATTACACCTTGGTTCCCCTTACTTTCATAATGAGATGTTGCCCCATTTTCGGCATGTTTCCAAGAATCAGTAAGGATTGATTCATGCTCTATTAAAAGATGGCTCTTCCTCTGGTCTTGGAATGGTTCAGGAGGTGGAATTACTACTGATTCCAGCTCAGAGATTCTTCCCTGAGTACCTATCTCAGGGACTTCTTTCAATATGTCCAATGTTCCATGCTTAGAAGAGTCCCATAAAGTTGGATGTAATGGAGGGAGAGTTTTCAGATCATCAGCATTAGTTTCTGGTGCTTCGGCAACAAAAATCTTGGAAGTATGAACAGTATTTTTTGCCATGATATTTTTTGGAAGGCTGTGGTGGCCTGGACTTAAGATGGCAGCAGGTATTGAGCCAGAAAGAGAGGTGTTGCCTTTTGGATCAATTTGTTTATGCTTTCCATGATAATCAGGATCCAGTTCTACAAAATAAAAAATAGAGATAGGGAAAAGAGAAGGTATATAGTAACATATCTTTTTTTTTCTTTAGCAAGAAACAAGAAGACAGAAAGTTATCAATAGAGGAAATATAAGCCAAGGATGAATAAAATCAAATATTCATTTAGATTTTGCACAGTCATTACATTAATTTGATAAACTTTGGATGAAATAATAAAACATGAATAAGATATCAATGAGTTTGAACACATTCTCCAAGAGTTTGAACATTTCCTCCAAAAGATGTAGATAAGAGAAAGTAGAAAAATGCTGGTTTTCTATGGCAAATTGAACAATATAAGCACTTGCTTATATTGTGCAGCCATAGAATACCATCTTTTATGAAGAAACCTAAGTTCAATGTACAACTGTATTAAAAAAAACTTATTGAAAATTTTCCAGGTGTACATTAACCATATTAAAAAAAATGAGAACTAGATCTGAAATTCAACAGGTTGGACATTTTTAATGAAAAGCTAAAGAATGTAACCTCCCTTATGTTGAGGAGGTGAATTTTGACTAAAGACATCTATTTCCTGAAACTTAATTTTTAACAAGCTAAATCAACATATAATTTCATCTCAAAGTATTATATTTTAAAGTTATCAAACCTAAAAACATTACATGAGACAATCTGCACTATATTAAAGCCTTTTCTGATAATTTGGATGGCACAATAAACATCAACTATTTTGTGACCTTAAGGCATGCTTATACAAACAGGAATTTAAATCTGTGTCTTGTTTCTTCAAAACTCAGTGAAGAATTACTCTTCAGCTGAAGCGGCCACACTGCAAATCACTTATAACACAGTTCACAAACTTACCTTTGGGGACATCTCTTGTAGGCCATGTCCTTGTAAGTTTGGAAAGTTCAACAGCTTCTGCCTCATCAGCAGAAACTCCACTGTCTGCTTCAGCATCTAAAGAATGCAAAGTTTCTTCAAGAAACATAAGGCATTCTTTTTCTTCAACTGTTAGATAATCAAAGCCACCGTCATTCTTTGAGACAAAAACAAAGAACAAAACAAAAAAACTCTGAGTAAAGGAGGAATCATAAAAGCTTGCTCTTAAAAATAAGAATTTCATCATTCAAACTTATCTATTCCATTTCTGGGAAATATTAACCAATCTTTCTAACCTAAGGTGACCAGATTTTCAGATTGGTAAAGAGGGACACCTTTGACCGGGGGGGGGAGGGGGGGTGTGAGATTAAAAAATTTTTTTTTCACTTAACAAATGTGGCAAGAAAAATTGTAAAATGGGGCAAAACTCAATAAAGTTCTCACTTAACAACATAAATTTTGGGCTCAATTGTGATCGTGCATTGAGAACTACCTGCACTTATCTTCACTGTTACTGTTTCATATAGAACAAGCTTGTTCTTTCAGAATTGTGGAATTGTTATATAACTGTTTCTCTTGAGTTAAACTCAGCTCCTATAATTTTATTGATGTGTCATAATTTTCTTAGCAGTAGTATGGAAATTGTCATTGTTGCTTTTGGACAATTTTTAATATTTTCCTATTAAATATACAGTACTGAGATTCCCAGGTGGATTCCCCTCCAATTATTAGCCAGGTTCAACCCTGCTCATCTTTTTGAGAGCAGGCAAAAACAGCCAGGTTACATCCCTACAAATTGAAAGCTCTCTCCCTCCCTCCCTCTCTATCTCTCTCCCCTCCCTTCCTCTCTCTCTCTGTCACTCTGTGTGTATGTGTGTGTGTGTGTCTGTCACTCACTCACTCACTTAATCACTTACTCTGTGTGTGTCTCTCTCTGTCTCTCTCCCTCCCTCCCTCTCTATCTCTCAATCTCTCTCCCCTCCCTTTTTCTGTCACTCACTCACTCACTTAATCACTCACTCTGTGTGTGTCTCTCTCTATGTCTCTGTCTGTCTATCTGTGTGTCTCTCCCTCCCCCCCAACATGCAGATGGGCTCCGGACCAGGGGAGCCTCTTCCTTCTTTTTAACCAGGTGATCTTCTAAGACTAAGATATAACAAAGAACCTTAATTACAGACTGAACAAAAGAGTCCATCGAGAAGACTAGTAACATGAGGGCGATCCCTCATGTTACTCAGACCAGCTGAGCCTCCCTGGCCGTCGCAGCAGCAGCAGCCCCGATGCGAAAAACGCCGAGATCAGCGTTTTTCACATGGGGGCGTGCTGCAAGAAGAGTGAGTGAGTGAAGACCTTTCTAGCCAGCGGAAATGAGGTGGGCTGCAAGAGGGAGTGAGTGAGTCTGGATTGGCACTGAGCAGGGAGCAGATGCCCTGAAAAGGCATTTAGAGGTGGGGGAGGGAGGGGTTGGGGTTAAAGAAGGGAAATGGGAAGGAAACCAAGGCTTTAGCCCCAAGTCATCGGCTGGTCAATCCACGAGGGTACATTCCTGGAGGTTTGAATTAAGTTTGCTGAGGATGGTGGGCTACTTCCGATGTTTAAAATACCCAGCCTCAAACTTGACCAGGCGACCACAACCCCCACCCCACCCCTTTCTCTCTCGTTCAAGAGTTCTCGCCTGAGCCCTCCGGTCTGGCAACCTATCTTGCCCTACCTGGTGAACAGGACGACGCCGTGCTCCAGGGGGCTGTTGCTCACTTTCTGCTAGCTCTCCCGGATCAGCTTCTGATCCGCACTGGAAAGCTGTCGTGCTCCATTTTTCTCCCAGAGCGAAGTGCCAAACGGGAGCAGCAGCGCCGTTTCGGAAGAAAGCTCCACTCGCCACTCAAAGGCTCAGGCTTCCCCCGGAGGAACAGGTGGCCCGGATCCGGATCCCCGAGCAAATAATAAACAAATCCACACGCGGGGCTCGACGGAGCTTTGAAAGCCGCTTTCTCACCTGGAGCTTCCCTTCACATCTCTGGAACGGCTTGGCTCCTTTTTTTTTTAGGGCGCCCCTCTGTTGGGAGGAGGAGGAGAAGCTCCAACTCTACCCAGAGAAGGAGCCCGAGTGCTCCGGGGAAACGCCATGTTGCTTGAGGCCACGGGAGCCAGTAGGAAGGCAGCGGAGGGGCGGGAGCAGGAAAAAAGGCCCGATGTCTCCTCAAAAGCATGGCGGCGGAGGAGGGGGCAGGGCAGGGGTAACACGGTGCCCAGCTCAAGTGCTCCGAGCAGAGGGGGAGCTGCCCCCTCTGCCAGCGCTGGGCAGCAAAGCTTAACATCTTTGCTGCCCAGCGCTGGCACAGGGGGCGGCTCCCCCTCTGCTCGGAGCACCTGAGCTGGGCACCGCGTTACCCCTGCCCTGCCTACTCAGACCAGCTGAGCCTCCCTGGATGTCACAGCAGCAGTAGCCCCAAGTGCACCGATCTCGGTGTTTTTCGCATCGGGGCATGCTGCAAGAAGAGGGAGTGAGTGAAGACCTTTTCTAGCCGGCGCAAATGGGGCGGGTTGCAAGAGGGGGGAGTGAGTCTGGATTGCTGCAAAGCAAGTCTTGGGAAGTCCTGCCCCCTCCTCCGCCGCCGTGCTTTTGAGGAGCCATCGGGCCTTTTTTCCTGCTCCCGCCCCTCTGCCGCCTTCCAACTGGCTCCCGTGGCCTCAAGGCTCCTCAAAAGCATGGCGGGAGCTTTGCCGGCTTCACCTCAGCCGCAGCACTGGGCAGCAAATCCGGCAGTGCTGTTAGAGGAGGAGGAGGAGGCAGCAGCAGTTAGTCCGGTGGTGGGGGGGGCTTACTGTCAGTCCAGTCACCCCATGCTCATCAAAACAAATCACTGCGGCTGCGCGGGAGTTGAAAAGTGCTGCCCAGTGTTTTCTTGCCTTAGAGGGAACAGTGGTCTCGTGGGGGAATCTCCGGCCACTGCGCTCACCTCGCCCGCCGGCCCCCGAAGTGCGCGAGGGATGCTTTGGGGAAAGGCTTTGCTTCCAGACCCCGCCAAGGGCCACACACACAGGTGGCTCTTTTCGGAGAGGCAGAGGCTTTCCCATGGCTTGTCCGGGTGGAAGTGGGGCTGGAAAGGCGAGCCGCTCACTCGCTACACTACCTCACCCATGCGAGCGGCAGCGGATGGGCGGGGGAGCAAGCGATCAAAGAAGGTGCCAAAATTAAAGCAGGATCTTTTGACAATGGCCCGGGACGTGGGAAAAATTATGAAGAAGCGTGCCTGTCCCGCCAAATGCGGGACGTCTGGTCACCTTATTCTAACCGTCAATAAAATTCTAACTTTTTGTCAAAACAGAGCATACATTTGTTTGTTGTTTGTTTGTTTTCTGCAACCACTATAGCTGAAAATAGTTCAATTGGACAAACTATAAATTAATTGAAATAAAATGATTAAATGTCAGTTGTGGTTTAATACAATACACCACGTATTTCTGACAATCATTCCTCAACACTTAGAATGTTACTTTTCTAATTTCTCAGTATTATTCTTTTAGCTACTGCTCTATCTCATGATCTGTACAACCATAATTCTTGTTAAATACTCAGTTTTGGAGTACAGTTCACTACCTTATTACCATTTTTAAGATTTAATGATTTAAAGGGTTTCCTAAAAATGTATATACATTAACACATTATTCCAAAAAGATACCTGATGATCTCATGACTGTCATATGGGTCAAATATATTCTTTAATACATCCTAGACACATTTTTTTCATGAATCATTTTTAAGTAGATACCATTTTAACACTTTTAAGGATATGAATCAATTGATGGGGCATTATTGGTTATTCCAGTTCTTAGCCCATATTTAAAATATACAAGTAATGTCCACTTAAAATATCATTTTGTATTTTTATTATTAGATTTATTTGTCACCCCTCGCACTTTGAGGCAACTGTAAGCAAATTACAAACATAAATAATATTAAATATATATACAATAAGCTAGTATTATTTGATAATACCCATAAGGGATATTTTTTTACTATACCATACAAATTATCCAGTGCCATTAAAGCAATAGATACCACACAACTTTAAAAATAAACCAATGTACAAATAAATAAAGTATTACCATTTCAAAGGAACTGGAGTTGTTGCTGATCACACTGTCACAGCTGCCTGCACTGTCAACAGTTGGTGTGGGATCTGGTTCAACAATTCCTACCCATAAATCTTTTTTAGGCATATCAAGTTAAATAAGAAAGCAATCTGTATGATTCAAGAGCTCTAGGATAAAAAGAAAACAAAATAATATATATTATGCAATGTCAAAACGTATTTGGGATAAGGATAAGAAATATGAAATGTTTTATTTTTTTACATTTTCATTTTTTGTATAACTTTATATTTATGTATGTAGATATGTAGGTATGTATGTATGTACACACACACACACACAATGCTCACTGAATACATTCATGAAATGACTGTTGCTGTTTTGTAGCAGCAACTCATGACTCTGCATACAAAAGTGTCCAAATTCACACCAATGAAATTCTCTGGAATTATGGGTATATAATTAATGAGCACGTCCTTAACCTGAAAGTACTTACCAGTACAGTACTCCTACAAACCTGATTTACATGGGGTGTTGGTGATTATGCATCATAAAATTACTGTCCACTCTTAGCAATCACACAAATACACCTTCTCTAGCTTGATCTGTCTCTAAGTAATCAAATTCACAATCTTTTTGTAGTCACCTTCTTCAGTTTCCCTATACCTTTCCCAACATGATAGATTTCTTAACAGAGTTAGGCCTTCACATTATGTATTCAAAATAAGGACAATTTGAGCTGCCTTTTCATTTTTGCTTCAAGTGAAAACTCTGAATTGATTTGTTCTATGAACCATTTGATTGTTTTCTTAACTATCCATGAAATTCTTAGGGAGTCATTGAACAACAAAGTTCAAAAGCGTTAATGCTCTTTCTATTCTGTTTTTCAAAGTTCAACTTTTACTTCCATAAAGCACCATAAGGAAAATGATGAGTTGCACATTTTCTGATCTTTCACAACTTCTGAATACCTTTCCAAGACTTCATTATTACCAACTACAGGCTTGCAGTGTATTTCTTCATTTTTGGTTTCTTCACTGTTCACAATCAATCCCAAAAGGCAGAAGTTACCCACCTGCTTCATATCTCCCTTCTCAAACACTGAAGGTATTCGCAAAATAATCTAAGCATTATTTTCTAAATTAGGATCAATTGTCCTATTACTTGTAATACTACGCTGGTTGGGGGAAATAGATAACCAATCAAAAAGGGAAAAAATCTCCAGCACCTCTTCACCAGTAATCAGCACTCAGCAAAGATGAACCTCCAACTTGAGACCAACAATCAAGTAAGCAATACCCCAATCAAAAAAATTGCCATCAGACTCATTAGTAAGTAACCCAACCAAAGTATTCCTAAAACCACCTCTCACCTAAACAGACAGGCAAAACACCCAGAATATAGACTGATAGCAAACAGCATTCCTTACTAGAACTGATGCTTCGTGGTTAGGTTAATGAAATGTTTGCAAGAAAACAAGCAAGCTCAGAGAGTACCAAGGATCCCTCATTGTAAGCCATTTCTGAAAATTTCCAAAGTCATGACCAGTTCCTTATCTTTTTATGAACAGTGAAACCAAGCTGGCTGAGGATTATATCCAAAGGGCACCAGGTTAATGAATACTGCTGTAGACTCTGACCCAGTTTAATTGCTATAAAGTTTCCAAAGAGAGCTCAACCCAGGGAACTACATGAGCATGCGTAGGTATTTTTCTGGTAAACATGGTAACAATTCTTCTAAGATATTTCATGTGTTTCCAGTTCAATTCACAGCTCTGTGAATTGGTGGTCTCCCAACTAAGTATTAAACAGGTTTGATTCTGCTTAGCCTCTGAGTCCAGGTCAGTCAGGTGCTACTACCTGTTTAATCAGTAAGTGAAAATCTTATTTTTATTTCTCCAAGGTCATTTTAAATGGAAAAATGCATTAGAGAAGCACATTTTATTTTGCTTTGTGAAGACAAAGCAAATCCATTCCCACATAAAATCATAGGCAAGGAACATGAGAGTGGCCTCTCTAAATGCTGTCTTCCTTTATTAACTAATAGTTATCATACCTATTGGCTAACAATACTGAAGAAATGAAGATTAACATTAAATAATTCAAAGTTGTATGCAGTCATAGGTAATGAGCCTATTTACTTAGGGCAGAGGCCAGGGTGTGTGTTTACCTGCCTCATACCTGACATTCCTTAGAGAAAGGAGAATGCCTTAAAGAGACAGGTATACAATCAATGCAACCACTTTTAACACAGAAACGTTTTCAATTAGTCTCCTAGATAGCTACATCTTTCTACTGTGAATAGCATGTACTGTGGTGGTGGTGGGGGGGGATAAGAAATATATTTCATTCTTCAATGAATTGAAGCCTAGATTACAAACAGGAAGTTCTAAACGATGCCTGCAAGACTAGAATGTGGCCATATCCAGAAATTCTAGGTTTAGCCAGTATATACGTGATGTCCTCAGTAATCCTACCAGTAAATCTGGTTGCGAGCTTGTAATTTATGTCAGGTGACTTGATAAATTTTGTTCTTGAATGGAAATTTAACTCCTCACTGGCTATAAGATGCAGGAGTATTGGGTATGTTTGCCTCTTTGATTTACAAATAAAAAGTCAAGATAATATTAATGTGCATATGTGACACTGATACATTACATCATCCTATGTTCTTGGAAAGAACTCAATGAGTATGAAGGCCAACACCACATAAAGAACTGGCAATGGTGATTTTATATTGTTGTGAACAGAGAATAATAATTCTCATCAAGCCACAACAATCTTCCTATTCCAGGTCTTTGGAAAGGATTCAATAGATAAATATTGAGTATTTAAATAAATATGCCGAATCCAATCTAAACATTTGGCTGACTGCGTTATAAACCATAATACTATACTACTAATAATACTAATGAAAAATTATATGGCCAACACATTAAAAAATAGCAAGTAAAGCAGATAATAACAAGACTTGGCATCAGCTAAGAGCAGAAAAGTTGAAAAAAAGAGGCACAGGGGCTAATTCTGGTTGCACAAGGCCAAGCCTTAAAAACAATTGCATACAAAACCAGAATTGAGAAAACAGCAATAGACAGCAAGTGCTACTCTGCAAAAAAATCCTAAAAAACCAGTAAAGCACTGCTGCAGCAAAATCACACTGAGTGACTACAAACAACAAAACAACAAATGAGCAAAAATAGTAAGTTAGAAGAACTGCAAACAATACCATTTGCCTGCAAGCAAAAACTAATGGGATCATTAAATTGAGAAAATAATGGAATATAATGAAGCCAAAGTGCTCAGGAACTTTAGAATTCAAACTGACAGACACCTGCCAGATAACACACCAGATTTAACAATTGTCAGTAAGATATAAAAAAAAGTCTGGATAGTGGATGTGGTAATATCTGGGGATAGTAGAATAGAACAAACTAGGAGGGGGGGAGGAATCATAAAATATAAAGACCTGCAAATAGAACAACTGTAGCAGAAGAAAACAAAAGTGATACCTATAGTAATAGGCTTCTTAGGTCCATTCCCAAAACATCTGGAAAAATCAAAAATAGTAGCAATAGTAATAGGCACAGTGGTGGGTTGCAGGTGGTACACCCTGGTACGGGCATACTGGTGCCTGCCTGGAGCACCGGATACCGTTCCGGTATGGTGCTCCAGAGGGCCGACCCGATCGCCCATCATCCTTACCTGTCTTTAAAGTCTTCAGCACTTCCATGCATGTGCACGGCATGTACAGTGCCTGCACAATGCTCCACCAAGCAGCATGCATGCACTGCGCACGTGTGTGCACACGCTGCACGCATTCATGTGAACTACTCCGAGCCCCATTGCAACCATACCGATTGCAGCAAAATCCGGAACCCACCACTTAATAGGCACCTTAGGTGCAATCCAAAATCATCTGGAGTACCATTTGAGCACCATCAGTGTTGAGATAACCACCATCAGTCAATTGCAAAAAGACAGTTTTAATTGGAACAGCTTATATCTTTCAACAATAGCTTTAACACTATCAAATATCTGCCTATTCCAGGTCCTTGGAAATGATTCAATAGGTGGATAAAAATACCAATACCAGTCTAAGTATCTGGCTGAGCATGTGACCTACAATAATAAGAATTTAATCCTCCATCACAGTCCCTAATCACTGTGTCATAACAGTATACTTTCCTTTATTTTGGTGGATTAGTCTGGACTGACAATTATGCAACAGAACATGAAGAAATTAATAGATTTTGTTCCCAAAGGCACGTATTGTCATTTGCTTTAAAATCAGGAACCTATCAGAAAAATATGTGCTTTCATCTCTTAGAAAGTCTTCTATAATATTGTATCTGAGCTAATTACAAACAACAATTCTATGCAGGTCCAGTGAGAACGTTATGGGTACTAGACTATGGGTTTAATAAGTTATAGAATAGGAATATGCATTTCTACAACATATTGGCATTGCCGATTTGCAGGTCTCAAGTCATGATGGTGTCATCACAAGTAATAATACTACCTTTCATGTCTTCAATGAATTATCTAACTCTTTGCAATTCTCCTATTTATTTTCTCCTGATCTTCCTTTTCTACCCTTTTAAAATAAAAAGCACAAAAATCCTATTTTTGGGCATTCTGACTGCCCTACTGAAAATGTTGACTATGTAAAAATAGCCCCAAATGAAAAGATTTGAATCTTAATCTAACATACATTTTGTAATGTAATGTTTAAAGTTAATATCATAATTTTGTTGCATTTGCTTAAGCAATTAATAGCACTGTAAAAAATAAATCTGTCTACCACTCCCTACACAAGCTTTGTTAAATACATTAGGCCATACTACCTTGTGATGGTGTGGTCACAAGCTTTATTCCAGTAAGTCATGTTTTTAGCTCCACCCCATGCTTGTGTCACATTGGGTAAATTCTTCCCACAAGAGATGAGAAGACTATTCCTCTTACTCATATTTAACCGTAGTTGTAATGGGCTACATCTAATACAGCAATGCCACCTTTCCTAGATGGTGTGTCCATTCAATGTACAAAAAGCATCTCAATCACTTCATCACTCCAGTGAATGGTCTTACACAACAAAGAGGAAAGTTTTCAGATTACAGGATTTTCGAGGCTAAAGATGAAGTTTCCTTTCGCACATATGTGCTAGTCATTCTCAACTCCAGGGGTGGTGCTTATCTCTGTCTCAAAGCCGAAGAGCCAGCACTGTCCAAAGACATCTCCGTGGTCATGTGGTCAGCATGACTAAATGCCGAAGGCACACTGAATGCTGTTACCTTTCCACCAAAGGTGCTTCCTATTTTTCTACTTGCATTTTTACATATTATTAAACTGCTAGGTTGGCAGAAGCTGGGACAAGTAATGGGAGCTCACTCCGTTACGCGGCACCAGGGATTCGATTGACAAGCTCAGCATTTTAGCCACTGAGCCACTATGTCTCACTTGGAGGCTATAGTTCTAGTATTTAATTTTTACATAATAAAATAGAAAAACTCTTAGGATGAATGTCTGAATCTAGTTGCCATTCTAAATTTCCCATAAGGTTCCAGAATGTGATTATCTAGCGCCAGCATGGGAAAAAATCTATAAAAGAGAGTATAGGTAAAGACCCAATAGAACATCATGTCAAGGCCTTGGCAGCTATTCAAATGTGCTAAATAGCTGCCAGTCCTGTTTTACAAGTGGCTGCCTAAATCTAACACAGCATCTTTATCAACATTAATCCCAATTCCTCTTGTCATAGACAGGCAAATTTCAATCAAATTACTTGTCTTGTATTACAGTATTCAATATTTTGTTACAGAGAAGTTGGGTAAAACAATTTTGTAACATTTTTAAATCTGTAATATAGGAAAAGGCTCTAAAATTAGATTTATAGAAGAGTGAGTCAATCATAATATTCATTCAGATTGATTTGGAGTTCACCCACCTTCATCCTAATTCAGAAATGCATATCTCTTTGCCTCCTGATTTACTGAGTAAAATTGAAAATCAACAAATGGGTTTAACTATGTTTGTTTCAGAAAGCAGTCGGAAATCTCAAGAATTATAGTATTTCATAATATGCCAGATTTTTTTTTAAAAAGGTTTAGAGTTCTTCCATTACACATTTTCAAAATATGTGGGTGTAGTTTTTTTGTTTTTAAATTCAATTTAGGCACCAGCCAGCATGGGTGGCTCACACTCTCACATCAACTCTGGGTGGCTCAGAATATAATAAACAATAAAACATAATAAGAATAAAACAAGGTGGGATCTGTCACTCTGTGCAAAAACATAGACAAAAAACACATTCGACTTCCATTTTTCATTAGTAAACAAACTACTAATAACATTTTTATTTCAATCATGGATTACAGCTGTCGGTACAACTTGAGAATCTGTTTTTCAAAAGGAGACTTCTTTCCATCATTTTGGGGTGTGGTAAAGTTTGTTATGAAATTACATATGGTACAACCCTAGTTCTAACTGCATCAAGGGGAAGAAACCCAGCAGACTTCTGGTGAGGATTCTCTGAAGGAGCAGAAACGGCACTGTGATGGAGTCAAAAGATAAATTCTGGCTAGCACAATCTCTCCAGAAAGAGTGATTATGAGGTTGGCAATACAGATGATTACCCCTTACTTCTCTGGAACTAAGGTCTTGCAATTAGTTTATGAATTGAGTAGCTGGAAATAGGGTGAGGAGGTTTCCACCAAGCTCACTGATGTAAAATATCCTTTACGGACATAAAATTAGCATGAGCTTCGTTTCTTAATCATTTTGAATATAATTAACTTATAATTAAAAGGAGCTATTTAGAATCTTTGGAGTGACAAGTTTTATAGTACTTCAGTCCTTAGCAAAAGAAGTTTTAAATATAAGCTAAGACTTTTTAAAAAGATGCAAAGAGAATTCATTTCTTCATATGTTTCTTTTTTTCTCTTTATTATATAGTTATTTTTTAATTTCTATTTTTTCATTTTTACACTTTCTATTTTTTATTTTTATTCTTTTATTTTTTTAGTTTGTATTAGTTTTTATCTTTTAAGATATAATAATAAAATTCCTATTTAAAAGGGGAAGGGGCAAACAAAGAGGTTATAATGAAAAAATAAAGCTATTTAAGGTTGTTTTCTTTTTCTGAATTGACAACAAAACAAGAAACGTAATAGTTGAACACGAAGCAATGGGTGAAAACTAATCAAGGAGAAGAAGCAACTTAGAACTGAGGAGAAATTTCCTGACAGAACAATTAATCAGTGGAACAACTTAGCCTCCAGAAATTGTGAATGCTCCAACACTGGAAGTTTTAAAAATATGTTGGATAACCATTTGTCTGAAGTGGTGTAGGGTTTCCTTCCTAGGCAGGGATTGGACTAGAAAACCTCCAAGTCCCCTTCCAACTCTGTTATTCTATTCTATTCTAGTGATAGAAGATAGAACATTTAATGACACAAAGATATGAACAACCAGAATTTTTCATGTACATACCCAACATTCCACATTTCAAACACCTTTTTTAGTATTTATGCTTCTGGAAATGATAATTCATAAACATTGAACTACATTAATTCAACATCACTTCCCACAGCATTTTCCTTGAGGGTCTAGAACAACTCACCCTGGCCAACTCACCACGGCTGATCCGCTGCAGTCGATTCGCTGCGGATGACTCATCACAACTGACTCACTCTGGCCAATTTGCCCTGGCCAACTCACCATGGAACAACTCACTGTGGGACAATTCACTGTGGGACCATTCAATGCAGGATAACTCAATGCGAGATAACTGTACTGGGACAAAATGAAATGTGAATAACAAAAAATAAAATAATATCAAAGAAAGAGTGGCATATAACAGTACAGTTATCTCATGTTAAGTTATCCAGTGTTGAATTGTCTTGCAGCGAGTTGTCTCATGGCCAGTCGGCTGGGGCAAGTTGGCCAGGGCAAGCTGGGGCAAGGTAGGGTAAGTCAGCCAGTGCATGTTGTCCCATTCTGTTCCTTGAAAACTCAATTAAAACCATTTCTAGCATTTCCAAATTTTAAACGTCAATAAACTGAAAATTTCTAATATCCATCAATTATTATAGACCAGTTCTCTCTTTGAACTCACACTATCTTACTTTGATGATTCGGAAACATAAATCATAAGGGCCTCTATAATATTCAGCTGCAAATGTCAGTGTTTGCATTTATTTATGGATAATTTATGAACACCTTACATTTGTCTTAATGTCATACAGAATGATGACTCTCAAACAAATATTGTTTATCTTGATCATCAGTGATATACAATAATATCATTAAATGGAAGGAAGGCAGCCGAAATGACTCGGTACATTTACAAAGTCTTTGCCATTAGCCATTTTTCCAAAATAATACCCTATCTAAAAATCGAAAGATTCTTACCACTCAGATATAATTACAATGAATTTGATCAGTAAAGCCATCATCTCATACTTTAAACTCTAAATACATAAGGGTGAAACTCTTGATATGCATCATAGGGCTCCATAAGTCCCCCCCCCTCTCTAAAAGCTTTTCTCAAATTCTCAAGAGGCATTACAAGAGTCAGGTTCAGAAGCATTGAAGACTGAAAGGTCCCAGCCACCCATCATATTTCTATAGCGAACCAAAAATTTGACAAGCTACAGAGTTAGCCTAATTGCTTTCCCAGTATGTATGTTCTGTAATGAGGATGGAGGTGATGACTACTAAGATTCAAATTACACCAAATTAACCAGGCTAGCAAAGAGATTGTTTCTTCATTATTGTGGCTTAAGCACTTCGTAGCATAGTCATTGTTTAGCTTCCTTTCCTTTATTGTATTTATAAGGTATTCTGTTTCTGTGCACAAGTTCAGAACTTATTTATATATACAGATGGAGGTTTGGATACAGAATACGTTCTTGTACGCCATTAAATTTATGCCAGCTGGTTCCTAGAGTTATTAAAAAAAATAGAGTTTCTGTATCATTCATAAATTATAAAAGTAAAGGTAAAAGTAAAATTTCCTCTGTCCAGACATGTCCAACTTTAGGGGATGGTGTTCATCTCCATTTCCTAGCTGAAGACACGTCAGTGGTCATGTAGCCAGAGTGACTATGCACCAAGGTGCACGGAATGCTGTTACTGTTACCATACCACCAAGCAGGGACATGCAGTCACTAGAGGCAAGGGAGGCAAAGCCTCACCAGTCTCCTCAGGAAAAAGAAAGAAATTTAAATATTTGTTTTTAAATAATTAAAGCCAAGGTAGTTGCTACCAGATTCCAGGTCACAGTGGCTTGGTGTCTGCTTAGTGTTAACCAAAGCAGGAGGCGAGAGAACTCGGGGCCTCTTTTCCATAAGAAATTTTTCGCCTTCTAAAAGTTAAGAAAGAGTTAAAAGGCAAAGAAGTTCAGATGGAAAAGAGGCACTAATTCTCCCACCTCCTGATCTGCAAGCAGCGAATCATGTCTTCTTGAGCATGCTTACGTTGGGCGGGGCATGCTTCAGAGGAGAGAGGAGTGGGCGAGAAGGAGGAGGCTGGCTCTTTGCTGCAGACCTGGGCGCTTGGTGGCTCCCGCGATGCAAAGTGCCCCGCCACCCCGGCCTGCTTCTCCAGGCTCTGCCGCTGGAAGTTCCGGATCGCCTCTGGGAGAAGGCTGGGTGAGAAGTGGAACGAAGCTTCTCCGCGGCTTCCTGGTGCTACGCAGAGGCTCTTGCAGGAGCGCGTGCCAGCGGTCGGCGGCCCGGAGCGGCCCCGGCTGCGAGACCGCCGGCTGCTGGCATGCGCTCCTGCGAGAGCCTCTGCGCAGCACCGGGAGGCTGCGGAGAAGCTTCACTCCGCTTCTCACCCAGTCTTCCCCCAGAGACGATCTGAGACTTCCAGCGGCGGAGCCTGGAGAAGCAGGCCAGGGCAGCGGGTGGGCAGCAGCATCGGAGGCTGCAGGGCACTTTGCATTGCGGGAGCCGCCAAGCGCCTTTGCTGCAGACCCGGGCGCTTGGCTGCTCCTGCGATGCAAATCCCCCCCCCCCCGCCGAGGCTGACCGCTGCCCTGCTGAGCTACTTCGCAAAAGGATGCCCAGCTGAGCCTCACCAGGTATAAACCTCACCGCACATCACTGCCACCAAAGTGGTACCTATTTATCTACTTGTATTTGAATGCTTTCAAATTGTTAGGTTAGCAGGAGCTGGAGTCTCAAACCTGGGTTGTCAACTTTCCAGCTGACAAAGGTCAGTGTCATTAATTGCTGACCCACTGCACCCACTGTTCCCTCTAATGTTTCTTGCCATGTTTTCATGGCAAGAAAACCCCGCGCAGCAGTTTCTAACTGCCGCGCAGAGATTTCTTTCAAAGCAAACGTGGGGAAGTCCTTTGCAGGTGGCTAGAACTGGCCGCCCGCAAAGGACCTCCCCAGACTTGTTTCAGTGGCAGCTCTCAGCCTACGGCGGCAGCGTCACACAGGCTGTGGAAGGAGGGGGAGGAGGAGGGAACCAAAGAGAGGCTTTTACCGGGCCTGCGCCCCACAGCCAGGACCGTCCTTGCGCCTCAAGCCGCATTTCTTCCTGCAAAGCCCTTCGGGCGTCAGGCGGAACTCTCGGGGTGCCCGAAGGGCTTTGCAGGAAGAAACGCGGCTTGAGGCGCAAGGACGGTCCTGGCTGTGGGGCACAGGCCCGGTAAAAGCCTCTCTTTGGTTTCCTCCTCCTCCACCTCCTCCTCCTCCTCCTCCTCCTCCTCCTCCTCCTTCCACAGCCTGCGTGACGCTGCCACCGTAGGCTGAGAGCTGCTGCTGATGCTGCTGTACAGCTGAGGGAGGGAGAGCGAAAGCAGAGGCAGCCTCAAATTTAATTTAAATTCTTTAAAAGAATTTTTGGATTTCTCCTCACCAAACCTTTAAGACTGAAAGTTTTTCCTGAACATGAACTTGAGCTAATATACTTAATATGAGAAAGGTGCAGCAATTAACACTGCTTTTTAAAAAGAACAATATTTCTCAATTGTTTATCTGTATGAAGTCTGCCTATCTTAAGTTCCTACTATACAAAAGGTATTACCTTTTAAGGCAACCTGTATACAATACATTAGTGGCCAATGTTACATTGCTCCTAATGACAAAATTAGAGCTGTGTTAAGCCTATGAAAAAAGACCCCCAAATCCCAAATGAATAAAATCATTATTAAGACCCAATGAAAAAATTACAAAAATTATGCATAAACTTTCATGTTCCCCAAATTTCCAGTCCAAAACTTAACCCAGATTCTTCAGACATAGATTTGTAATTCAGAGTCAGACTCGATTATTAGAATGAATGCATTAATCAGGGGTGAATAATGTTGGTGAAATCTCATCTAACCTTCCATAATAATAACATACATACACAAATAGCTGACAGCCACATCTCTGAAACACTATTAAATCTGAACTAAATGTTTATCTAGAACTCAAATAAATAGCTGCTTTTTGGTTTTATTTTTTTAAATATTTATCAGTCTCTCTTTTATTCCATACTTCTGGTTGAAAGACTATTCTATGTCATGCTAAACAAATGCATATTCTAGTAGCGGTGGGGGCTCGTTGGCATCTTCAGCAGCAGCCCTGCCTCCTGTGAAAAAAACCGAAGATGGAGCAGATCCACGCAGACTGGAGGAGGAATTCTGGGAGTTGAAGTCAGCAAGGCTTAAAGCTGTCAGGTTTGAAGACCCCTGGGTTTTTTTTTCATAAAAGGTTAGGGCTGCAAGGGTCTTGTAACTTGACAGCTTTAAGACTTGCGTGCTTCAATGCCAGAGTTTCTGAGCCAACATTTTGGTTGCTAAGCAGGACCGTTGTTAAGTGATACTGATATTATATAACACTTTTAATTAAGCGGGTACCTTAATAAACATAACTTTGAGTTTCAAATAACACTGATTTCATTGTTGTCTTAGGTGACATCTGTGAAAAAAATTCAGGTGCTCAGGCATGAAAATATGCCGCTCAAACACTATACTTTTCTGCTCACACTGAAAAAAAAATTAGAGGGAACATTGATTGCACCCCTCATTTATATATTGTAAAAAATCTCTCTATCATGTCCTTTGAATGCATCTATAGGCACAAGTAAAATATAGATAGAGCACCCTACTGGTACACTACTAGTTCAGATCATGAAGGAACACAACAGTGTGGAGTGAACTCTAACCTTCTTTTACCAGAGCTTTTGTTTTCTTTTGTTTTGAAAAAAAAAAGGTTTTATTAACATACAGCAAAAAAGGAGAAGCAAACGAAGCAACAGTCATGATATGTACTTGAATTTGGGGTCTTAAATTAGGTTACGTCATTTATTGTTTCTGCAATGAGATTTGTGTCATTCAATTGTCAGAATAAAAATATTTGCACCTAAATAACATTTTTGAATCTGTTGCTCACCCAAGTCTGCATTTTTATTGCCATTCACATTGCTGTGGATTCAAACAGCTTTGTGTGATGAGTTGTTTTGTTTCCACCAAAAATTTGATTTGCTTCAAATACCAATAGCTCTAGATGTCTTTTTCAGGACTAAGTTTTACTGAGAGGTCAGATTCCAGAGTCTGAACAAGGTACGCTCGAGAAAAATTCTGGATTCAAGATCTCTCTTTTACGAACATTGAAACTCAAAAGTAAGGGTAGCAAGCTGAAAGGTGTGGTTTCAATTTTCTCTAACTTGTGCAAGACTTGACATTACTTGTGGGTGGCAAACATCAGTTTCGCTTGTAAAGAAATTTGAACACCACAAAATACTAAGAATTAACAAAGTAGTTAGAATAGTTCTAAAAGCTATATTAAATATTAACTAACAACCTTGAATATTAGGTCTCAGGTCTCAGGGTATCAAACTGTGAACACAGGGCATACCTGTACTTTTTTTCTAGGTACATATTTGAGGAAATGAAACTAGGTGCGCCCACGCTTAAGATATCAACAATACATATGCAAGGTAACTGCACCAGGGAAGTGTTATCAGTCCTTTTCATGTGACCTTCATACCTGGCAGAACATTTTAAAATCATATTATAAAGCAGAGCCATAGAAGACATATCAGATGACACTGAGAAACTACTACCAGTTATGGAACTCTCTCTTATCCTTATGCATTTTATTTCAACATAAGGCAGATCAGGGCTGCCTTTTAAATAAATTTGCTTGTGTGTGTGTGTGTGAGTGCGTGTCTGCCTGCCTGCCTGCCTGCCCACTACCTACCTTCCTCCAGG
Organism: Thamnophis elegans; assembly: GCF_009769535.1. Lineage (NCBI taxonomy): Eukaryota > Metazoa > Chordata > Lepidosauria > Squamata > Natricidae > Thamnophis > Thamnophis elegans. Next base: position 55,846,031 of record NC_045545.1, read on the forward strand.
TAGGAGGAATAATGTAGAACTATAAGAGTTGCTCAAGGAAAAATGGGTGGCATATGTGAAATAAATAAATAAATAGCAGTAAACGTGGCAGAGGTCCACATATTTTCACTTCTTAATTTGCCAATTTAACTTGAATGCTTATATCGTATCTTTCCTTGAAAATAACCCTTAATGGACATTTAAATCTGCTTCTGTGGTTTCTAGTAAAATATGAGAGCCGGTCTGGTGTAGTGGTTAAGACACCCTGCTAGAAAACAGAAAACTGTGAGTTCAAGTCCCATCCTAGCCATGAAAACCAGCTGGGACCAGCCACACTCTCCCAAAGCAACCCATTTCACAGGGTTATTGTTGTAGGGAAATGAAAACATTGGAAGGTTAAATGAATAATTAAGCTTTATTCCTCCAATAATGTTTTCTAATAGTTAAGCACATCATTCATAGACCTGCTTTATTTGTGGCCCACTCAGATGAACATAGCCAATAGCATCTTGATATCACTCTCACTTTTGTTGTATGTTAAAAAAAATTAAAAGTTGGCAATCCAAATTGCAAAGACTATATTCAGCTCATTCCACTGCAAATGACAGAAGCCTGTTTGTCTGCTGTACTTCACAATAGCTTGAGTTAATACTATGAAGTCAGCACCTCTCAATTACATTGTTGTGGTTTCTATGTAGTTTCTTATGACACAACATCCGATTGCTTGAAATACCCATTTTGCTAGAATTTGTCATATGACAAGACAAATACTAAAATCATCCTACACTTTATAGGGATTAACATAGGATGGGACTTTATGTAGTTCACATAATGTTCCATGCAGTCCCCCAGAACACCTTTTGCACTGAATTTCGGTGGCATAGATGTATTTTGAGGCACAAAATACGTCTATGTTCTAAAAGATGCTGAACAGTTAAAATATAATTTGCTAAATACTCAGATAAATGGCAAATTCTGTGCAACTCTGCCAACTTGCTCCATTTTCTTTTCACTACAATACTTACTGAATAAAACTTTGCCTATCTGTGAAACAAAATGAGTTCTAAAGACACTCTTGAATGCATGTACATTACTTAATTGCATTTCAATGACATGTTTACTAAACCATCTCAGAACAAGACAGAATTCCAACATGTATGCACAAGTCTTTTGACCCTGTACGCACAAAAGACAAGTCTCTAATAATCACCAATTACAGCTGCAGATCTGCACCGTTCCAACTAACTTAATATTTAATTAAAATGATTTACAGTTCCTTTTGTTTAACTGCATTCAACTAATAAATTGTAAATTTCCACGCATGTTAATAAATTCAGTCAAATATCTTATAATTACAGCTGAGTTAAAGTAGCCTTTGTTTCCTATTGCTGATAGAATAAATAGCTATCTTATAGAAAAAACATTTCTACTTAGTTCCATCTTTCAGTATTTTTAAACCAATACCTGTTCTTCTTAATACAGAAGAGATTACCATTGTTTTGTAATTTTTCATAGTAAGCATAAGACATTCTTAGTTATTCCACACATGTAGTTCTAGAAACTGAAATCTGCTTAAATAACTATTTTCTTGATTCTATCTACAATTTTTTGTAAAGAAAAGTTTGTACTGGGTTTGACTTACTTACATAAGGAGATCATTTAGTAGCAACTCAAAGGTATAAGAGAGAATAAACCCAAGAAAGAACAAATAAATACAGTAAGGCACCTTATCCTTTTAAGCAAACATAAGTTAGTTAGAGTTTAACTCACCTTCAGTAGGAAATGAAAGCAATTCCACGTACTCTGCTATGCACCAACACATCAAACAGGCTATACCACCTCCTCTGTTCTGTTCTTGACCTCCTACTGACTTACCTAGACAGGTAAATTCCTCCTGTCTTTCTTCTCTCTCCACCCTGAAGCTGACTCCTCCCCTAAGCTCTTCATTCCAGCTGTTTCCTCAAGAAAAGGGGAGGCGGGATTACAGAGTTCTTGGCTAACCACATGCTTTTTTTCTTCTAACAGTAGCACCCAGAAATGAAGCAAAACAGATTAATATCTTTTTGAAAACTGAGTGTTATTAAGGTTAAATGCTTTTATAGATAAAATGCTGCTTAGGGCTGAATTTCCTAGCAAGTGCAGGAAGTAGGTGATTTTTAAATTTTGGAAGCAAGAGTAGAACAAAAAGGAAACCAAGTTGAAAGTATACTGTCACAATGAAATCCACTAAAGTCAAAGTATATTATATCATCATATCTTAACTTCCTTTGATATTACAAGTAATCTTCAACTTGTGACCACAACTGAGCCCAAAATCTATGTTGTTAATTGAAAAAAATGTTGAGTAAATTTGTCCCATTTTACGACTTTTCTTGCCACATTTGTTAAGTGAATCGCGGCAGTTGTTAAATTCGTAACATGGTTGTTAAATGAATCTGAGTTCTCTATTGATTTTGCCTGTCAGGTGGTCGCAAAATGACTCCTGAATACTGCAACTGACATAAATATGAGTCAGTTGTCAAGCATCTGAATGTGAATCGTATGACCATTGGGATGCTGCAATGGTCATAAGTGTGAAAAATGGTCATAAGTTCTTATTTTCAGTGTTGTTGTAACTTCAAACCATCACTGAATGAACTGTGGTAAATCGAGAACTACCTGTTGTCAATCTACTCTAGGAATAATTGTATATGTATTTAATCCTATTTACGTGGCATAAGAAGACGGAAACATTGCAAGTATTTGTATTCATTTCTATGGCTTTTTTCATAAAAAATTATTGGAATCCAATCAGTAAATAATAAACCCAGACATATAGTGTTTTATTCTTTACAGTTACTTATTTATTAAAAACTTTTCCACCAATTTCAGAAATAGGTCGTCTGGACCCAAATGGAAAATCAAAACGCAAGTGGCAGGTACAGCCAGGTGGGCTTTTGCATAGGTTCATCCTGTGTGCCAATTGTATCCTTTCTTTGATTGGGAGGCCCTTCAGATTGTTACTCACAGCATGGTTACCACCCAATTAAATTATTGCAATCTGTCTACAAGGGATTGCCCTGGAAGAATAATGAGAAACTACAGTTCTTTCAAAATACAGCAATATGAGCAGTAATAGGTGTCTTTGGGTAACAGGTGCCTTTCGATCAGGTATGAAATACTCCTACCTTTGCTACTTGTACGGAACCAGGAGCACTTGTGCACTGTGTTTCTGCACATGCACAGAACCATGATGACATCTGGGCGGATGGACGGAGCCTCCCACCGCTGCCACTACCAGTTCACCTGAACTGGGTAAACCAGCAGAATACCACCTCTGCTTTCAATATGTCCATTCCACATGGCGTGCATTGGTTGCCAGTCAGCTTTTGAGTGTAATTCAAACTACAGATTATTATCTACAAAGCCCTGCATGGCATAGGGCATGGATAACTGAGAGACTGTTTGTCCCCAGTTATTTCTTATTCACCATGTACATTCCAGCAGAATGGGTGTGTACCTGGGCCCTTTTATTAAATGTAGTCAACTTGTGGGATTGAGGAAACATGCTTTCTCTGTCACAGCCCCACCTGTGGAACATCATTGACCCAGAAAGAAGGACTGCGCCCTCTCTCTTAGAGTTCTACAAAGTTCTTAAAACGTAGCTTTGGTTCCAGTCCTGGGGTTGTTGGTTCTCTGAGACCCATATTAAGATAGCTGCAGTGGTGGATTCAGCCAGTTCGCACCACTCCAGGAGAAGTTTCTGAACAGTTTGGCAAATTGGTTGTTGGAAGAAATCATTAGGGCAGAGAACCGGTTGTTAAATTATTTGAATCCCACCACTGGATAGTTGCCAGGTTTATTGGTTTCTACTGTGTGGATAAAAAAAGACTTTTAAAATATTGTTTTCATTTTTTTCCTGATAACACAGATGTTTGCTTCTATGAAATGAGAGCTGGTTTAGAAAGGACTATTATTGTATATGTTATTCTCTAAATGATAGCTTGATGCCATATAAATGTGATTGATTAACAGTAATTTCTGAATTCTATCTTTGCTCTGCAGAGCAAAGATATCAGGCTTTAAGCCTAAAACACAAAATAAATATTTTGTATATTTCCAGCAGACCATGATTCGGACATAAGAAACACATACATGTACATATGTGTCTCTTATGTCTGAATCATGGTCTGCTGGAAATATACAAAATACTTATTTTGTGTTTTAGGCTTAAAGCCTTTGAAGCAGAGCAAAGATATAATTCAGAAATTACTGTTATATATAAACATCCTTGCTATGCATAATTTATTCACAATGAAATTCAAAAGGAAGCATGTCAAGTAAATATGCACAGGATTATAGCTTTAGCTGTATTGTAGGCTGTAATGGTACTCAGTACTATTCCAAAAGTGGTTTTTCAAAAGGCAACTGGATTTTCTTGGTTTTTTGAAAATACTTCGCTTTTCATCCAAAAAGCTTCTTCAAGGCTGAAGAAGAATAATTTGTAGTAAACGATCATATTGTTCCTTCTATATTTATTATTTACAGAATGTAAACAGAATGCTGTTCAGAGTCAGTATTTAACTTGGGCAAGGAACTTAAAGAATAAAATTGAATGAACTTTTTCCCAAACAAATGTGGGGTCACCATGTGTGATTTGGGCAGCCATATACATTTTTAAATGAATTAAAAATAAATAAATAAATAAATAAATAAAAACATTAAGCAATACATTTTTAAAAAGTCCAGTAATGATTTGTTGGGCATATTATTTAAGCACATCATCAAATTTGCTTACAAATAAAATATGTGCAGATGTCAAATGTGGAAATCAAACCAAACTAAACTCATTATTCTATTTGCCTGAGAGAATTGACATTCACCTGGTTTTGAATATAATATTGAAAGTATTTTTTTCATTCAGCAATAGTATTTTTTGAAAGTACCCATATAGAAGGTAGGACTACTTTGCAAGTTGATTACTTATCCATTTACCTTTTCTTCTTTCATTCAATCAACTGAAGATCAATGGATTAATAAAAAAGAAGTTCCTCCTTTCTCTCAATTTGTAATAAGATACCATCCTGCCCATTTTTCCAAATGTAAAAGTTTATGTTTTTTCTTAAGATGTCTCATAAGCATTAGCAGGCACCACCTACATTTGGCATGTTGTTCTTCTGCATAGTTTGCTAGTGATATCTTCAAAGAGAAACCTGTAGCGTTGACTCCAGTTATGTTCCTGCTTATTAAGCTGTTCTTTCTAGGATGTGGCTTGGAATATATGTGAATTCATCACAGATTAACTATTCTGGGTGACTAATGTACCATGCCTTAAAGATTAGGGGGTTGGCAGTTGATCTTTTTGCTGTATATTTCCTCTTCATTAAAACATTCAGAATCGTCACAAATGCACTCAGTTCCAAAATAAATCAAATGTAGATATTCAGAAAACAGGAAGTATAAACCATAATGTCATCCTTCTAGCTGGTATTTAACAGGTGTTATTAACATTAAGTGGTGAGTTACAGTTGTTGCAGGAGCAATGTACTTTTTAAAAAAGAATACAGTAAAAGGTTGGAAAACTGTTAGAAAATTTATATCGATTTTACTGAATGTATAAAATTAATAGATTGTAATTTTATAAAGTTCTACAACTAGTTCTGCTATGATGTTCTACTACTTGTGATATTCCACTAGGATTCCAATAAATTTATTCCAATTTGCAATATTTGCAAGAACAAAGATCAAGCTATCTGTATTGTTATCTGGCAAGTGAACTATCATTATTCATTTCAGTATAATTTCTTAGTTTTATTCCATATAAGTGCCTACATGTGATTCTCAAAATAAAATTGAATGGGATTGAGTATTATATTTGAAATGTTATGTTGACCATGAAGTTTTTGGATTTATCTTCCTTATTCATTCCGGTGCTTCTACTTCAAGTATGTTCACTGAAGTAATATTCCCTTGGCACATGGATGTCATTACTGCACATGTTTAGCATTCCATTTTCTTAATTATTAACTAAAAATGCCCTTGATTGGTGGGGGAAGGGGAAGCTGACATTTTTTGGCATCAAACCAATACATTTACTGAAGTCAATAGGTTACCAAGCATGAATAAAGAACATTCAAATATTTGAAACAATGCACCTTTCTCCCGGGCAAGGAACTGAGCCATTAACCATTTTTTCTATTCCATCAAAAAGTCATACCTTCTCCAAACTGATGCAATTTACATAACTTTTGACATTTTGTAATTCAAACAATGTATTTAGGCCAGAGCCGTTTTTTGTAAAACACAGTGCACATCGATAATGCTAAAATACAACTTAAACAGTCCATATCAAATCACAGTATTGTTTTTGTTACACTATTTCCTGATTTGAAAGGACACCTGGACATCAGGTTAGAAATGTCACTAAAATGTACAATAATTATGTAAATGTATCCATGAAAGCGTAGGTTGCAAAGAGATACAGGACTTTTATTTATATACTATATAGCCCACCAAATGTGAGGACTGCAGCATTTGAGACACATAATATTGAGAAATGTATGACTTCTAGCTCAATAGCTATTGTGTTGCTTAAGTTTGTGCACCCTTTTGACTTTGCAACATTTCAGTATAAAAATAACCTAGAACATTTGTTCTCCATACATGTTCTAAAACTAGATACAGGTAGTTCTTGTTTAGTGACCACAATTGATGCTAAGTGATGTGGTTATTAAGTGGAAAATTACATGACTGTGACTCCACTTACAATTTTATTTCAGCTTCTACTTTTCTCCCTTCTCTGTCCTGGGATAATTAGCCAGAAGGGAATTAATGTTTAGATTTACCTTCATTGGAGAGGAAAGGATTACAAGAAAGTAAGCAAGCACACAATGGAACATAACACAGAGAAAGGAATGCACTAGCACTGTTTGCCTAGAATATTCCTGGCTCTCAAGCTTGTAACTTTGGGTCATTTCCCTAACCAAATCAAAGAACAAGTAAAATACTTCGTCTCATTTGTTTGAATCCTTTTTATTTAATTTTTGTTGTTATGCGAAGAAGAGATATTTTAGTATGATCTACTGTAATATTTTTTATGCAGAAATATTGAAAATTCAAAAGGATTCACATATTTTAAAGCATTACTGTATAATTGCCTAAATATCTGTGTAGTCTGCCACCTTTATAGTCTAAGGAGTAATCTGGATAATAATGTTTCTAATTTAAGCTAAATGAAAGTTTTATTACATGTAGGACTCTTTATCAAACATTCTCTGCAGAGCTAAATGTTATATAGAGACAGAATATTAATAATGTCATGTACTACTGGCAATGCACTTATACCACGATGTAAAAAGTAGGGGAAGAACTAAAAACCCAGAGTTCCAAATATAACTGAACGGCTTGCTTTCTTGTACGGTGACTTGATTTAACAAGTGGTGGTAGTGAACAGCTAGTGAAAATTTGTATGATAAATGGACTATGAATTTTGGATACAATATATTGATGGAACAATGAGAAAGTATAAAAGGATTGAAATTTACATTATTTTATCATCTAAGTTTTTTTAATATAAAAAGATGTAATTGCTACTAGAATGTATGAAGATATTTCATAAGTATGTTGGAAATGTGAATGACATGAAGTATCATTTTATCACGTCTTGAGAAGTTTAAAAAGAGCCAGAAATTTCAGGATTCTTTTCAGAGTATAAGATGCACCCCCCCCCTAAAAGGGTGTGAAAATTGTGGTGTGCCTTATACACCGAATGTTGCTAAAGTCCCACACACACACCAGCCCCCACCCATCAGCCATTTTTGGCCTCTGCATGTCACATTTTCAGCCAGTTACAGGCGGCGGAGATCTGCAGCAGCAAATGGTTTGTGGTGGTGACAAATAGACCATGGCAAACACACTGCAGTGGCAGTGAATGGGCCACGGCAGCAAATAGGCTGCGGCAACAGTGAATGGGTGGCGGTAGTGGTGAATGGGCCACAGGGAAGGGCCAATGGCAGCACTGAACAGGCCACGCCAAACAGGCCAGATAGATGCTGGGAACTAAAGACAGATTTTTTCCTCCTTGTTTCCCCCCCCCCCAAAAAAAAATAGGTGCATTTTATAGTCCGGAGCATCTTATACTCCTAAAAATATGGTATATAATACATTTTTTAAAGAATATTCAATAGAAACCGGAATTCTTCTTTCTGGGATTAATGAACAATTAGAACAAAGCCATGTAGATTATTTTTGTATATGATTACCGCTATGAAATTTTATATGTGCAAAAACGCACTCTAAAATTGGTGAAAATGGCAAAACTAGGAGAAATAGAAAGATATTAGAGAAATATCCGTAATTTTTATCCTGCCTTTAATATTTTAGTAAATAGTATGTACAGTACAATACCACTTAGACTTATATATTGTTTCACAGTGCTTTTCAGCCCTTTCTAAGCAATTTACAGAAACAGCATATTGCCCCCAACAATCTGGGTCCTCATTTTACCGACCTCAGGATGTAAGAGCTAGTGAGAATCGAATCGCTGAACTTCTAGCACCTGGTAGTCAGCAGAAGTAGGCTGCAGTACTGCATTATAACCACTGTGCCACCACAGCTCATAAATGTTATGGATATTTTGCATAAGTGGAACTTCACACAAACAGAAGCCCTTTCCACTCAAGTGCCCGCTGTTTGTGCAAGTGGAACTTCGTTTCTGAGAGCAAGCACCCTGCACTTGCACACAAAGCTCTATTTGTGCAAGTGGCGGGCACATACACTGCTCGCACAAATAGTGCACCTGCTACTCACATGCCCACCCCACCCACCCACCCTGGCTGGGCTGGGCTGGGCTGGTAAGATAGAAAAATTGGGGACTGTTGCACTATTACATCTAAACTCTTTAAAGAGCAACTACCTTTAACATGGATATGATCTGGATTTAGGAACAAGATTGCTTTCAGCTGTAAGATTTTTAAGTTACATGGAAATATTTTTACCAGTTAAATTACACGTAGTTGAAAGGTTTATAATGCAACTGAATTCTAGTTAAATGAAATCTGATTGGATGTCAACAATTGAAAAATATGTGTCCTGGATATCTCAGTAAGTTGGAAATAGAGATACTTAAGTAAGAAGAACTTAAGTAATAGTATATTTTATATAAGGGAGTTGTGGTGACACAGTGGTTAAAATGCAATATTGCAGGCCAATTCTGCCAACTAAAAGAAGTTTGACTCTGACTGGCTCAAGGTCAACTCAGCTTTCCATCTTTCCAAGACCAGTAAAATGAGGACCCAAATTGTTGGGGGGCAATATGCTGTGTAAACCACTTAGAAAAGGCTATATATAAAGGACTATGAAGCGGTATATAAGTGCTATTGCTCTTCAAGTATCTTATCATAGGAACATGTATCTTGAATGGGGCCATTTAAATAAAGATTAATGCTACTAGAGTATTTTTCACATTTGAAGACCAACAGATCCCACATACTTAATTGGATGAAAAATTAGCTCCACAAGAGTTGTCCCAATGAAATGAATGAGACCTTATTTAAGGGTATGAATATTTTAATGAATACATACTAGAAGTAGCTAATTCTCAATCTAACCTTTAGTTATTTTTCAAAATCATTTCCCAAAATTAATTATTCTTAAATACTGTTCTAATTTTGCAGTTGTCATCCATTCCTGCATATTATGCAAGCATAACATATTCTATTAATGTTTGCTCAGAAACCATGGTTTTTGATCAGATGCTATCTATCCATCCATCCATCCATCTATCCATCCATCCATCTCTTAACTGTCCATATCCCTCATAAAGTGAATGCATAAGAGCCAGTCTCAGTCCTTTTCCTTGGAGATACTCAATGGGAAGAACCTCTGCCCGAGATGCTGAGAATAGAACAGTTGTTTAGAATAGCAGTGTTAATATAAAGCAGTTTCATAGAGGTCAAAGTGATTTAAATCCAGACAGTTTTTGAATCTAGACAATTCAAAAACAGTCCAATTTCATTAAAAAAAAACCACCCTGGAATTTTTTGGTAATAATTTGCAATACATTTTGCAATAGCTTGTGTAATCTAAGTATATGTACCAGCATCAATTTTTATTAAAGATAGAAAGCAGAAATACAAGTGAATACAAAGTGGGACACACATGCATAATGTTACATATTAGTGTTGCTATAATTAAACTCGACAGCATGTTAAACAGAACATATACCGTATGTATTTTCATGAAATACTGTTGCAATATGTGGTACCACTGAAAAATATTAGATATTTTTAAAATGTATGCCAGTTTACAAAAAAATGCACCCATTTAATTCCTTCGTAAAGCACACTAAACTGATAAACCATGATTGACAAGCTTTTAAAGTGCTGCATTTGATACACCGATCTCATCTAAAAGTATACGAAAGGCCATATGCTAAAACATACATTTTCACATTTCAGAATGTTAATGCTGGTGCTATTGCCAGATATGCAAATTTTGGAACACATCTTCAACATTTAATCCAATCAAGTAATACTATAGAATTACTATATAGTAGCTATCATTTAAGTCTCAGTTTTCAAATTGCACTCTATTCTCAATTTCTGAGAATTTTAAAGTTAGTGATACTTTTAAGGATATTAAACTCTGTGTATGTGTATAAAATTGACACCAGAAAAAAAATGGATATTATATTCTTCTACTCCCAGATTGAAGAGTTCATTTAAATTGATTTCTATATCCATAAGAAGGTGCAAATAATAGTTTTTAAAGATAATGTAGACATAGGTTCCTTTATAAAATAAATGATGTAACAGGAAATTTCAGCTCCCAGTTAACTTAGAATTTTTTTCTATGACAAAAATATTAATTTTAACACTAGAAAAAAGCTAAGAAGTGACATAAGAGATTGTTTGGATTATGACATGTTTCTATTAGCAATCATCCAATGTAATTTTGTAGCCATTTTAAAATAAGAGAGAAAATCGTAATGTTTTAAATATTATAACCCATTACCGCAAAGTATGTTTACCAACTTAAAAGACTTTCTTTTTATAGCTATCCAAGGATAAAATGTAATCCAAATCTGGTACCAAGATATACCATCTTCATACTTAGATATTTAAAGGAAATAATATTCTGTATTGTCCAAATTTACAAGCTTTCAAATAACCACCATTTAGATGAAACATGTCAGATTACATTTATTTTTGTTTTTTTCTAAATCCAAGGATTTATTTTATATAAACATTTAGTTCTTGAATGCATTTCCATGCAACTAATTATCTTTTTATGTGTATAAAGATCTGTAGAGAAACATATTTATGGCAATAGCTCAATAAAAACTAATGTGCTATATTTTAAATGACATTAAAAATTATAATACTGTTGGTAAAATCTGCAGTAAAATAGTGTGATTTAAACCCATGTCTCCAGACAAACCTTAAAGCAAAAATGCAAAAAGTACATACTCTAAAATTTAAAAAAATTAATAGAACACAATATACAAAATAAGCTTCCCTTAGCACCTTTACTTAAATGGAATATAAACAGGTCAATTTCTCAACACCTTTGATAAGTGCATGTAATCAATTCTACAGCAAACAAAATAAGATTAATACAGTATCTAGGTTTAACTGTAATCTCAGCCAGTCTGTGAACAAATACGATTTTCTTCACAAGATTTAAAGGCCTTAGTGTATTAATATATTCAAGTCTCAGAATACATCTTTTCTTTCTCTAAAAGTCTTGATGTTAATCATGTTTTTCCAAGCAAATGTAGATATACAGTTACAGATTAAATGCTTAATATATTACACGCCCATGTTTTGTATAAATTACACCCTATTTTTCAAACCATACTTGGCAACTGAGCCATAAAAAATTATTGAATAGGGTTATATTCGTCTGTGTGCGTGCCTCTGATAAGAGAGAAGCAATCTCCAGTGCTACTACTGTCCAAGTATCTATTACAGGACTTTAAGGTCAACTAATCTGATTTTAGACTTTAAAGAGATCAGTACCAATATTAGGGTAATTGTAAAATGGTTTTATTTCCTACTTTTTATTTCCATTATTTAAGCAGAACTTTAAGTAAATTGCTATAACATTCTAGTCTAATAGTCTTTTTGGCCAATAAAAGCATGCAGCTTAGTGAGTTTGGTAACATTTTCTTATACTGTAACAAGTACAATTGCAGTTGTTTTGTTTAAGGCTTTTGGCAAAAGTACCACTTTATTAGTCTTAACTGAGTTATCCTTAATATGTCTACATTAGTTAGTGTAGTTGTAACAGACTTTCCTGGAAGTCCACTACTTTGGGGTTTACTCTGAGCAGATATGTGTAGGATTGCATTTCATGTCTTATTAACTTAAAATCAACATTTAATTTAGTATTGTTTTCGACTTAAGAACTACAATTACCTTTAGTTACATTATTTAACTCATCATATAGGGGAAATGAGTGATTGCAGATCTCTTTGCTGTTTCTAGATTGAGAACTTTCACTTCACTTCAGTTCAATAAATTCAAATTTCTGAATTGATTAAAAAGTGCATTTTCACATTGACTGTCAGCACATTAAATTAGGTCCAAATCTTTAACTTCAGATCAGGAATCTCAAATCAAATATGAATACTGACAAGTTACATAGCCTAGTTGTAATCTAATTCAATTAGTTTAGCTTTCCTGACACACCTGTACTTCACAATATATCTTTAAAAATAATTTTATTTTTAATGGGAACTTGACTTACTGCAAAGCTATATCCCATTATAAGCTTTCTTAAAAATATTTAAATTAATGTGATACTGCAACATAGTTCTTACTTTTTGGGGGGACGGACAGACTGTGGTATGTGTAAGGTTAAGGTAAATTATCTTTCCTTACAGCTATCATTTTGTAAATTGGAGAAACCCTCCCTTGCAGCCATTTTGCAAATATATCCTTGGTTCTCAAAATTCCAAATATATCCCTAAGGCTCACAACGTTGCAGATCCTTGCACTAAAGCATAACTTCGTTGAGATATTTGACCCAGCCTATACCTGTTTGAAATTTTATAGGTCATGTTACATTAAAAATAAATGGAAAAAGCAATTAACCATGCATATATTTGGGACCTAAAAAGGTACAAGTATCCAAGAAATATTAGATGTTTAGATCCAAATTACTCATTTCCTAATGCTTCTTTCACTGATGGCAACCACATTGCTAAACCACTTCCATTTTCTGATAATTTGAATTATTTCTAAGCCAGCATGCATTAAACCAGTTTTGATCACCACACATCATTACAATCTCACATTTTAATTTCTTCCTTTCCCTCAAATGCTAAATCCTTTCCTTTTAAATTTACTTGTAAATTATTTTAATTCAGATAATCTCCAAATACATTTTCTACTGCCTACAAAAGCCCTCCAGATTAAATATAACTTTTCTACCACATGCAAACCATATTATCCGTAACACGTTTTATTACCAAACAGCATTTGTGTATGTATGCAATATACACACACATACACTTATAAGGCTTATAATAGTGAATGAGTTTTTCAGTTAAGAGCTACAACAGTGAAAGGATGTATGCATGTAACGAATCAGATCAGAGTGCAATGGTTTCCAATAGCCAAAACTTTGTGATTTTGATTGCAAATCTCTAAGTTTTGTTTTTAATATGAAGCACTAGCCCAGTTGGCAATTACCTTTTCCTCCCTTCCTCTACCTCCAATGTATCCACATCTGAAGGTTTTCTCTATGATATACTACTTTCAAAGAGAACAATTTGACAGTTATCAGGGACATTGCTATACTTAGAAAAATGGACAATTTGGAAACATACCACTCTGCCTCTAAGGTTTGACATTAAATTTAACAATCTGATGTCATGGAACCCTTGAAATATTATAGCTGCAATATATTATTTATCCATATGATGAATACGCTGATTCATATTGCTGAGTTTGTTACAATTTTGAAGGCCCTGTTATTTATACATATTAACACCCAAACAGATTATACCTTTTAAAAAATAATTAATGTATACTGGTATTTAGGCACCATGGAATTATCCAAATTTATTAGTAACTTTACTTTCTAAGACTGCTGAAAATGTAACTCGCATTCCTTATTTTAACACAGTTTTCCAAATGAGCAATTTTAAATAAGATAGCTTTGGAATTACTGCTTTAAGTTACAAAAACATATACATTTCATATGAACAAAACTGAGATGCAAGTAATTTTTCCAGATATGAATAGAACCATCTTAACTATTTCATAGATTCCAGAATCAAAAATCCAGTAATGGAGCTGAGATTTTTATTTCATCAGTGATTCTAAAGTCCTTGATGCAGGCCTAGCTGGCTACAGCAATGTATATATTCAGTTGTGTTACAGGAATTCCTTCAGCAGCTGCTTAGATTCTTTTTCAAGAGTTGATACACCTGTTGCTATCAGTTGCTATCTCTAGTTCTTAGTTGTGCAAAAGAATACTCCAAGATTATTGGAAAATATGACACCACTGCATGCACTCTTGTAAACATTTTACACTATCAACTGCAACCCTGTGCATATTAGCCATAATTAAATTTAGGGCTTTCAAACTTTGAATGAATCTGTAACATTACATATAGCTTATTTTAAAATCTGGAGGCTTGTTCTGGATCAGTGAGGTAGAAAACATGACCAACCTCACAGAAAATTCACACTTCTCCAAAGTTGGTGTGTCCAGTCTCCTTGGCATGTTCTCTGGCTTCCACTTGCCCTGTTAATCCTTTCTGACAAACCATACATCTCAATGTAAACCGATTTACATCAGTAAACTGTCTTTTTCTTCTGGCTTCCTCTGCTAATTCCAAAGCCTGTGCAAGGACAACATCATCATTTGTGGAAAAAATTGTCTGAGGAGGAATGTCTGAGTTGGGGATTTTACGTTCAAGTGGATCATAGTGAATACCATCATAAATTAAAAGCACCCGTTTAGTATAGCCAGCATCTTCCCCAAAACGATCAATTCTGACTGTCTGGGTATCAACTACACAAATTTCACACTGATAGAATTTAGATAATATAGAAACCTCAATTGCACCTCCCCATGTATCTTCTCTTCTGATCCAGTCACAATATTCCTGATTACTTTTTCCTAGGACTGCCTCACTATAGGATTCCAAGTCGCTTGCTACAATTTGGGCAATGAGATTTCTCATTTCTGGGGCACAGCCTGGTTCATAAACCCCACCTTCTACTACATAATATATGCTGGTAAAAAGACATGAGTTGTCAGCTGGAACAACCTTTCGGGCAAGCACAGGTACAGCTTCTCTAACCGAATTAGAAACAGTCCGCTTTGTAACTATAGATGAATCAGTCTTGGGCTTGGTTGTATCTTCTTCAACTATTAGAGTATCACCTGTCAAGAAAAAAATAGAACAAAGCAATAACATTATATTATGATTCTATCATGGTTCTTTCAGGTACCCCTCCTTCAGTATGTTATATGACTATAATATTCCTTTTGCTGCAGTGATTACTGTAATGATATGAAATATTTCACTCATTAAAGAAAATACTATGAAGTTATTCATGTACAACTATCATAGAATTATAGAGTTGGAAGTGATCTCGGAGACTGACTAGTCTAATCTCTGCTCAAGATAGGATGTCCTCATACTTGGAATTAGATATAATTCAGATGCAGCCATTAACGTTAGAGATAGTTGGAGGCAAGCAATAGAAAATGTCTTTATAAGGCTTCCAGAAGGAAGAAAAAAAATCTAATGAGTAAATTCTTATATATTATTTCTATAGCCAATAGATGTATTGTGAATAAAAAATACATCTTACAGAATTTTACAACACACATTTCTTTACCAAATCTACCTAGTCCATTTCACCAGGAAAAAAAATACCTGTGAATGAACAATTGAGATAATCTGACCATATTTTCCATATTAAAAATTCCATTCATTGGAAAGATGCAGGAGACTACAAGTTATAGCAATCCCCTTATTTCCCAAAGACAGGGAAACTATGCTTCACATAGGAGCAAAATTATGAAATATAATTGATGGGTGCTGCCAAATGGAGACAAGTATAAGATGTCAAAACATTTGTGTCATGGCTTTGCCATTTCCTGTTGACAAAGAAAAAATATGCAATGTTAAAGATAGCTTTCTTCAAGCATATCTTTAAATTTATCTGCAAAAAAGAGGACTATTACCAAGCAGGAGACCTATTTTTTTCTAGGAGAAAAGATATCAATTTCAACTCTTACCAGCTAGGATCCTGCATTCAATACATATCAACTGCATCCTAGCATAAACAACGAAGCCAGATTTCTACAGGCTAAAAGCAACTTCTCCTCATTTCTGTGTATTCAGCATTTTTCTTCCTTTTTTAAAAATTATAAGGTCACCATTCAATCCCATGTCCTTCATTCAGAAAAACACCGAATGAAATGACCTGGACTGAAAAGATTTCTTCCCACGATTTTAAGTGGCGAGCTGGTTCTTCGTTCGACTCCCCAAAAGCACAACAGCGGCGCCACACGCCGAGCAGGACTGGAAACCACTTCCAGATCTCTCCGCTAACTGTAGAGAGGCACCTCTTGATGGGAGGGAGTGGGGGGGGGGGAAACTTTCACCGGGAACGGCCTAAGAGCTCGGGCAAGTCCCCTCCGCTTACCGGAATGAATGCCCAGCTCTCCGAGGCGCTGCTCTTCATCACTGAGGTCGAGGCACGAGGGGGGGAAGCCGAGCAGCAGGCGCTGGGCCTGGATGGGGACACCGGTGAGGGCAGCGATCACGCCCTGGAGTTCGTGTAGACGGGAATGTGCCGTGAGGCCGGGAAGCGGAAAGGAGCCATTCCGCGCTTTACAACGCAGCCGTAACATGATCGCTGCCCGAACTGTAGTGTTCCTGCCGAGGGCGGCCGGGCTTCATTTAACAGCGCCCCCCCCCTCCCCGCAGCAAAAATGGCTGCAACTCCCGGCAGCCAGGCAACTCCCGTAGCCCTTCCCTTTGGGCTTCCTTATTGGTCGCTTCTACATCTTCCTGGCATGCACAATTGCCTGAGAGGCCAATCAGAATCGCGGGAGGACTCTCACCTCAGGATCAGGATAAAAATCCGTTCGTGCCGCTTTTTGTCAGTACGCTTGCGCGGAAAACTGACGTTAGGGCTGAGGGGTGTGACGCAATCCATCTTTTGCCCGCCCACTTTCTTGAAGCTTTAACTTTCGATAACTAGCTACTGTTGAGGCGCCTCTTTGCGCATGCGTAAAATTAAAGCCGCCTTCCAATGACTCTTAATTTCTGATGGCTGTATGGACGTGTGGGTACATTTGTCTTGGCAACAGTACGGAAGTAATTCGCAATTGCCTTCTTCCGGAATGTTTTCTTAACTTCCCCAATCTAGTCGACCGCTTTGGGTTTTTCTGATGGCCTCCTTTCCAAGGACAACGGAATAATTTCGCTTTGACTTTCGTTCTAAGCATTCAAACACATGAATTCGTGAATGTGAACACCTGTCCCATCTGCCTACTGTCTCCACGGGTTGCTTTTTGAGTTCAAACTAGGAAGCGAATATTACCAAAGGACGTCAGTGTCGCATAGTGAATGAACGCCAGTACATGACACATATACATGCATGCATGCATGCATGCATGCATGCATACAACACACATACATACCTGGGTGCTTAAACCCTGTGCGAAAGGTAGGGAATTGGTTTCTCCCGCGTAGCGTTTCCCTTGGTAAATACATTTGCAATCTGCATTCATGCAGGCTCGAACACAGGTATCACTCCGGTTCCCATTGACCTAGAAATCTTTCCCTCTTTTTCGGAGTCCCTTTGCGTCACTTGTCTTGGAGTATCTGGCATTGTTCTGCTTGGCCTTCACGCCGGTTGGCATAGCTGCATCTCCGAAGAATTGCCACTCTCTGCCCGCCCACCGCCTGGGAGGGGACAAGGTCACCTGCGCCCGGGTACCTGGCCGTGGCTTGGCAGCGCTCCCGGGAAGGATCTCTTGCGGACTGGATCGGCTCCGCTTGCCCAGCCCAGGACTCTGGCCTTGCTGTCCCCGGCACGGGCGTGCTGAATTTCGCAGGTATTCCTGCAGGGACCGGGAGAAAGGACCGGAGCCGAAGTGACCGAAGGGTGGGCGGCGATCTCGCTCAGTAGTCGCGGGGCATCTCCGACGCGGTCCTTCGTGCCGAGTCTGAAGGCGGGGACTCCCACACTAAAGGAATAAGGTTGAGAACGGAGGTGTAGGGCATCGTTATTCCTTTCCTTTGAGGACTACGTTCTTCGTATTTAATTTTTCTTCTTCATATTTATATTCATGCAAGATTATATTTTGCCTTATGGGAAAATTATAATTAATAGAAAACTCTCTCTTGTGTTGACCTTGACTAAGAACTTTTATGTAGGTTCTTTTTCTGTGGGGGGGGGGGATGAGGGGATCCCAGCAAGAAGGAACTCATAGAGTAGACTATGCCTATTATTATTTTTCTCTCTAGAAAATAATTTCACACTTCACAACTCCCCCTCCCCCTGTGTCCTCAGAAGGAATTTGGTGATCCAAAACTGAGGAATTGTGTGCCTTGCAGCAATGTCAGCAGATGCTGTTGCCATCCCAGAGAACATAAATGGTAACAGTTACAGCCAAGAAAGCAAGCCTTCAAATCTACGAGCGTCGGAGAAGAAGTGTTGTGAGTATTTGTGATTGATTTATGTTATTTTTTGGAAGAGAGAAAGATTCACTTAGGGTCATTTTGATCACAGTCTTGAACAGAGGAGTGATTTCTTTTTTGAGGCAAAACTGTTGATATCTGGAAACTAAGCTTCTTGGCATATTTAAATCCTGGTTCAGTACCTTTGGTCTCAATGTTTTCCATTTTACAAAATGCTTCTGCAAAATGAAGGTTTGCTGTCTTAAAACTGGGAGATCCTGTTTTGAATCAACATGTAGGTTGGGACTCCCATTGAGTGACTTCCAAGATAATCATTCATTTAAGATCATTCTTAATCTAAGAATGAAAAACATCATAGGTGAGATAAGACTCATGTAAACTGCTGAGTGAAAGCCAGTTTGGTATAGTGATTAAGGCAATCAGGCTAAAAAACAGAAGACCGTGAGTTGTAGTCCTCCCTTAGATCTAGAATGAAGCCAATTTGATGACTTTCAGACAGTCATTCTCACTGAACCCCAGGGAGCAGGTAATGAGAAACCACTTCTGAAAAAAAAACTTGCCAAGAAAATTGCAGGGACTGATACAGGCAGATATCAGAAGTCAAAAACTCTCAAAGCAGCAACCATATACAGGCTACTTGCATATGCCATGAAAGAAGGAGATGTTACTGGGTTAATGATGAATTTACTAGTATCATTTTGAAGGAATAACAAAGAGGAAACAGAATGGAAAACATTTACTTTTGAAGCTGCATGTCTGTGGAAATAGTTTCTTCCTGCTTTGAAGAGTTGTGCTCCTTTAGAATATTTGACGAAGCCTTTTTAATATACTGTGGAATTTAAGAATTTAAGGAGATTTTTTAAGGATTGTGACAAATGGGCAATATTATATTGAAAAAGTATGAATAGCCTGTTTTAGGATTTTTAATGTAGATTTTTCAGGAATTTAATATATCTCAATTGCTGTAGATCCTCTTGGAAAAAAGCTAGGGAAGAAGTAATGTGCTGGATGCTGATAAATCACAATGATTTATTAAACAGTGTATTAAACCCAGCTAAAATCAGAAAGGCTGTCTTCAGTTAACTATCTTGTAAAACAAATGCATAGCTGTCTTACAATTAGATGAAATGCTCACATTTCTTATTAGTAGATTTTTCTATGTTTTGGGATGTTTTTACTTTATATGTCAGTCAGTAGTTGGAAATAGTTTTACTTATTGGTATCAATTTATTTTTGCTAGGAGAGCAATAGTTTAACTAAATTGTATCTTGGATGCTCTTTCTCAAAGAATTTAAATGTCACTGGCTTGTTTTACTTCAAGAATCCTATCTTATTTGACATTTGAGTAGCAAAACAACATGGAGAATGACTCCCTGATTTCTTTTACTTGGGCTGTGTTTGATCTTCTCTCCTTGGTGCCAGCACCTCCAATAATGAACACATATGTCCCATTCCTCCAGCACCAGTAAAATAAATGCTTTCTTCTCCCCCTCCCCCTTTTTTGTGCTTCTCTCCTATTTTCTGTTTACTGATTATTTTCTGATGTGAAATAGATTAGATCTCCTTCTGCTCCTTCACCTTCTTTCTTTTTCCCATTCATCAGCTTACAGATCTATTTACCATCTATAACTTGTCTTTCATTTTGACTTTTAAGGAAAGAGACTTATTTCTTTTCTGGAATATAATGTAATTCTTAATTACTAACAGCTTGTATTGTGTCCTGCTTTACAATCTCTGTTATTCTGCACATCACTGTGAAGATCATATCTGCTGGTGAATATTTTTTTTTTGTAAGACTTGGATTTTATTGTTACTTTTTTAGTATTTTGAAGGCTGAAATTAGAAACAGCATTTCATTTTTCAACAAAGCATAATTTCAGCTAAGCTGCATTCCTCTTTTTCAATTGGTCACTTGTGGCTAGATAGTGTTCTATTGTCTTTAATATTTTAGAACTGTAGCACTAAAGCTAAATTTGCTTCATCCAAATCCTCCAAATAAGCCTTCAATAAACCTGTTGTCTCTGACAGTTCTTTGCTCATTTTATTAGCCTACTGTTTTTTGTTTTTATTTTTTACACCACAGATAAGAAAGTTACTTTGCTGAACATGAGTGAAAGGAAGACAAATTTCCCAACAAGATTTCCTTTCTTGAAACTTTCATTCTGGCTTTTATGAAGCTGACAATCTTATGTATCTAATTATTTTTTTTACAGTCTAATGTCTTTAAACTTAGTAAAAATGTTGCTAGGGCAAATAATTGCTATTTAGAAAAGAATTTATAAAATGAACAAGCTTACAGACAACCTCTTATTTTAGAGGCTAGTTGAACTTTAGAAACCAGTAAAGCAGCTTTAGATTTTAGTCAGAAATGGATTTAACCATATTATCTCTGTAAAATGTCAGCACCCATGCGATTTATTCAACTTCAGCAAGAATGGGCAATCCAGCTTTTAACTCAGTCTCAGCAAATTATCAGTTTAGATCTCTAGCAAGCTTGCTGGGCTGCAAAAAAGAGGGATTTGGCAGTGGAAGAATAGAAAAAGAAAAATGTTTTACCCTATGCAATAATATTTACAGGTATCTATACATGCCATACAGTTTTTCATTATATTATTCAGTGGACCCTGCAATGTTTGGAAGAATATCCATACTATGTGTCTGTTGCATATCTGTAATCATGCTCTCTTGTTCCCTACTCTGCTGGGCATAACAAAGTATACATATACATAAACACATGTCATCATATTACTCAATTTTGGGTTAAGCAACATTATGCAAAACACAGAAAAGGATAAGAAATAGAAACCAAGAAAATTTAAACAATTTTCCACCAACACCATCCATTATCTCTCCATATGTTTACGAATGTGTAATCCAAATTTTAAAAAAGGCCTTGTGGATTTTACTCCAGGGGGTGGTACTCAACTCTGTTTCAAAGACTCCAATGCTGTCCGAAGATTTTCTATGGTCATGTAGCCAGCATGAAATCGCAGAGTGCTATTACCTTCCCACCAAAGTAGTAACTACCTATCTATTTGCATTAGCATGCTTTCGAACTGCTGGATTGGCAAGAGCTGGGGTGAAGACAGCAGCTCACCTCCTTGCATAATGCTCGGGTCTTGAACCGGGACTATCAGCTTTCCAACTGACAAGCCAAGCTCAGTGTCTTAACCACAGGCATCGCATTGCCCTAAAAACATAATAGCATAACTTTTATTTTATTCATTTATTAATCACATTTAAATGGTTACCATCTCACAAAAGGTGACTCTGAGTAACACACAACAGTGTCTTAATTTAAATTATATATTTCTCTAAGAGACTTGTGATAAAAGTTAGTTTAACATTAGCCCAAGGGAAATCAAATATTTTTCAGTTTTTCATATTTATATTTTCAGGAGATCAGGGGTGAGTTCTGGCAGGCACTATTGCCGGTTCGTTCATGAGTGCGCTTTGCATGCATGCACATCACAATGCAATAAAAATAGTTCTGCGCATGCGCAGAAGCGAAAAACAAGATGGTGCTATCTGGAGAACCAGTTCAGGGGCATGGCAGGCCTGGGTCTCTGCCGGTTCCAGCAACCTAGGCCACCAAACCACTACTGGTTTGGCTGAACTGATTCGAACCGGTCGGAACCCATCACTGCAGGAGATATAATATTCTTTTCTACTCAAGTTTGAAAAACATTTTTCTTTAATTGGAAAATATTTTAAGGAAAAATATTATATCCAATTTGAACCCTTCATCATTGGCTCTTTTTATATGGCCAGCCACATTCATTAGCAACTACTGGAGTCCATAATGCCACGGTCCATTGATTGATTCTAGGAAAGGAACATAATATTTTGAAGTATGGACAGAAAATGGAATGTGAAAATTTTCAAGAATGTTTTTTATTTTTCAACTTTTAGAAACTATTAATTTGCTTCTCTCTCTTATTTTATAGCATGGGCCTCTTATATGACTAACTCACCAACTCTGATTGTAATGATTGGTCTTCCTGCAAGAGGCAAGACTTATGTATCCAAGAAATTAACTCGCTACCTCAACTGGATTGGAGTGCCTACAAAAGGTTCCTGAAGATTATTGTTATTGCTGCTCTTGTCATTTATAATATATTAATTGAATTAATTTAAAAAATCTGATTCTATCTTTAGTATGCAATTGGATAAGCTATATATCTATAGGAAGCTGACCAAACAGCTAGTCCGAGAGTTAGAGAAATGCAATCTTGTTTGATTGAATGTAATTAAAAGCTATTATCCAGACAGCTTTATCCAGGATAAATTGTTGATTATTCTAAACTGCTTTTTTGGCAACAATGTTAGCACCAAACCAAGAAGTTTTAAATAATATCACTTAAGAAATACAATATGAGCAGATATCATTTTCTTTCTCAATGTGTCTTTTAAGATATTCTTTGAAAATCCCACTGAGAACAGCATGTGTCTTTGTCAGTTGCTCATCTGGAATATATAATTAATAACAAGACTACTTTGCTTCTTTTCATAAGCTTCCAACAAACACAATATGAATTATGGTCAGATAATGCAGCATTAGTTATTTTAGTAGATGAGGTGTTAATCTTGTTCACCAAATATAGTTCTAGAAAAAAAGGGAAGAGAGGATATAAATAATTATAGAAATAGTTAGATACCAAATTAATTCTTATTTTATAGTCATTGGCCTTTAGTTTAAGATTTGGCTTTTAGTTTAAGATGAATAATGCACATTTCATCCACTGCAGAGTACCGCTGCAGAACATAGTAAAGCTTTTCAGATTTTGTTGCTTAATTGGAAGTTTACAGGTTCCAATTGACAGGATAGATAGGTTTTACATACAAAATGAGCTATAATTTAAAGCACACTTTTTATCAGAATTATATTTTAAAATATAGCACATTTTATGAATCAAGCTAAACATTTTTATTTTCTCCTCTTGAAATCAAACAACTTTAAATACTGAATTTTTCCAGCATCATGCACTTTACAGTGAGGGTTGAGTCATCACACTGTCCATTTTGCTAATGGGGAACTGACACTGAGATGTTCTCAAGAATTCATACCACAGGCAGTCCTCAGCTTATGACCACAATTGAGCCCCATTTTTTTGTTTCTAAGTGGGATAGTTATTAAGTGAGTTTTGCCCCATTTCATCAACCTTTCTTGCCACATTGTTAAGTGATTCATTGCTAAGTTGTTAAGTTAGTAGTGTGGCTATTAAGTAAATCTGATTCTCATTTGGCTTTGCTTGGAATAACATGACCCCGAGACACTGCAACCATCATAAATAGTTGCCAAGCATCTGAATTTTGATCACACGTCCACGGGAATTTTGCAGCAGTCGTAAGTGTGAAAATTATGTCACTTTTTTCAGTGCTGTTGTATCCTTG
This sequence comes from Thamnophis elegans, assembly GCF_009769535.1. Lineage (NCBI taxonomy): Eukaryota > Metazoa > Chordata > Lepidosauria > Squamata > Natricidae > Thamnophis > Thamnophis elegans. The sequence goes on from NC_045545.1 coordinate 55,870,065, forward strand.
ACAGTTCACTAAATGAAATGTTGTAAGTTGATGATTTGTATTTTATGGCTGAGGACCCGCAATGAATTATTGAGAACATAAATTCAGGTTTCCAATTCCAATGTTAATGCTTGCACAAGTTAAGAAATATGGTAACTTTTAACTGTAAATTTCAATTAAATTAATGACATCTAAATGGAAATAATTATAGTACAGACTTTAGCTTAATGCATATAGTTATTAAAATATATGTATTTTATGAGTACAATATAGTACATTGAAAAAGTTGTGTAATGAATATATTTGCTCAATTAGATAATACTTACTGTGGAACATTACTAACTAAATTTCCTGATTTTTAAAAAGTTTTTAATTTAGGGGTTTATCGTCGTGAAGCAGTTAGATCATATAAATCATATGATTTCTTCAGACATGATAATGAAGAAGCCATGAGGATTAGAAAGTAAGTTAACTACATGTTAAGTGTTTGCTAAATAATAAATATGCTTGAACCAATTCATATTGCTGATTATAGAGTTCAATAAGATACCGTATTTATCGGCGTATAACACGCAGTTTTAAAACTAAAATTCCAAGCTTAAACCCTGCCTGCGTGTTATACGCCGATACTCCGGGTGGCAGAAGCCCGGGACCCAGTCAAATTCGCTGCGCAAGGTGAAACGGCCGGCAGCAGCCCTGCTCTCCTGCTGCGGCTTCTGTTTCAATAGGGAAGAAAACTTCCTTTCGCTTCCCGGGCTTCTGCCGCCCGGCAGAAGCCCCGGGACCCAGTCAAATTCGGGAAGCGAAAGGAAGTTTTCTTCCCTACTGAAACAGAAGCCGCAGCAGGAGAGCGAGGCCAGCGTCCGTTTCAGTCGCTTCCCTTCTCCGTCTTGATTGCTGGAAGCAGTAACAAACGGCGCGTCCGCTCCGCATCGCCCTGACAACCACCCCAGCCGGCGGCTGCCAGGCCTCGCTGGAGTCAATTGCAAAGCTGCGTTCAGCGCTTTGAGGACCTGAGGCATCTTGGGAAATGTAGTTCCCTATCAGAAAGAATGGAGTAGCTGCGAATTTGTAACAACATAATATAACTTGGTGCTTCGCAGGTTACGAAAATCTCGTTTGATTTGCACACTGTTTTTTAAAAGTTAGATAAAGAAATTATGCTGTGAAAGCGACTAGATAGCCCCCCTCCCCTTCCTGTGTGTGAGAAAGGGAAGGAGAGGAAGGAAGGAGGGAGGGGGGAGGAAAAGAAGAAGGGAGGGGGGGAGAAGATGGAGGAGAAAAGATGGATGGAAGGAGAAAGAATGGAAGGAGAAGGAGGAAGATGGAAGAAGAAAGGAAGAAAAAGAAGAAGGGAGGGAGAAGGAAGGAGGTAGGAAGAAAAGGGGAAGAGAGGGAAAGAGCAGAAAGACAAAGAGGATGAAGTTGATAGGCAAGAGGAAGGGGGAAGGAAGGGAAAAAAGAGGGAGAGAGTGAAGATGAGGAAGAGGTTTTTGGTTTTCCAAAAAGCAGTGATTCTGATTAAGTTTTTTTGCTCAAAGAGGTGTTTTTTCATTTCATATTTGCCTTTTAAGAGGAGTTAATGTTATAATTCATGTTCTAATGTTATAAATTTTAATCCAACATTAAGTTCCGAGCTTCCAAGTCATTTATTTTTAATGAAAAAAATTTTTACTCAAATTTTTGTGTTAAAATGGGGGGTGCGTGTTATACGCCGGTGCGTGTTATACGCCGATAAATACGGTAATTTCAAATTTTGATGAAGATGCTCACTTTCTTAAAAATAGATCTACTGAATATTGTAAGTAATCAGGAATAGGTTTCCGCAATGATTATAATTTCTAAATCTTTGAATTTGCGGAAGGGGGGGGAGAAGCAAAGGGATTAAAAGAAAAAAAGATTCCTAAAATAGGGGATAAAATAAAAATATTTCAGCAAAAGAGAATAAAAGTTTCAAACATTGCTGAAATCATTGATAAAAAAGTCTCCCCATTCTGATATAAAATATATTTCTTTACTCTGCTTCTAATTTAGTGCTTCCAACTAACAATAAACTTTCCTAGTACAATTTCTATTTATTTATACTTAGTTATATATCCTGCGTTACTTTGTTAGCATGAAATTTCAAGGCTCTTTAGTTTGAAAAGCTTATGTTACAAAATGAATTTTCAGACAAAAATTTGTATTTATTTTCAATTATTTATATGCTGTGTATTTAAGTGATTCTAGGTGGCTTATAGCAAAAGTTCAAAAACAGTTCAATTAAGTATCTTGCATTTGATGAATAACAGATTTCAATTCTTTGAGTGAAGGTTTTACAGCTAGAAGCATATTTTGTTTTATTTTGCTTCCTTCCCTGGTTCCTTTTTGAGAAAAGCACATCCTTGTAGGGATAATGGAATATTCTGAACCCAGAGAGGAATAAAATATGTAGAAAAAGTAGACAATGTTAAAAATATAGCTTCAGTGAATCAGTGCTCAGGACCCAGTATTTTATTCAGTATTTAGAGGTTAGAGGTTATTCTTTTTTCTTTAGATTAATTCAGGGTTAAATGTAGGTCATGATCAAGAATTGAGAGTCACAACCAAAGGTGGGAAGAGTTACAAGTTTTATTTAAAACTAAGCAGGTTTGTGTACTATCCAAAACCCAGAACACAAAAACTGACTCTCACTTTCTGTGTACAGAGGAAGCAGTGAGCAAAGCCTGGCGTACCAGAGATGTTGCATTAGCTTCCAAAAGACTTCTGAGTACAATTGAAAGGACTGGTTTTAAGCAATAATCCCCCTTATGGCTTGATAATTAGGTAGAATCCCCTTTTTTCAGGTGGAATCAATCTTTATATTTTAATTGTCCCAAATGGGATTCTTGATCGCATCTCTGATATGAGGTCGTGGGGTCGGGGAGAAATAATGTATGTTACAGAATAACAGAACAGCCTAGCTGAGGAGATCCAAATGACATCTTCCTCGGTAGGGGGAGTTAAGAGTTAACTTTCCTGTGGAGCCTTTAATGGATGAAGAAGGGGTTTAGGAAGTATGGGTTGGCTTTATTATCTTTATGAACTACGAAGTGTTTTTAAAACTGCTGTAAGTTTATGTGGCGTATAATATATTAAAATCAGATACCAATCTGAACAATATTAATTATTTAGTGTTATGATTTATTATTAAGTTTTATGTTCTATTATTTAGAATCAGAAGATATATTCATAATTTTAGGAGATTGCAGTCCAGGTAGTTCTTGACATTCAATTGTTCATTTAATGGTAGATTGAAGTTATGATGGCTTTGGAAAAAGTGACTTACAACCTGTCTTCCTAATTACAATAATTGTGCCCACGTTGATATAATTGCAATTTGAGTACTTGCCAACTGGCTCACATTTATAACTGTTACAGCATCTTAGGGTTAAGTGATTGTGATTTGTGATCTTCCCAGTGTGATTCACTTAACAACCAAGTGTTTCATTTAACAGCTGCAGTAAAAATGGTCATCAAATTGGGTCCAGTCTAGTCACATGATGATTCTGTTAACTACTGCATCACTCAGTGACCAAAACTCTGGCCCCAATTGTGGATATATGTTGAGGAATACCTATATTGCAAAGGTTGAGAACCTCTGGGTTAACGATGAGCCTTACTCAGGAAAACCTGGGTCTTAGTTGTCCCATAGGTGTTTTTTCCAAGAGGCAACTGGACTTTCTGGTTTTTCTTTGAAGATGTATCACTTCTCATCCAAGAAGCTTCTTAGAATGGATGACTAGAATCTCCATCTTAGTTCTTTTGGGAGTAGCTCTTCAAATTAACAAGCAACCATACTTCAACAAGTCACACTTTGTATTCTTCATTTTAGTGTTTCCTCCTCATATAGCTCTGGGGAAGTCCTTCAGCCTCAAAGTTCAGAAATGAATAGGATCTATTGCTAACAGGGCAAAGAAAAAAGGGGGACTGGGAGATGCACCTGACATAGCACTTAATATTTCAAATACGTCAATGATTCAATATCTTTTATTTATGGCAGAACTTGAGAACTTGAGATTTATATCTCATTTAAGATGTAAAGACAGTTTGTTGTTGATTTCAAAACATACAAAAAACAATGGAGAGAAAAATGCATTGTCTTAGACTGCAGCAAGAAGAAAGTGGGATGGGAAGAGTTCAAAGGAACATTTTCCTCTCAGGCCTTTCACATTCTCAAAAGCTCTGTGCTTCCTGGTAACTTTTAGATACAGAAATCTGCAAGCATTGCAATATATCCAATTACTATATAGCTCAGAAAAGCAGAAACTTGGGTATGTTACAAAACATCCTGTTTCAGCAAAGAGAGAAGCAAGTGGAGTGTGTGGTGATATGGAAAGCCAAAATTAAAGGTTTCTGTAGTTTCTTTTGGTTTGTGCAGTTCCAAGCCACGTAGACTGCTAGAACTGATTCAAACCACTACCATAAATCAACATCTCTAATCACTTAAGGCCAGAAATGATGAGCTCGTGTATTTCTAGAGGCTGGTGGCTTGCTGCAGAAAAATAATGATTGATTTAAACTGAAATGTTGATCACAGCACAGCCTTCCACGCACCATAGTCTGTTCTTGTGTATTATGCTGAGATAGTTATTGGGTATGTCACATATTATGTCATGTTATGGAATGATTTAGTTTGCTTTGTGAGAAGAAATCTTAATTTGTCTTTGATTCTTTGGAGGCAGTATTAAACCTAACACATAGGTTGTTGGAGGTTTTCTAGTCCACCCCCTTGTTGAAGCAGGAGAACCCATACCATATTGAACAAATTGATATCTAATCTCTTTTTTAAAACCTGTACTGATGGAGCATCGACAACTTCTGGAGGAAATCCATTCCACTAATCAATTGTTCTCACTGCCAGGAAATGTGACAGTTTCTGATTGTGTGACAGAATAATGTTAACACACACACAGAGAGAGGGAGAGAGAGGGAGAGAAAGAGAGAGAGAGAGAGAGATGGCATGGCATGGCATCCTTGGCATCTTCAAAGCGCAACATTCACTTGGTATTAAATTATTGCCTTCAGCTGAAAAATAGGCAACCTCAAATGCTTTGGGCTTTAGCCTGCAGACCAAAGTCCTTTCTCCTCCTTGAACACCTGACTCTCATCCAGTTGTCAGCCATAGTTGTTCTCCAACTATGTCTCTAGATTTGTCTGTATGTGGCCTCTTGCCTTCAAAAGTGAAGGGCCATCCAAGGGCAAAATAATGGAGTTTTCCACTTTCTTCCCTCTCTTTGAAGGAAACTTGAAAACGAAGAGGAAATGAATGATGTCAAGGGATGTGGCTCCTAAGGAATAGTCTTTCTATTTCAAAGTCCTGCCCTTGTTGTCAGCATAGCTGATTAACTCCTATTTTGTTTATTAAATTTGTATCTAACTTGTATTATTTTTACAAATAACCTAAAGCAGCGAACATATTCCTCCACCTATTTTCTTTACAACCACAACCCTGTGAGGTGAGTTGGGCAGAGAGAGAGTGATTGGCCCAAGATCTCCCAGTTGGCTTTGTTTCCAAAGCAGAACTCAAGGTCTCCCAGTTTCTAGCCTAGTGCCTTAATCACTAACCAAACTGGCTCTCTTTAATATCTTTATGAGAAGCAACCACAATGTCAGAGAAAGACTTCTTCAATATTCATTCATCACATCTTATAAAAGCAGCTGCTCGTAAATATAGTATCTGCTGTTTCACATTGTCCTGCTGATGCTGATAAGAGGGTGTAGATTTTTAAAACTTGCATATATGCATATAATATTTTGATTAATCCTACCTCTCAACCTCTTTTTTTCTTATTCATTGTTATATATATTTAATATTAAGCATAATTTAATTTGTTTTTTTCTCCTCACAATTTAAATAGACTTTATTTTAGATTACAATTGCTTAGTTCCACCACTAGATGGCATACATTCTTTTCTTTGCTGTTCATCGTTAGGTTTTATCATGTCCATGGTGAATGGTCTTTAAATTTGTGAATTAGATAGTTTAGAAATTTCATTGATCCTGTTTGTGTTTTGTCAGGGTTACCTGAATCTTAATTTCAATTGTGTTGTGAATGAGCAAGATAAAATTATAACAATGAAACTGATTGATTACTTTGGATGGTTTGAGTTCTCATTAAATTATCCTATCCTATCCTATCCTATCCTATCCTTTCCTTTCCTTTCCCTTCCCTTCCCTTTCCTTCCTTCCTTCCTTCCTTCCTTCCTTCCTTCCTTCCTTCCTTCCTTCCTTCCTTCCTTTTTTTCAGACAATGTGCCTTGGTGGCCCTTGAAGATGTGAAACTTTATCTCATGGAAGAGTCTGGCCAGATTGCTGTAAGTGCACACTTGATCATTGGGACGTAATGCTGCAAAAATGGAAAATCTGGCTTTCCAGATACTGTTAAATTACAACTCACAGCACCCTCAACTTTGGCCTCTCTGGCTAATTTATAATTCAGCAACTTCTGAAGGATTCTGAAGAGATGCTCAGAGCACTAAATCTAATTTTTAAAAAGAAGTATTGGCCAAGCATCAGCTGTGGATTTGCTAGGATGGTAAGACCTGGAACAGCCCAGGTGTGCCAGATGCTGAAGCCAGATTTAATTGTAGAATTTTCTCTCCTTGCAGGCATGCAGATAGTCCTCAGCTTATGACCACAATTGGAACCAGAACTTCTATCACTAATCAATGCACTTATTATATGAGTTGCACTTGATTTTATCACCTTTTCTGTGCAATTGTTAAGTGAATTACCACTTTGGTTTTGTGAATCCAGCTTCCCATACTGATGTTGCTTGTCAGAAATCCCCTGTGAAGGTCCCAAATGCTAACCATACACACCCTAGGATGCTGCAAATGCCATAAATACATGCTGGTTGCCAAGTGTCTAAATTTTGATCTGCTAACCATGAGGATCTGGGATGGTCATAAGTGCAGGTACCCATGATAAGTCGCTTCCAACATGATCCATCTCTCTTTTCTGCTTTTTGTTCAGGTCTTTGATGCAACCAACACAACACGAGAAAGACGGGATATGATTTTAGCTTTTGCCAAAGAACATTCTTTTAAGGTGATTATTTTGTTGCAAAATGTCTATGGAGATTCTCAGTCATCCAGGTCATGGAGGTTGTGCTTTTTTTCCCAAAAGGCAACTGGACTTTGTTTTTTCCTTGAAGACATTTCACTTCTCATCTATGAAGCTTCTTCAGAGAGGAAGGGGGGAAAAGTCTAGTTGCTTTTTGGAAAAAAACTGTTTGGGGACATTTTGTTGCAACTTTGCTCTAGTGTAAAGTCAGAGACAAATGCAAATGACAATCATGACTTCAGGATGCTGCAAATGGGCATTTGTCTTTGGCTTTAACTTTGGCTTGCTAAATGAAAAGCTACTTTTGCCATAGGCAATCTCACGTGCCCATTTGTAGATTTCTGAAAATAAACAAACTTTGTTACTTCTACAACATAAAAAGTACCTTAGTTTCATCAACCTTTTTTCTATTCAGCTTACTTGATGTCCAGCATTCAGTCATATTTGACGAAGTAGCGAAGACAAATTCCAACAAAAAATTAACCAGTCTTTTCCAAAACGTATGCTGTGCTATGCCTGTGAGTCACCAAGCAGCCCTAAATTGATCATACAGGAATTTTTGTAAATATCTTCCAAATATATTGCTATGTATTTTTAATGGTACATTATTGGCCAATTAAATATACAGATGATGAAATGATGTAATAGTTGTTTGGATTTTTATCATATTTTAAAAAGTTCCATTTGGTCACATTGTGTTAGTTGAAAATCCTCACCTTCTAGTCAAAGGTGAACTTTGGTTCGGTTTCAAAAATCCTTGGAAGAAACCAGTTCATGCAATTTGTCCCTTTTCTTGCAGTCTGCAAGATGGAAGAGAAGGGGAAAAGGATGAGAGAGAAAATAGAGAAAAGAGAAAGAGAGAGACAGAGACAGAGACACAAAGAGAAAGAAGATAGTACTATAAAGATAGGACATCACCCATTTGTGGTCTGGTTCCACTCACCGTTTTATTTGACCTCCCACATCTTGGTATGCAATGCAGCCATGAAAGAATTATTTCTGCAGAAAGACAGTTCTTGACAAAAAACTTTCTTATCCTGACTCAAGAATGTTTGTATTTTACAAAATAAAATTCATTTTTCCTTTTGTAGGTTTTTTTTGTGGAGTCTGTCTGTGATGACCCCGAAGTCATTGCTGCCAATATATTGGTTAGTGTTTTACATTCTTTACCTTTGTTATGCTCAGTCATTGCTTCTGGAGAAAGAATTAGCATCATTGTCACCAGGGTTGGGTTTCACATGATTTTACTGTGCATGCGCAATAGCCTATAAATAGGTCTGCGCATGCGCAGAACATTTTAAAAAGGTCAAAAAAAGATCTTGCGGCATCCGGATAACCGGTTCGGGGATGTGGCGACCATGGCATCCCTACCAGTTCGGAGACCCAGTCGCCATTTCTACTACTGGTTCCACCAAACCGGTGCGAACCGGTAGGAACACACCTCTGATTGGAGCATGTTTAAACTTAGGCTCTATAGCCAGAGTTAGAAAGCATACCTGTACACTAAAATCGGTGCATTATTTCTTTAAAAAATCATTTCTATTCCAAAATGGTCAAAACTCTCTATACCTTGTTAAAAGATAATATTTATAAAAAGTAGTTTATTAAAAGTAGAGCTTATCACCACTGTTTATTTCTTTATGTGTATATAAAGTTTCTGTAGAGATAGAGTTTATCTTTCAAAGCACTCATTTTTTGATTGCACCAGGATGTTAAAGTCTCCAGTCCAGATTACCCAGAAAGAAACCGAGAGAATGTGATGGAAGATTTTCTGAAGAGAATAGAATGTTATAAAGTCACCTATCAACCCCTTGATCCAGTTGATTATGACAAGTAAGAGGCACAGCAAAGGAATCATGGGAATTCTTGATCATAGGCTTGGATCCAGGACACACCAACGGAAGACCAGGCAGAGGTGACTTTTCTGAAGACCTTCCCTGAAAAGCCTCTTCCTGAATAGGTTTGGCTTGTGACAGGGGAAGATAAGGTCTTCCTTATAAACCTGATGAAATTCAAATGGAGGATTATTCTGGAATCACTCCACCCAATTTTTCAGTTACATTTGTTTCGTTCTAAACTCCCTGTGCCTTAGTCCACCTTAAAGAATGCTTCAGCATTCCAAACTTCAGAAGAGACTGGTCAGTGAGTTTGCCAGGGGAAAAAATAATTTGAAAAGTCACCTCCTACCATATCTCATTCCATTGATACTTCTCTGGATCATGGTTACTGCATGTGTTTGGAGTAGAAATGGAGTGGAAGAACAGATGGAAGGATATTATGATTTCTGGAAGGATATTGTAGAAAATAGTGGAGAATTCAGAGATTTTATGCATGCAAGGGCTATTTTTTCTTACTTATTAAGGACAGAAATAACTTCTAGTATAAGAATCAGGTTTTGTAACATCTATTTTGGTTTGGGACTGGTGCAAGAATCCCTTCTCCTTTTTAGCAATATTATTATATTATTTAGAAATAATTTTTAAAATACTTAAATATTTTTAATCATTAGTATACTTTAAAAAGTATCTCAGAGATACTTTTATATATCTGAAAATACTTGCCAAAATATAATGGTTTTTTATTCCTCATGATTTCATAGAAATAAGCTTTTAACTTTCTGCTTTCCAATATATTTCTACTACTACCTTGTCACTTCTCATTCACAGTTATTGCTTTGTGTTTGTGTGTGTGTGTGTGTGAGAGAGAGAGAGAGAGGGAGGGAGGGAGGGAGGGAGGGAGGGAGGGAGAGGGAGAGAGAGGGAGAGAGAGGGAGAGAGAGAGAGAGAGAGAGAGAGAGAGAGAGAGAGGCTGCACGTTAAATTTGATCTCCAAAAGCTGCTTTGGACTAGTGGAAAATGAAAAATGCAGCTGTATCTTTTCCTTACATTCTGCAGCTGTTGTGCAAGCCCAATGCTATGAGCAGGTACTATATTCATCTCCAGCATCTTTGAAACATCTTTTGGAGACTTAATCCTAAGTATTGCCCAGATCTAATATCTAATTAAAAACTGGTTCTCATATCCATCTATTTTATGCATCAGCCTTTTACCTTTTTTTCTTTACCTTTCTCTCCCTTAGTTACAAAAACAAACATTGAATAATTATGTGATGGCTTGATACCTAATGATTTCTGGTATTTTTTTAAATTACAGAGACCGTTCTTTCATAAAAGTTATCAATGTTGGGCAGCGCTTTCTGGTCAACCGGATCCAAGACTACATCCAAAGTAAAATTGTCTATTATCTCATGAATATTCACATTCAGCCACGCACAATTTATCTCTGTAGACATGGAGAAAGTGAATGCAACCTTATTAGAAAGATAGGTGGAGATTCGGGCCTGTCAACACGTGGGAAACAGGTATGGTCTAATTCACAGGAAGTTTGCACATTTGTAGGGCACTGCTGTGTTTTGGATTCAAGGCAAAAAGGCAGTCAGAGCACACACATTTTAGTTGTTAACAACTCCTTAAGCGTAACATGTTTTCTGCACACATTGCTTTAATGAATTACAAGCAGGAGCTACATGAATTTGCATACTGACAGCTAAATTAAGACTGATTTTCTGCCCACATTTACTTTTAGTTCAGCTGAAGAAATACATACTCAAAACAACAAATGTTACCTTCTAAATTTTTTGCTGGAAGAATAGTTCAATTTACTGTACAAAATAGTATTCTGAGAATACCCATAGACATCATCACCTTATTTCATTAAAACTTTTTTTTTTAAAGATACAAATGTGTTTTAAATAAATTGAATGGAATAAAATAAAATATTTCTTTAGCATTTATACCTTAAATTTCCTCTGTGATATCCTCCTTCCCTAATCATTTTACTGTAAAAAAATTGTAATTACTCAAAGTAACCGACTCCTTGGAACCTTACTAGTATACTTCTAATATAAATCAGAAATCATAGTAATCACAAAAACTCTGTAAGTTGCATAGAACCATTTATAATGGAAATATGCTTACATATAATTGTACAACCCATTGTTTGATATGTTATTTTTAGATAATGGATTGCAACCAAGTTACCTTTTCTTAATGGAAGGTTTTTTTCATGCCCTGTTACAGCCCAGTGTACTTCTCCAAAATTGGCCTGTAACATGGGAGAATTCTACATGGTGGTACACTGACAGAAGCTTCTCTTGGATCAAAAAACTTTATATTACAGTTGGAATTGTAGCATAGCAGTTGGAAACAAAAAAAGGAATATGACCATTGTATACAATACAATAAAAATGGCAAATTTTATATTGAACTTTGTGATGATAAAATTTTAGCGGTGTAGGAGAGTTTAGCGGGAGAGTTGCTTTCTACAGCTTCCAAATCGCTGTACCCAATGCCACCTTAAATTTTTGTCCTCCTAATGTAGACAGTACCAAAGACAAGTTGCTTATCTTTGTAATATGCAAGGGGAAATCTTAATCATACTATATTATTTTATAGTTTGCTGAGGCTTTGAAAAGGTTTATCAAAGAGCAGGAGATTATGGATCTGAAAGTTTGGACTAGCCAGTTGAAAAGAACCATCCAAACAGCAGAAGCCTTAGGAGTGCCGTACGAGCAATGGAAGATACTGAATGAAATTGATGCAGTGAGTAGAATGGAAGAAAAGTTAAAAGGATAGTGATGATGTAGCTTCAAGTAACCTTCGTTGCCATAAAGATAAGCTATATACAATTTCATCTATCCGTCTGTCTGTCTACACCTCTCTCTCTCTCTCTCTCTCTCTTTCTCTCTCTCTCCCTCCCTCCAGCCCTTTCATAAATTAAATTCAAAAATAAATCCCATTTCAAAAAGAAAATTATGTCTGCAGTCAAGAAGCACTTTTTATCAATATATCAGGTTCAGTATTGTCAAGCTCTTTCCAAGCTTCTGAAATAATAGATGGTGTAATATGCTTGGTATCATGTTTGTAGAAATGTAAGTCTTGGAAAAGACAAACTGCTTAAGTTCAATTAAATTCAGTTGATTTCTGCTCTTAATTTTCTAGGGAGTATGTGAAGAAATGACATACGAAGAGATTCAGAGAAAATACCCAGAAGAGTTTGCACTTCGAGATCAAGAAAAGTACCTTTACCGCTATCCTGGAGGAGAAGTGTGTTTTTTAATCATTGCTGTAGTAAACTAAATATTACCACTTTCATTTGATAGAGTTGGAAGTGTATTCAGTATGTTGCAACAATACTCCTCAAACATATTTTAAAGTTAAAAAAGAACTACAATAAAGAATTCTCCTGGGGCTGATTGAGAAATGGCATAATAAACATTTTGGGGCAGAAACACAGCAAGTCTTAGATGCTTTCAAAATTCTTATTCTTATCCTCAAATTCTTAACTTCTGATACAGTGTTAGATTTTGAAATCTGAAACGCTATCACAGCCTTCTGAATCATCTAAATTATGCAATTATACCCACTGAAAGATTTTTAGGCATTATAGTATGGGTGTCAAACTCACCGCATCATGTTGCCATCACATGACATTTCACAACATTTTCCTCATTCACGGAGCTGGGGTGGGTATGGCCAGCGTTTGACGCATCTGGCCCATGGGCCACCAGTTTGACACTCCTGCATTATAGTGATGCCAATAAAGAATAAGAAAGTTCTTCATTTAGAAATCTTGCCTCTACTTCTCAAATCAAAATAAATCATGTAAGCTATGTTAAATTTTCCAAGAGATATCCATGATATCTCATAATATATAGATAAAATATAATAAATAGTCAACTAGGTAGAAAACATATTTGGGTACTTTAAAAAGTTCCATATATTGGAAACTTCCCTCTTTTTGATTAATATTTTTCTTGGGCTTTTTTAGTCTTACCAAGACTTGGTCCAGCGCTTGGAACCTGTAATTATGGAACTGGAACGTCAAGAGAATGTCTTAGTTATTTCTCACCAGGCGGTTATGAGGTGTTTATTGGCCTATTTTCTTGACAAGAGTGCAGGTAAAAAAACCTTTTCTTTTTATAGCTAATGGAAATAAGGCAGTGATTGTCTAGAATAGAGGTGAGCAGTTTATTTGTAGTTCCTTCTCTTTAGATCCCCAATTTACTTAATTGAAATTGATCATCATAGCTTGCCATACAATTTCAGTTTGTAGTTCTTTTCTTCTAGCAACTCTTTGAGGGAACTTTGTTTTTTTTTATGTTGATTTTTTTAATGTCATATTTTCTGAACAGCTTCCTTTTAAACATTGCCTTACCTACTTTTACCTGACCACTCCAACCACCACTGCTATGCTACCTTAATCTAGTAAAACCAAACTGTATATAGCCTTCAACTACCAAGAAGTTTCTCTTCCTTAATAGGAAACAATTTATTAACTACATAAGATAATACATGCATAATTAGTAACCACATCAGTTTAATAAATAACAATAGTGATAGAAGCCATGAGAATAGATTTCGTTCAGAACTGCAATGTGTAAGGGGAGGATATTTTCCTTTTTGCCAGATGAAACTCAGTCTTCACATTCACACATGCTCTTACCCACCCACCCACCCAGTTTATAAAGCTGCCATGGTTACTAAAATAAATTCAGTTTCATATAGTTGATTATTTTCCAGACTAGATATGACTGTCCTGCCTAAAGTTATTGACATTATGGGCACTTTCAAAACATACATATTCACATTCAGTGATTTTTACTGATATTGGAGCCAGTAATCTCTATGTGTGGAGGTGAGGATGTGATTCTGTAATAAATGTGCAGTAAAGGCAAGTGTGAAATTATTGTTTGACCAGGTTTTATTGCAATTTTGTTTTGTTTTTTATATTGATTATTTCTCTATGTTCTTTAAATGTTACTCAATATTATTGGGTTAATATACTTGCTACATTAACCATCCCCAGTCTAGTATAGTCTAGATATCTTGGACTAACATTTCCAGAATTCTTAGCTGTCTTGCTAAGTGCCTTAGATGTGGTGCATGTCTTATGTCCGTATTTCAAAATGTGCATATGTGGCATCATAATCCAGAGTCCAGCCCCTTTTGAATATTTATCAATGTTGCAGGCATAATTGAGAATGTAAAATCTATGACTATGATGCAGATTTTGACACAAACACACACACACACTCCATCCAGCTGAAGGATATCCAGTTGAGGAAACCATACTATTGTGTAGAAGACCTATGTATTATAATATATCATCTTAGGAAGTAGTATCTAACAGCCAATGTTGTCTAGATTACGCTTGATCAATGCTTCAATATAACACTTCCATGGAATATCATGACTGTAAGTGTTATCGGGAAATGTAAAAGTATTCTCAGAAAGCAATAGCAAACAACTTCCATATTGCCATCAGCAAAGCTACCTAGATCTGTCCATTGACTAGAAAGAAATTTTCTTTAGATAATTTCAAAGAATCACCATTACATAATTGGTTTGTGGTAATTAGATGGAGTGCCATGTTGAAATTGTTAAATTTCTGCACAGCAGAATATTTAGAATATTCAAAAAATTTGAGAGAATATAGTTGTATTGCCTCTATTCTGTACCCCAATTCTAATACTAACATTATCTGAGTGTCACTCTTCAGAGCCTGCAGGTTTGTTCATTAATTAAGTTCCTGCTGAATCAAAATATACTGTGTGTTTTATATTATCCAGTACATCTGTTTAACTTTTATTACTTTATCTTAGATGAATTGCCTTATTTAAGATGTCCTCTACATACCATCTTTAAGCTTACACCAGTTGCTTATGGCAAGTATTTATTTGTTTATGTGGGAACATGAAAGAGAAAAGCAGTAATACAAATATCTATTTATATTGTCACTTGTTTCATTATTTTAGGTATCTTCTACTTTTTGAATCAATAAAACGTAATTAGTTTTATATATATATATATATATATGTATGTATGTATGTATGTATGTATGTATGTATGTATGTATATGTATATGTATATGTATATGTATATGTATATATATATATATGTATGGTATATGTGTGGCTTTTACCCATCTTAATTTCCCTGAATCATGATACTTTTCCTGATAAAACATGATAAATTAAATCAATAATAAGCTACATTAAATGTGACTTGTTGTGGAATAGCTAATTAAATAATTACAGTGAGACCTATGTCTTCCATCTATATGTCTAATTCTTGCCTACTTTGGCATAGTCCTTGGAGTCTGATACATATATTGTGTGTGTGTGTGTATTCATTTCTCTGATGATATTATAGTACTTCAATTCCAAAAATGGTGCCTAAAGTTCCTTATATTTTCATATTTTATGAAGGCTGTAAATTAGAAATGATTTCTCTGAATGTTGAAGCTGTAGATACCCACCGGGACAAGCCATCTACAGTGGTATGTACTAAAAAAACATTTCTGCTATAATTCCTCTATCGTCTTATCTCTTTTATATTTCATTTCTGACTTAGTCATAGTCAACCTTAGATAACTCTCAAGAAAGGGAAAGATGAAAAGAGTACTGTATTTATAATGTGTTTTTCATTTCTTTTGTTCTCCCCAAATCTGTGGGAAAACAGGTTTTCATGAATATAGAGAGAAACCATGCAATAAATTCATAAAATTTAGTTTATGCTGATCAATTTTTGGTGACAGTTTGGGGACAGCTACATTGGACATATTAAATAGTCCATGAAATGCAGACTTAAAAAACATGAAAAGATTATTAGGAGAGTCAGTTTAACTGAACACTGCTCACAAGGGCCAAAACAGAAAACAGATTCAGGAAATATTAGCATTTTGATATAGTATAACATAAAATTTTCAGAATTACTAGAAAGGCGATAGAAATTCATATCTGAATATTTTAAATAGGGAAGAAGTCTGTCAGCAATCACCTTCATAACAATTGA
Source organism: Thamnophis elegans (assembly GCF_009769535.1). NCBI lineage: Eukaryota > Metazoa > Chordata > Lepidosauria > Squamata > Natricidae > Thamnophis > Thamnophis elegans. The sequence continues at coordinate 55,885,985 of NC_045545.1, forward strand.
TTAATCAGTGACTGATCAAAGGCATTGCTTCATTTTGAACATGAGCAGATCAAGATACAACATCTATATCCAAGTTTAATTTCAGATCCACTCTGAAGAACTGTGTAGCTTCATTGTAAAAGTTATAGAAAACATATTGCAAATGCTTCATTTCTGAGAAGAAACTGCCAAGACTTTATTCTGTTTGCAAATATTGGCTTCGGCAGATGTTCAAAATGGTTCTGTGTAGTGATGAAGGCCCATGTGAAGCACCCTTCATGATGCTGTGTGAAACAGTGGCCCCACCTCTAAGAGTCATGTGGTTTCACTTTACAAAAGAAGTTTCTGTGTAGGTGCTGCATTTGTACAGAAGTCTCTCTGACTCTTCTATTAATCTATTGCAAGCAGCAGGAGAGGTTTCTGTACAAGGTCAACATATGTAAAAAAAAAAAAAATCAAGTTACCAAAATTTGCAGAGAAGACCTTGTAGAGATGAAAAGTGCCCTATAAAAGGGAATAGACAAGTGCTTTGTCAATAAAAAGAAAAGTTACTTCTTCCAGCTTTAGCAAATATGTCATTTCACATGCACAGTAAGGTAGAATATGTTTTTGTTTTTTTGTGATTGTGCTTTCCAAAAATCAATCTTCCCAAGCTGTAGTTTCACTTCTTTTTCTCTGAGTTCTTTGCCAGATTGCACGTGGCAATACTGTCTGATTTCATATTAATTACACTCCTGCATGTCAGATCAAATATCCCATACCATAATATTTCTTTGGCTTTGTTTACATTATTAGCATAATCTTTTATCTGATAATATATAGAGAAAGATGCAATTGCTTTGACACTCCCAGCAAATGTAACATCTTTTAGTATTTATCTCTCTTTGATATTAAGTATAAAAACAATACTGACATTCTGTTTAAACATAGCTTCCTATTTTCTGGTTAGGCCTTTAATAACTCATATTTAGGCCCATCCCAACAATGTTGTGTGACTTGTCCAACAAACCAAGATTAAAACAAACCGACTTAGTGCAATGTATAAACATATGGGAAGGAGTATGTAACTTGGTGGTGAGAGAAAATCATTCTGCAGATTCTTGGAAATACTTTTATTGAAATGAATACCACTAATGCCACTAACTTGCAAATATGCATTTCTATTAATTCATGCAAATGAATGGTATTTCACATATGTGCTTTGAATCTTTTTCAATTAATTGGTAATGTTCTAGATAGCAGCATGTAACTGTCCTTGGCAGATGGTCACAAAGCAAAATTAGTGCTAGCTAGTTTTTGGAAGGAACAGCAGTGAAATACCTGGGCTGCAAGGTAAATCAGCAACTTGAAAGGGAAAATCCCAAACAAAGGAAGAGCAATCCACTTCTGTATTATTGTAAGGAAAACAAGGTCCATATATTCTCCAGTGGTCAAGGTCAACTGAAAGAAGATAATTTTAATTTAATGCTCTTGATTAGATATCTACTTTCCAATATACTTTTATTTCTACATTTCAAAGCTTTAAGCTCTGTCATATAATGCTATTGATAGAAAAAGAATACCTTCACTTTTTTCATAATCTTGGGGGGGGGGGGGACGACTGTTGACTTGAGAATTGAACTGCAAAAATGTGGAGGCCACAACAATAATAATTTCTATTTTAAAAACTGACTGAAATTTCCTAGTAATTTAGTCACAAGATATAGTATAGCCGTGGAAAATATTTGTGTTCTTATGCAATGAACCTCTTGGGAAATTTTCCCCATCTGTACTGTCATAGGGTGTGGAGGATTTAGTCATACATCCTACCCACTCAGGAATCTAGAGGACCACAGGAAGCAATAAAATCTCACTTCATTCTTCTAAACTATAAATTATTTCTTCATAGGCTGCAACAGTAGATACTGTACAAATTCTTATGCAATACCAATATATATTTTTCCTGTATGTATTAGGAAAAAACTAAAATATGAGCTTAAAAGTCTGAGTGTATGAGAATACCCATTCTGCTGAGCAGAAGTGGGCACTAGATAACAATCTTATATCAGAAATAATATACAAAACAGTGGTGTTGATGAGAAAGATTTAAACTGACAAAACTGGAAAAGGAAAATTATCCTTTCCTTCTGTAATCCCCCATGTACTTTTAATACTTGCTCTGCTGTATCTCCCAGGCTACAGAACAGCTGTTAATGGTACTTAAGAGAGGGAGAGAAATAATCTGTCTATGCATCCTTGAATTTCATCCAATTCTTTGCATGCTACGGATATTATTTTAGCTGTGTCTAGCATGGAATACATTACTTACATATCCTGTGCTCTATTTCTAATTCCTAATCAATTTTCTCAACTGCTAACTTGCTGTGAGTTAATCTGTAGAAAGCGACACCTTTCCCCAGTTTTTCGTAAGAAAAGCAAAATCTGAACATATTTTTTTCTCTATTTTAAAAACGAAGCATTTGTATCCATATTGCAACATTTAAAAGCTGCTAAAATGACCAAACTCCTACTAAAATAGTTAAATGTCATGATCAATAGGTACATTTGGTGTAATAAAGGGCCTGAAAGCTACTACTAAAAAAAGTATTATGTGAAAGAGAGTTTCAACAGTTACTTTTCAAAAGGCCCTCTCCACCGAACTGTTAAAGCTCTTTGTTTTGAAAGGTAGATAAGACCTTCAGCACTGATCAAGTGGAGGCAGCTTAATGCTGATAAAGTTCATATAGTGTTTTAAAAAGCAAAACTCACAATGTAAATTTTACCTGAAAACATACTTGTGGACAATATAGATGGTATAATAGAGGTATCGCATATTACAACTGTATCTTAAAAATGATCATTGTGTACCAATTGCAATGTCAGAATGATCACATTATATAATGCTACTGTAGCATAGTTTACTGAAACAAAATTCCTCTGGTGTCAAAGTTCCCTTAGTTATGCAAATCAAAATGTGTATTTTAAAACAAAAGCTGAAATTACAGAATTTATGTGGAAAAAAAATATTTCTACCTATTGAGACTCGTACAAGCGGCAGTTAATATGTAAGTAGTTTTTTGTCATGCTTAATTTTTTTCCACTGCAATCATTTATCAGAAACAAATTTTCCTAGTCATTTTTTCTGTGTTAAAAAATATGAATTTCTTGCTGAACATTATGTTTTAATTTGGAAATTAATGAATGAATGAATGAATGAATGAATCTTTTAAAAGACAGAATCTTCTCTGTTTGCAATAATTGCAATGAATACATAGGCAACATGGGATACTTTCTATTTTTAGGTAAGAGCCGAGGTGGCGCAGTGGTTAGAGTGCAGCACTGCAGGCTACTTCAGCTGACTGCAGTTCTGCAGTTTGGCTGTTCAAATCTCACCGGGTCAAGGTTGACTCAGCCTTCCATCCTTCTGAGGTGGGAAAAATGAGGACCCGGATTGTTGGGGGCGATATGCTGACTCTGTAAACCGCTTAGAGAGGGCTGAAAGCCCTATGAAGCGGTATATGTCTAACTGCTATTGCTAACTGCTATTTTTTAACACACTGTTGCAGAAGCTTTATAGTTAAGAGCAGGCAAAATTAGTTCCTTACTCCATTATGATTTCCCTCCTTTGGTTTACTGAAGGGTGAACAACTGTCACTTCTTTAAAATTCAGCTGCTGAAGGCTCTAGAGATTGTAGCAGTGACATTATCAGGAAAGGAAGGAAGAGATTTGTAAAGGTTATGTTGGCAGAACAGGAATAATTCTCAGCCAGGCAAAATCTTTATGTAAACAAGGAAAAGTGTACCCAGCAATCAAGGCTGGGAAAAGAATAACAAGAAATGCATTAACTGAAAAGCAGAGGAAAAGGTTTAGTAGGTACGCAGTGCACCTTTTTCTGTTTGTTTTCATTGTGCTTTCATGCCAGACAGTTTTGTGCTTTTATTAATCTGAGTCTTGTGTGCCTCAAGACTGGCTCTCCCAGAATGTGTCTGTGTCTGTCTGTGTGTGTGAGTGTGTGCCCATGTGTTATATAGTTTTAGATACTATATTAGCTGCTGACCAGTAGGAGGCACTAAATGATTGGACAAAACTGGACAGAAGCTAATATGACTTCTAAAGATCTAAGATTTAAACCCAGGGTTGACATATAATTGAGACTAAGTTTGATCTGCCTTCTACAGAACTCAATATCTGGGTATACATTACTTTTGCAATAAATTAACTAGCTCTATTGAGCCTGAGGAGCTTCTGAGTGTGGGGATGTTGTTTCTGGAAAGTTGACATTTACTGTTAGACCTACCATAGTATGAAGTTTGGCAGGATTGCACCTATTGACCCAAGTATGCTTGGGAGGAGGGTAAATAAAATGTTGGTGTTTCATTCTCTCAGGATGTTAAAACTTAAGTATTTTTATGCTTTTTATTTGAATAAGAAGAAAAGTCGCATCATATGTTTTGGTAGTGTGGCCAGATGTGGTTCAGGAGTGGATAAGATTGTGGATCTTTAGTAATGTATATGGCAAAATCTCTTTGGCCCCAGAGGACATGGGATGAAATTAGCTTGGGTCCAATGGTGACTTATGCATCAAATTTTTGCCTATTTCCTTTGCCTCCTAAAGTCATTTGCTGTTGTTCCATATTGTTACATGGCTTCCCAAGTCTGTCAGATCAGCTTTATGGGGCTGAGCATGGGGAGTTTAGTGGATAAAAGGGTGGGCTCAGAAAAACTCCAGTTATTGTACCTCGCTCACACAGGTACGATACTTGTACACCAGCACTCTTGGATACAACTCATATTCACATTTCTCAGATGTCCTAGGAAGCAGGATTTTAATTATCACATTGTGGGCAGAGGTTATGGTGGAGGGGGTGGAGACATCTGGATGGATAGCCTGGCATCAGAAACAGTCAGTGCCATTGTTTTTGCTTTGTGAGTTAGTTTCTCATTCTTATGGTGTCCTCCATTTTTAATCAGAATAACCTTCCAAAGAGCCAAACCCCTGTAAGGATGAGAAGGAACAGCTTTACACCACTAGCCAGTCCGGACACAGTAAAACGGCCTCGCAATTACAGTGTTGGGAGTCAACCTCTCAACCCGGCAGGATCCCTGCTGTTCCAGGAGGCTCAAGATCAACAAAAGCTTCAAGAGAGTGTTCAGGCGGTAATATCCTAAATCTCTACTCCAATTTGTACCACTGCCGAAGCAAACAAGAAAAAGAAAGGCAGTTAAAGAGTGCCTGCAATTGTGGGGTTTAACAACATAGAACCATTTCTTATGTCTTAAAAGCTACTAAAAGTTTAATCAACTGGGTATAAATTGTGCAACGAAATTAGGCAATTTTCAGTCCAAATCTCTTGAAGTCTACAAAATTAAGGAAAGCTGAACTGAAACTGCTATGATAGGCCAGGCTCCAGTAAACAACCATTTTGTTTTTTTGTTTTTTTTGTTATTACTGTTCATCAATCTATCCTATCTATCTATCTATCTATCTATCTATCTATCTATCTATCTATCTATCTATCTATCCATCCACCCACCCACCCATCCATCCATCCATCCATCCATCCATCCATCCACCCCCCCACACACACATACCCTCATCCATCCATCCATCCATCCATCCATCCATCCATCTTTCTATCTATCTATAACACGCTGCCATAATTCCTTTCTAGCTGCGTCTGTACATCAGATGGATGTTCTTCTGAAGCCTTTTTGTAGTGTAACTTAATAAAATGTGATTTTGTAAGAGAAAGTAGACTTTTAAAGATTAGTACAAAGGAATGTATGGGGCTGGTACTGTTTTTATTTGAAAAAAAGGTATTTTCCTTTTTTTAAAGTCTTGAGTCTTGAGGATTACACTTGAATATTACTCCTATGTAACAATTTAAGTTTATCAATAAAAATAATAACAGTAATAATGTATTATCTTTTATTTCTTCTTCATTTTTAACGTCAAAAAGAAAAGGGATGTTAAAGTGAATCTCTAGGATGCATAGGGTTAATAATAATAGAAACGTAGACAGTATTCTACACAGTACGCATATGAAATACACTGTACGTTGCACATACCGCATTTTGCACTCATTTGGGGGGAAAGAGATGGTTTTCATTCTCTTTCCATATGCTATCTTCCTTTTTTCCCCTTCTTTTTATTTTTTGGTTGCTTATTCTGATTTCCAAGAACTGAAGCTTGAGCTTCTCCTGTGCTATTTTCTTTCTTTGCAGCTTCAGATGGAAAGTCCTTACATGTGAGTATCATTAAGAACAGCTTACATGTCTCATATGTTTTTGATTAACAGACATTTTCCAAGAAAAGAAGAGAACTTTAGAAGAAAAGTTTACATAAAGAGAAAGTACTGTATGAAATCATCTTAGTGAAAATTAAAATCTATTTTGGATGTGTGAAATATGGTATGGTCATAAGATTAACATTTATTTCACATGAGTAAGATTAATCAAATACAACTACAAAGATTCAGATTGTAACTATCTTTGTTGAAGTCTACTCTGAGCACAAGTATAGGCCAAGTTACCATAATTTTTTTCTGGTCAGCTAATGTGAATCAGTGCGGTACTGCTTTATGTATAAATGGCTCCTGAAGAACAGCTGCTGGTTTTCAGCTTAAATGTGTTGGCAGGAGCCAATTAAAAGCAATGAAAGCAATGCAGAAATGGTTTTAAAATTAAGAATTAGAATTAAATAGTTCTAAAATGCAATTAGAAAGTCAGCTAAAATCCCACCTATTTTTGAAATGCCACTGGACCTTCTTAAAAGGCAAATAGTATGTTAGACTTGTTATCTCAGCTGGGATTGTATTCTAATGCTCCAATGCAGTTATCCTAGCATTACAAATCTCCACCATGAGCATTTCCTTTGGATGTTTTCAAGTGCATATGCAATATCTTGATAGCTTTTTCATCCTTTTAAAGAAGTGCATTTCTTTTGATATGACATACCTTTAAAATCCTAAGTAGGAAGTGCACTATGTACATTGTCAGAAAAGAAATGGAAGTGTTGGAAAATTCTGTGCAGTTTATTTTTCATCCTATAATGAGAGAGGTTGTGTCAATGGTTTGTTATTCCCCTTTTTATAGGGAGAAATCAGATGCAGTCATCTGAGAACCTCTGGTCTCTGTCTCGATCGCAAGTGAGACTGACGGTGAAAGAAGCTGTTGTTCCAAACCTGTGTTCAGAGTGGCCAGTCGCTTATGCTTCATGCTTTGTTTTGCAGTGATGCTTCCCTGCACTTTCTTTTGCTGGCAAATTTCTCTTGATATGTTAGCTTTCATATGCTGTTCCATGAAATTGTGTACATATGTCAATGTGGCTTTTTGTTGATGTTGTGTTTGCTTTGTTTGTGATGCTTTGTTTGTTTTGTCAAATGAAGCTTTCATTTTATATATATTGCTGAAAGTAAAAACTGCCTGATAAACATCTGACAGAAATTTTTTGAGTTTTGCAGGTAGATAAAATTTAATTTATGGTAGTCATGTGATCTTTGCAAATGCAGTTCAATCACCTTGAAATGCAGAAGTATTGTTAATGATTTATCCTTATTGAGAAATGTACATTGGCATGTGGTTTGGGTATTTGGTACTAGTCACATGCTTTGCATTCCATACAAATATTCTAAAGCTAATTTAAAAATTATTTTCCTATACAATTTGCTTTTATCATTCCCATGGAACGTGTTAGTTCATATTATTTTCTTGGGAATATTTTCATAAATTTCCCTGTCCAGTGTTTACGTTCTCCTATAATCAGAAACTTAATGTTTTTTATTTATTTAAGTTTTATAAACATCAATGTTGTTAACTTGTTTACCCCCAGCCTCTCAGTTTGTTTCAGTTTCTGTGAAAAGGAGAAAGAAAAGGTCTAATGAACACAAAGGGAATTACCGTATTTATCGGCGTATAACACGCAGTTTTAAAACTAAAATTCCAAGCTTAAACCCTGCCTGCGTGTTATACGCCGATACTCCGGGTGGCAGAAGCCCGGGACCCAGTCAAATTCGCTGCGCAAGGTGAAACGGCCGGCAGCAGCCCTGCTCTCCTGCTGCGGCTTCTGTTTCAATAGGGAAGAAAACTTCCTTTCGCTTCCCGGGCTTCTGCCGCCTGGCAGAAGCCCCGGGACCCAGTCAAATTCGGGAAGCGAAAGGAAGTTTTCTTCCCTACTGAAACAGAAGCCGCAGCAGGAGAGCGAGGCCAGCGTCCGTTTCAGTCGCTTCCCTTCTCCGTCTTGATTGCTGGAAGCAGTAACAAACGGCGCGTCCGCTCCGCATCGCCCTGACAACCACCCCAGCCGGCGGCTGCCAGGCCTCACTGGAGTCAATTGCAAAGCTGCGTTCAGCGCTTTGAGGACCTGAGGCATCTTGGGAAATGTAGTTCCCTATCAGAAAGAATGGAGTAGCTGCGAATTTGTAACAACATAATATAACTTGGTGCTTCGCAGGTTACGAAAATCTCGTTTGATTTGCACACTGTTTTTTAAAAGTTAGATAAAGAAATTATGCTGTGAAAGCGACTAGATAGCCCCCCTCCCCTTCCTGTGTGTGAGAAAGGGAAGGAGAGGAAGGAAGGAGGGAGGGGGGAGGAAAAGAAGAAGGGAGGGGGGGAGAAGATGGAAGGAGAAAAGATGGATGGAAGGAGAAAGAATGGAAGGAGAAGGAGGAAGATGGAAGAAGAAAGGAAGAAAAAGAAGAAGGGAGGGAGAAGGAAGGAGGTAGGAAGAAAAGGGGAAGAGAGGGAAAGAGCAGAAAGACAAAGAGGATGAAGTTGATAGGCAAGAGGAAGGGGGAAGGAAGGGAAAAAAGAGGGAGAGAGTGAAGATGAGGAAGGGGTTTTTGGTTTTCCAAAAAGCAGTGATTCTGATTAAGTTTTTTTGCTCAAAGAGGTGTTTTTTCATTTCATATTTGCCTTTTAAGAGGAGTTAATGTTATAATTCATGTTCTAATGTTATAAATTTTAATCCAACATTAAGTTCCGAGCTTCCAAGTCATTTATTTTTAATGAAAAAAATTTTTACTCAAATTTTTGTGTTAAAATGGGGGGTGCGTGTTATACGCCGGTGCGTGTTATACGCCGATAAATACGGTAATTGAAGTACCCTAAAGATATAGATAACTAACTTGAATTAATTTTAAAAAACTAATTAATAAAGGAACTACAAGGCAGGATAACCTGAAGGGAAAAATGACAGTGACTGTCCCCTGAGGAGAGTTATATCGAATATGCATATATCCTATGAAAAGAAATTTTAAATTAAATAATAATGTACAATGTAGCATTAGAGTCTGGAGTAGAGAATAAGTTTCCAAATAGTAGTTCACTAAATTGGAATTCTGCCTATCAAGATCTTCCCTTAGAATACATAAATGAAAAAGAAACCTACAATTAAAGAAAAATTCTTTTAATAAAAGAACATCTTACTAAACCAATTAACCAGAATTTCACTATTGTAGTATATTAATATGCATTTGCTTTTCTTCAAATATCTCTTGACTGCACTAGTAGGGAAACAAACTTGATGTGGGTTATTGGGAATATTCAAAATGGATATTTTAATTTATTTCTAACTTTTTCAGAAATCAAAAAGAGATGAAATCATTTTAATTTCATTGTTGGGGACATCCAACAAATTTCCTAATCGCCTTACTCTGACGTGTATTTCAACATCATAGAGACAAATTGTGGAAAATCTTCCAAAATGAAGTTTTATTGGAGCAATATATGAAGCACGTATTATATAATTATTAAAGCAGCTGTGTAATTTGCAATACTGATATGGTTGCTTTCAGGGTTGGTCCCAGCTATCTCCACATGATGCTTTTTCTCCTTCACTCCACTTTCTGCCCTGCAGAGGCACCTAGGAGCAATTGTTCAAGCTTTCTGGATGATACAGTTGCTTTGGGGTTTTGAAAAGAGGTGATTGTATGCACGCCCATAGATCACTGATATTCTGAACAACAGCAGCTGATTCTGCTTTTCTATAGTTACAATGTCCTGTAGTTAATGATTTGCTTCAGAAAACTGATAAAGAAGGCAGGATTAACTGTTTATATACTACGTCAAGAATATTAGTCTACTTTCAGGACTCTGAACAAATTGTCAAACAGGTGCTCAGAGTGCCTTCTACTATGATTGTAGAATAGATGGTGAAATTTTATTTGTATGCTAATATTACTAACATAAGTACTATATATATAGCACTTACCTCATGAGAAGTTACTGTAGGTGATGTATAACAGTCAATAAAAACAATACATATATAAATACATTTAAAAATAGAAAAATCAGCATTAGAAATGGGGATGATTTGAACTAAAAATATGTACAAACCCCAAGCAGAGAGAGAATGAGTAAGCCACCTCTACAGTGGTGCCATCTAACAAGTCTTGGTTCCTTGGGATGCCCATACAAAACAGGTCTTGAGGAATTTCTGGAACACAAAAAGGGATGTCCAAGAAGGAGAATGTTCCATAAGGCAAATGCCAAAGTACTAAATATAATGTAATGTAAGCCAATTCTTAGAAACAATAAGCTTCAATATCTTAAAATCTAATTTGTATCCCCCAAAGATTTAGGACGGCTTTCTAAAGTATAATCAAATAAAATGAACATGGTTAAAGGATTAGTTATATTGTCATATACACTTCCTTTAGGAATTATCCAGTAAAATTTTAGTCTTTATCCTGAAGGTTTAGGAGGGAGATCCTTTGTTATAGAACACTTAATTAAAAAATGGATTTGCTCAGAAATATATAAAAATGATTATCTTGGTAAGCTGATAAATGTAATAATATTGTTCACTTCAGTATGTTTTAGCCCATGATAAATATATCCTGTTCAATATACCCAGTTTTGCTGTTAGAATAAACTGTCATTAGTTGAATCAGTTTAAATCCTAACAAAAAAGAATCAGATGGATTAGCATTTTGAAAAGAAGACCTCAAGATAGGGTTATTTAAATTTTCCACCACCAATTAAACTGCTGCTGTCTGTTGTTAATTCATTCTTGTATTGCACAAATTTTCATGTAGAAATTTCACGTGGAAAGGAAAATAATTGCTACAATTTATACACAACATTAAGACATTGTGTTCTAAACATTGTGAATAAAATATTAAATGTTTTTCTGTGACACAATTATATAAATAGTCTGAAGAGACAGTGTGATATTATTACTTGGCTGTTTGATTTGATTTTTACATTTGAAAGGAGATGGTCTTTATAAATGCTAGTTAAGGGAAGATCAGTCTAGAACAACAACCTTAAACTTTAGCCAATCAGAGAAGGTCCCAAATGCCACCAACCAGATTCTGGTGGTGTTTTTTAATCAGATTGTCTTTCTTATCTTTCTGTCTCCCTTTCTTTTTTCTGTTCCAGTTCTCTTCTAAATAGGAAATATCCTAAACAGAACATTTAAAAATTCTATGGTGATTTCAATCTCTTATTTGAACTCCAATTGTTCAAAAGACAGAACAAAATATCAGTTTTATGACCAGGTTGAGTCACTGAATTGCTCTTTAGTATGTTTAACTAAAATATATTGGACTTTAAGAAGTTCATTTCAGAAAATAGTTTCCTAGCTTTTAGAAGATCTTTGTTGTCTTTTTACCCTTTGAACTATTCAGAGTGGAATCATAAATTTTAGAATCATAAATCATAGATTTTGACTCTCCTGGGAATTTATGATTCTACTTTGAATAGTTTGGTGAAATATGAACTTAGGGTTTGAAATACATGGAGAATCACTTAAAACTTTTAGTTACATTTGTTCATTTGTCACTCTATAAAAAAATATTTCAATGGATTTCTTGGGATAAATGATTGTAATTCAAATTAGAGGGCAAGGTGTCTTGCTTTTTTGGCTCTCTAATGATAAGACTTGAAAAAAACTAGCAAACACCTTAAAATGTGTGTATTTTTAATTATTTATTTATTCACCTAGAACAGTGTTTCCCAACCTTGGTGACTTTAAGTCCCGTGGACTCCCAGAATCCCCCAGCCAGCATAGCATCAAATTATGGGAGTTGAAGTCCACAGGGCTTCAACTCCCATAAGAAACACTGACCTAGAAGCAATAGTCCATAGAGTTTGTTATTTTCAACTATTAAAATTATATAGTTGTTTTCCATTAAACATACAGTATATGTTTGTATATCAAACATACTGTATATATGAATGTCTCTCATATTGCCAAGGACACATATAGGGAAATGATGAGAATCTTTTGGAAGTCTTCCACATACATGAGTCAACTTGTAGGTCACAAAAATTTAAGAAAAAGATGCCATGCTTACTAGAGCCATGCAAAATATTTACAAGACGCATTTTACAAGTGTGGGGCTGTAAATAGAGCAACCTTCCTCAAAGCATTAAGGCATCTTTTGAAAGGTTTGGCATCATTGCTATGAAGGTTCTTTGTGTCCATGCAGAGGCAACATTTCTGCTGAGATTGTCACATAAGGTTCACCCAATCTCAGTGCTTGAAGCACCATATCATGTTAAAGATGTGAGTGGTTTCACTGCTGAAATTTATACCTGTAAAGCATCACTTTGGCAAAGCAAAGTAGCTTTCCTTGTAAAATAAAATATTTGTACATACAATGCATGTTCAGACAACATAAGAACGGCCTTAAAATAGCCTTAAGCTTTTGAGAAGATACAAGGATCACCCACCCCTCTAGGTGGTTTTATACTACTTGTCCCAAAGTTGCTTTTTCAAAAGGCAACTGGACTTTGTTTTTCCTTGAAGATATTTTGCTTCTCATCCAAGAAGCTTCTTTAGTTCTGCCTGAATGGTGGAGCACTCTCAGAAAGAGTGCTAACTTTCATTGACGCCGCTTGGAGGTAAGGAAAGGAGTCCTTTCAGCAGTTCCAGGAAAGTTCCACACCCATTGGTACTATTCAGGTGACCCTGAGGGCACAGATAAACGTCCAAGTAATCTCAATGACTCTCAGAAAGAGTGCTAACAACCAGATGACTGCAAGGAATATAAATCCTTGCATCCGCCACCATTCAATCAGAACTGGATGAGAAGTGAAATGTCTTAAAGGAAAAATAAAGTCCAGTTGCCTCTTGAAAAAGCACCTTTGGGATAACCATGACCTTGATGACTGAGGATCTCCATAGACATTTTATACAGCTTGATTTATTATTTGGAAATCCAAATGCTAACTATTGTAACTGTAGCTAAAATGAAGCACAAGATAATTGTGAAGTCCTTTGAATCAGTTTGTGCTGTTTGCCTTTATAACAATAGCCATATTTAGAGTCTTTTGCAGAAGCTATTATTTGTATTACAATAGCTGTGTTTCAGTTTTCTAAATATTAATTTGCTCACAAGAAGAATGTATTGTTGAGTTAATCTATGCAAGTTTTATTCTTGTGTAGTAAAATAACTGTTTCAATTGAGAATTGCTATTTTAATGGATATTGAAAATCTATTAAAACTAAGCTTTGAAATTGCAGATATTTCAAATATTAAAAAAATATAAAGGATGCAAATTCATAGACATCTAGAATGAATGTGCAGAATTTTTTAAAAAGTAGTCTACTTTTAATAAGCCCTTCATATATGCTTCTATTTCATATATGAAGCTCCATATGCAGGATTTGAAGTTAAAAGCAAAATAGAATATGGTTTATGGTCAAATGTGTTTCAATTTGAGGAATTTAAGGCACAATTCAAGTACTTGTGCATTGGAAAGGAATTTTACATTGCTGTGTAACTCTGTGGTAGATAGCAGATTTTTTTATAGATGATATTTTCATAAAACTAAAATTAATATGGTAATGACATATTTTAAATATGTGTATATAAGCTGCAAATTTTCTTGTGGGCTAGATAAATAAAACAGTTGAAGTATTGTATGTATTGCTTTTCTTTAGCATCATTTAATGTCATTATGTCCAACTTGGTGACACTACACAGGCAACCTTGACTGAGCTCCTAAAAAGCTAAGTAGGATAATACTTGGTTGGAAACTACCAAGATAATCTACGTGTGTGGTTGGATTTTTCATGAAAAGATGAAGAAAAACACACACATTATAATCCTAGAAAATCTGTTTCCACTCCTTCATACAAAGTGTTGTCTCCAAGATTGTTTTAGATTTAACAATGTAATGTCACATGTAATAATTGTAAATTTACATTTTTTAAAAAAAAATGAGGAACCTAGTTCATAATGATACTGTTTCAGATAAAAGTGTTTATTCTTTTAATTGTTATGTTTGGTTTCTCCTTTCTAGAAAAAAGCTGGCTTAGCAATGTAGAAGTATCCCATTTGTGTCATAGAAAAACTTCATGGATGTCTCTGAAAAAAAAATCACCTTCGACTGGAACTACTTGAAAGAATATTTAATGAAGCTGCTTTTGCTCTCAGGGGCTTTAAAGCATGATGGATTGTTTCATTTTTTGAACTTCTCTAGTGTCTCTGGAAATGAACATTTCTTCATGATATATATTAAATGATCAGCATTTGAACTTAGAATAAGCTTGCTTTAAAGCTCTTAGGGCCTAATAATGCACTTATTGGTTATCTATAAGTGACATCTTTCTGGAATTTAAAAGAACATCAATATTAAAATTGAAAACCAATTTTATACCTGTTTAAATGTTATGGCTGCCAAATTAAAATCCTCAGAACTACCATTCTTGTAAAACATTTATAGAAAAGCCATGGCATCTAAGCTACATTTAAATAGGTTGAGATTTGTTGTACAGATGAGACTTATAAAAAATAGATTTTTTTGCCTCTCCAAAACACATATACAAATCTGATTTTCTTTCTTTCTTCATTAAATATTGTATGTGGATTGCACTATATGACTTAACAAAGTTCTTCCTTATATAAAAATACTGCATAAGAATCTAGTTCTCAAATACGTTGTAGCTAATTCAAAAAAGACTTAAATAAATTCAAGGCTTTTAACTTGAATTTATAGTGTTATAAGTGCAGTAATAGTGATACTAGACATTATTTTACAATAAAATAACATTTTGCTGAATAAGTAATAGCAAGAATTTCCATTTGAATTTCCTTAAATGTTTAGGAGAGTTTAGTCTGTCTTACTTGGTTCTGCAGGAAATATGATGAGTTTTCTTTCTTTCAAGGGCATTTAATCTTGAATTCTTTTCTTCAATAGTTCTTGAGTGGCTAGCTCTCAGGTTCTTATCCTCATTGTGGGATATGATAAACATTAAGCTTTTAAATGGTGATTCCAGGGTATAAACATCTTAGCCAAAATGATAGCAATAAGGTCCCCAATAGCAAAGACAAAATAAATTTGACTTTGCTATTTCCTTTCTCATTTCAGGAGAAAAGTCAAAAATTAATAAATATTAAAAGTAGAATCATTGCTTGCTAACCAGTTTGAAACAACTATCTTCCTATTTTACTAAGGGTAATTTTAAGTAAACTGTACCATTGATGTAACGGTGTAAAACAAATCTTAGTAACAATTATTGCTTTTAATGCAGTGGTCTCCAACCTACGGGCCATAGCATACTATAGCCTATTTGCAATCAGGCTGCAGGAATGGTGGGTTGGTGTGCGAGCACATGCACACAGAGCTCAACATGTGCAGCTTGAACTGCATGGGCGTGCCCATCAGCCTCACACTTTCACAAGTTGAGCTGTGCACATATGAGTGTGACGACCCACTAGTCATGCAGCCTCAATCCCATCTCCCCCTCTACCAGACTGCCAAACTACAAAGATTGGGGGCCACTGTTTTAATGTATAATAAAAGTAGCAGAAGTGCACCACATAGGATTTTTCCAAAAGTGCCATCTATATGAACTAATTGGAACAGTTAATGCTACATAACTCCAAACTAGGATTTTTAAAAAGTCAGGTAAAGATCTGCTTGCCATATTTTAAAGATTTTTAATTGCTGCTCTATTCTTCATGATTCTTATTTTTTTGATGAAAGAAATATTGTGGCCAACACGTCTGCAGTGGAGGAGGTCAAAATCTGCAAGATGGATGCTATGGTGTCATCACCAAAACTACATGCTTTAATGGTGGTGCAGTGCTTAGAATGCAGTACTGCAGTCTAATTCTGCTGACTGCCAACTCCCGACTGCCAACATTCAGCAGTTTGAGTCTCACCGGTTAAGGTTGACTCAGCCTTCCATCTTTCCGAGGTCTGTAAAATGAGGACCCAGATTGTTGGGGAAAATATGCTGATTCTGTAAACTGCTTAGAGTGGGCTGTAAAGTACTGTGAGCCAGTATATGTTTAAGTGCTATTGTTATGTTCTTTTTGTACCTATGGCAGTAGATAGTGAACCTGTGCCTACCATTTTGCTGATGTTGACTTCCCCATGGACCTAAATGGTAGTGGCCAAACTGTCATGACATTAAATTTCTTTTTGCTTTTGCTTTTACAAATACTTTTAAATCTAAGTCTACAATTTGCATTTTTAAAACCTATATGAAATGCTAGGATACATTTGACATCAGAGTTGAATTCTGTCCTTGATGCACAATGATTAACAATTGGGCTTGGAAAGATCTTTAAAGCATAACTTCTATCCTCCTGTTTTTGTCTCTAACATTTAAAGTATGTTTTATTTCTAATAGAAGGCATCTTGTAATTTGTATACGTTGGGCATGCAAAAGTAGCACAGAACTCATTGTGTGCTTTTCTCTGTGTATCCTGAATAGAGCTAGAATATCAGGTAAGTTAAAGCAGTATGTCTGAAAGATTTATCTAACTGGATACATATCTTCTTCTTGTTCATTAAGTACAGTTTTAAAAAATAAGTCGCAATGTTTTGAATTACTTGTGCAAATGGGATAGATGATTTCTAAGGAGAGCAAAATATGAATAAAGGGGATAAATTCCCCTCTAAAGGTGGGATGGTAATGTTACCTTTGTCAATGGTGACTTTTCCCTTTTTTTCTCTTTTAAATTTAAAAAACTCTTAATTCTCATACAGAGTGGAGGGATTCTACCCACATTTTAAATTTTGTTTTAAAATGATTATCTCCAAAATACATGTGTGGAACTTTCTTTCATCTTTATTTTCTGACAAAAAACGCATAACCATAAATAAACCATGGGCCATGTGCAATCAGATGATCATTGTTAGAAGGGAGTAAATAGAGGAAGAGCATTCCCTCTACCCTCCTCACTACCCTCACACTCCCCCTCAATTTACCCAGGAAATGGTGCATTCCATGTGAAAAAGACAGGAACTAGTGACTCCTATGAATGCCAGAATTTTGATTTGATTGGCATTGACTTATGCAAGCAATTCTAGCATTTATCCAGAGGTAAATACCCTAAACATAGGATTTTAACAGTATTACAATTTCACTGCAAAGATAAAATTAGAGTAGTCCACAAAATAAAGAAATTACCATAGCATCTCATTTAGTGCACCAGTACTACATTGCTGTATTATTTTATCTAAATTCATAGTATGGGTTAATTTAAAAACATCTACACATTCTGTACCTCACTAATATAGATATGCACAACAAACAATATTTTGCACAAGTAATGAAAATGTTTCTCAGAGTGAACCCCTGATAATGTCAAGAGATAAATGATATATATTTTTATGCTAGGGCGTATTAATGTAATTACAGCAATTTTGTCTCCTTAATTGATAATACTATTTTCTCTGATACTAGCATCTACACATGAAAGAAAAGTTCTGAATCTAAAGTGATCAAACATCTCAAGATTTTGAGTCACCAAGAGACTGTGATAGCCGAAATGCTTTCTAGTCAGGGAGAAACGATTTCTTTTAAGTGTGTATAACTTAAACTGGTGTACGTGACATATTGTTGCCTTAACCTGAGAATGGGTTAGAAACATATGTGAAGCATACCCATTTGTAATTAATGTCTGAAGTGCAATACTGTGCTAATTGTAGCTCTTTACAATGGTACTCATGCTTAGTGCCTATATAATAAATTATGATGATGCTTAATAATCAAGTAGTGTATATCTATTGCTGTGCCTCATCATTCTTTCACACAATTTACTGCTTACAAAAGCCTTTTTATTGTTCACAAAACGACCTGGAATTTCCAACTTGGGAAGGTGTGGAACCAATGTAAAATATGGTCCCGATACCCAGTCCTTACAGAGAGTTCAGAGTGATAGCATGATTGATCATCATTGAAGGATCAGAAGGGATGCATTCCCACCATCAAAGTTGCAACAAAAATCATAACCAATACTGTAACATAAAAATGTCCTTAACTGCCTTTATAAAAGCTGACTGGTTTGCTGAAAACAAGTTCACCTATAGTTATGCCAACACTAATGACTGATCAGAATTTTCTGATTAGAACATTTCCCATCAATTGTAATTATAAGGAAGATAGGAACTAACACCTGATTGGCATATAAAGCTCCATTTCCCCCCCCCCCCTATGTTAGAATAGTCCATTACATCTTGTGTTTCAGGATTTATGCTTCTCTGCAATAAAGATTCTAAATCCTGCATAATTGTATCTCTGAGTCAAGCCAATCCATGACCAGAAGGGTTAACGTCTTATGATTTATTGGCCATATTGTGTGGAAGTTCCTCCTGCTATCTTCTCTTAGGATATAAGTGAAAGAAAGACAAAGGTAAGATTTGAAAGATGATTATATAGTGACAAATAGGATAAAATAGAAGTTTTACCTCCATTCCTACCTACTTACCTATATCTATCTATCTATCTATCTATCTATCTATCTTTCTTTCTTTCTTTCTTTCTTTCTTTCTTTCTTTCTTTCTTTCTTTCTTTCTTTCTTTGAAATGGAATAGTTAAAATATAGAAGCGGTTTTCATTATAGTATTAACCTCATAATTCCAACCAGTTGTTCTTTTCAGTGAAAAATAAGTACTCGCAGAAAATATACAAATCAAACAATTGCAATATTAAGGGAATTACCGCATTTTTATTTCAAAGGAAAGTTGGCTAGATATTTTCTCATCCAAATTTAAAGAGGAAGCTGATATTTTATCCTTTATCTTCCTATCCCTTAAAACTGCTGATCACTTACTTGGGGATTTTATATTGCTCAGTACATTTATACAGGGAGGTTAATAGTTTGAGCTCTAGCCTTATAATTTTTAGACTCATTCATCCGCATATTAAACAGGAAAAAGGTTTTTTTCCCTCTTGCTGTTGGGCACTGAATTACATTTAAATCTTTATTATCTCTTGCTCTTAGGAATTGAATTACATTTAGATCTTTGGTACGTATATGCTAATGTTAAGTTTTTCACAATTCAGTTATTTCAATGTAATTTTCTGAAGAAAAATGTTGCCCATTGGCAAGTTGCAAAACTAATAATAAACTAACAAGCACTCTATTCAAACTCCATTCCAATGCACAAAAGGTCAAATGAAAGCATATTAATGAAAGGAAATGAGGAATTTAGGGGGAAAAGAGAAAAGATTTTTGTTACTAAAATATGTTGTTCATTTCCCATAAGAACTCATTATCAAAAAACATATTTCTGTTTAGTAGCCATAGCATCATTATCAACAGGCATTTGGCTGTTGATAAAGAAACAAACTATTGGCATGAATTCCAATTTCATTTTTACTTTTTGAGCCTCTGAGTCAGTGTTGACTCTGGATACTGGTAACTGCCTGGGCAAGTCCTTGCAGTTTTCTTGGGAAGGCTTGGAAGTAGTTTGCCATTGCCTCTTTCCTAGGGCTGAGATAGACTGGTCCAAGGTCATCCCAAACTTTGTGCCTAATTGGGGACAGGGAGACTAGAAGTCAGCCTCCCAGTTTCTAGCCTTATATCTCAATAATTGAGATATAGCTAGTTCTACCAAACTAGTTCTACATTCCAAAAGCCTGTTTTGGTTTGGTTTTTTATTGTTGTTATTTCAAGGCATATCCCTTCCCATTGTTTAAACTTTCCTATGTGCTGATCAGTGACTTTAAGTGAATTTATGAGAATCCTGACTAAACTAAGACTATTTGGAATAAATAACAAAGATTCACTATTTGGACAATTCTGCTGCTGTGATCTCTCACCTACTCAGCAAAGAAACTGGCAATATTTTTTCTTTCCATGGGCAGGTCTTCCTGAACATATAGACATTTAGGTGTGTGTGTATGTTTTCTCTCGTACGTGCGAAACTGTTGGGAGAGGTGAAATATCAGTTTGGATCCAATATCAACAGTATACTGAAGAAATCTAAATGTATATTTCTACTCAGTTCCACCCATATCCTAGATAGGGAGGAAGAGACTTGGTTTCAGTTTTGACAAGACTAGCAGCTGAAGGCTTTCCACTTTCAGGCTTGGATGTTATGCTCTGTACTACAGCTCTTGTCTTCTGGAACAGCATGTCCATAGACATCTGCATGGCTCCCACCCTCATGACATTCAGAAAGTCATTGAAAAGCTAGCTACTCTTGTGGAAGGATGGTCATTGAGCTGCTATGGATTGTTAGTATATAAGATTTGTCTTCCGGATTCTCTTTATATTTTTTGGTTTTTAAGTAAAACTCAAGCACAACTTATTGGAGTTGAGCCATTGGTGGTCCACAGAAAAATGATTTGCATTTTTTATTTTGCACCAAATACTATTTATTGTTTTTTTTAAATCATATTAGTGGTCCGCCAGATTTAAAATTATGAATTTAGTGGTCCCTGGGGTCCAAAAGGTTGGTGACCCCTGGTTTAATTCCCCCCAATACACACACACTCCGATAATCCTTAACTTACAACCACAGTTGAGCCTAAAATTTATGTTACTAAGCAAGCCAGTTGTAAAGTGAATTTTGGCCCATTTTACAATTTTTCTTGCTGGAGCAGTTAAGTGTATCACTCAGTTGTTAAGTTAGTTATATAGTTGTTAAGTGAATCTGGCTTCCACATTGACTTTGCTTTTCAGAAAATGATCACATGACCCTGGGACACTACAACTGTTATAATATGAGCCAGTTGCCAAGTATCCCTCTTTTTTCTTCCTCTCTTCCTCTCTCTCACTCTTTTATCACTTTCTCTCTATCACCCAAACTGTCCCCATACTTATCTTCGACTGATCATGTTTGCAATAATTTACCTTCTTTTCTAAATAGGCGCAGTTCCCTTACCGGATCCCTCGCTCAGTCAAACTCACTCACTCACTCACTCACTCACTCACAAAATCATTTTTTCCATTCCAATTCAGATCCTATAAATCAATTGCTCTGTGAAACATCTGTGAAAAAAATTCAGGTACTCAGGCATGAAAATGTGCCGCTTAAACACTATACTTTTCCGCACACTGAAAAAAGATTAGAGGGAACATTGCTACCAACTCTGGCAAACAAGCTAACATTTAACAACAGTCTAATCAGTGAACCTCTAAGGACATTTCCATCAAGGGAAAAGCCATTAGTCTTGAGAGCAAACCCCATTCACTTCTAGCAGTGATGATATTACCTGGTTGGGTAATTAAATGTGTGCAAGAATATTAGATAAAAGAGACCAAGGACTCAACACTTTTTACTATATTGTTAGAGGTATGGAATAGTTGAGATTAACTATAAGAAATGTTATGACACTAAGTTTATGAGAGAGCAAAAGTAGTTTTACTTTTTAAATGAAACCTTGACAATAAGAATAATGAACAATCCAAAAAAATAAAATGATGAAATTATGCATGTATAGCTAGTAGCAACCAGAGACACAATTCACAATAACACACAATTCATAAGTTTTAAGCCTTAAATTCTAGAAATTCATTCTACATAAGTCAAACATTATGATATTGCCACTACTGAAGCACAGCTAAGGTGACCAGGGACACGGTGGCTCAGTGGGTAAGATGCTGAACTTGTCGATCAGAAAGGTTGGCAGTTTGGCAGTTCGAAATCCCTAGCATCGCGTAATGGAGTGAGTTCCCGTTACTTGTCCCATCTTCTGCCAACTTAGCAGTTCAAACGCACGTAAAAAGGCAAGTAGGAAAATAGGGACCACCTTTGGAGGGAAGGTATAGCGTTCTGTGTGCCTTTCACATTTAGTCATGCTGGCTACATGACCACGGAGATGTCTTCAGACAGCACTGGCTCTTCGGCTTTGAAACAGAGATAATCACCACCCCCTAGAATTGGAAACGACTAGCACGTAGTCACATTTGTGCAAGTGGTGGGCACTAGGACTTGCAGCTCCACTTGTGCAAACAGCAGGTGCATGTGCCCACCTATGTGCTACACAAATGAAGCTGTGCATCGCACATGTGCACCTGCCCCTCACACAAAACTATCCCCTCTTCCCAACCTCCCCCCCCCCGGTTCTGGGCCACCAACCCAGAAAGGTTGGGGAACACTGTCATAGATATTACATGTTCTCATTTTTGTGGCCCCTTTAGCCACTTCTTTAGAACTGTTTGAAAGGGAATATCCATTCTCCCTGTAAGATTGGCAAGCAGAGATAACTAGTAGGCAATTTCAAAGTGTTTCCCTGAAAAAGACTACAAGAGTTCCTAGATAGGCTTTCCAAATAAGTCCACACATCCTAGTGACTTCTGCCTGGGTTGTTATCAAGCATGGCTGCTGCTGGATTTTTTGGCTAAAGTATTCTGGATTTTTCATACCTTTCTTATTAGAGAGCTCCACAGAAGTGTGGCTGCTCTCCACCAAAACCACCAGGTATTTTAGAAAATGACTGAAGAGATGGCATTTTGAAAGCTGACAAGAAAATCAGAGAGGAGCTTCTATTGCAAATGAAGGTAAATATGTGTCCCAGGATAATTGTTGCAAGATGCAATCTGAGTTGGTCACAAGGATAAAAGTTTATTCTTCCAAGTTTTCAGACTTGTGCTGGAGCCCATCATCAGGGAGTTTCTGTCTCTTTCTCTCTATCATCTACCTCTCTCCCTCTATATTGCCATTTCTCTAATAGATGACTCCATTTATTCTTATGGAAATTTGATAATTCGGTATAGACTGTAAAAAAGAGGCCCAATTTTCTAAATATCTTACTGACTGTATCCAACAACCATATCAATTTTTGGAAGCTATTGAGGACAGACAATTCAATTGGCATCCAACATCTGGTGTAATACAACAATACCGCTGATATAAATAGGAGAGGTCATCAGAGCATAATTAGAAATTCTACCTATTTGTTGGAGATGCAACCACAAGCCTGGAACATTCTATCACATGTGGTGGACGTTCCCCATCACAAGGAAGTACTGGTGCAAAATTTGGAAGTGGTTAGAAGAAATTACTGAGCGAAAAATAGAACTCAAACCAGAAGCATTCTTATTAGGACTACTGGATCAAAAAATGGACAAACAATCTCAATACATAATCATACACATAATCACTGCAGCCAGGACTGCCTTCGCACAAAAACTGGGAAAAAATCAATAAACCCTCAGATGAAACTACAATCAGGAAAATACTCGAATGCGCAGAAATAGATAAAGTGGCAATAGAACTAAAAGAAAGAGAAGAATCGGACTTCTATAAAGTATGGAATAAAATGTACAAGTGGCTAGAAAACAGAAGCCAAGACAGAAAATAGAGAATGCAAATATATGGAGATATAAATAATGACTATTACAAGTGTTAATATTATGTTTGTTACATTATAGGACAAGGTTATAGTGAGAGGAAGGCAATGCAGAAGGGAGAATTATAAAAGCTAAGAAGGAAAGCCGATATAGAAAGCTGTCAAATTACTATATATTGTTATGTATGTTCTGTGTTTTGTTTTGTCTTATTGTGGTTTTTTTTTGCTGTGTTTTTCCTATTGTTTTTAAAGATCAAAACATTTAATAAAAATTATTTTTTTTAAAAAGAAATTCTATCTATGCCAAAATACAAAAATTCAGTTCAACAGTGATTCAGCCAGATTGCCACAAAACTGATTTAGATATTTTGAATATGTACAGAATGATTTGCTTCAACAGTTTGAGCATCTAAACCAAATTGGATTAATTCCCCAAATGGAAGCAGTGATTCAAGGGCTATCAATTATCTTTTGCCTTATCTTACCTATCTCTTTATAACTTTATAACTTTATAGTAACAAAGAAAGGGCTATCAATCAAATCCAGAAATGTTGGTGAAAGCTGCCAAAGAAATGTAAATATACAATATGACAGGCATATTCTTAATATCTTCCCTGTGATCAATCTGTTCTTTTAAAAAAGCAAAGCTTAAACATGAATCCTGCAAGGGGATAGAAATAACAAATATGAACCAGGAAACTGTGGTCACCAACAAAACAGTGAAATAAAATAAATATGCC
Organism: Thamnophis elegans; assembly: GCF_009769535.1. Taxonomy (NCBI): domain Eukaryota; kingdom Metazoa; phylum Chordata; class Lepidosauria; order Squamata; family Natricidae; genus Thamnophis; species Thamnophis elegans. The sequence goes on from NC_045545.1 coordinate 55,910,175, forward strand.
TGTTGAATGAGAGCAATGACAATCCTTTTCCTGTCAGTTTATTACATTTCAACCCGTTTACCATAAATCTGGCAAGGGACATGTCCTTTTTTTATCCTGTCTCTCATCTGAATCCTGAATTGACCCAGGAATTAATTTTAATCCAATGAATCTGATCATAGTAGTTTGTAAATCGCATGACCTATCATGCTTTTTATGATGACATTTGAAAATCATACCATTTATTTTATATCATTGCTAGCATTTGTTCTTGAAGTTAAGGATTTTAAGGGGGGATTTTAACTGAAAAACCAGAAGTCTTTCTAATGCTGGAAAAAGTAATTCCATAAACATGTAGGCCTAAGAATATTTTTGGCAGTTTGCTGTAATTTTTGTTGCTGATTTCAAGAAATTTAAAGTTACTGTGTTCTTCTTTCTTGCAGGTGTCCTCCCTCCCAATTGTCCTTATCTCCACTTGTCTTGTTCAGACATCCAATAACCATAACCCAGAGGTGGTTTTCTACCGGTTCGCACTGGTTCAGGTGAACCAGTAATGGTAATTTGGCCTGGGTTGCAGAACCAGCAGCGACCCAGGCTGGCCATGCCCCAGAACCGATTCCTCAGTTTCAGCTGCCATTATGTTTTTTATTAGATTTTCATGATCTTCGCATATGTGCAGAACAATTTACAGTGAACTGCACATGCACAAGCAATAAGCATCTGGCGCATGTGAGAAGTGAACCGGTACCAACATCAGTAGGAATCCACCCCTGCCATAACCCTATCTAGTTTGAGGCTGTGGAAGGGCTTGCTGTGTTCTGAGTCACTGACATTCCTTTGAGGGTTCTTCACGGAAAAATAAAAGCCATCTCTTTGCTAACTACATGGGAGCATCTTTTATATAATTGATAAATATAATACAAATCCTGAATTTAACACAGGTACGAAGGGGCTAATACCCTACAGAAAGTAATATCTATTTCTTACTACTTCCTCTCAATGGTGGGTTTCAAAACCCGTTCCAACCAGTACAGTTGGAACTGCACCATCAGTGTTCTCACGTGCAGCGTGCGTGCATGCATCTTAGCACCTCCGCAACACTCTGCGATGCTCCAGCTGCTCCATGGAGTGTTGCCCAGGTGCTGTATGTGCCATGCACGTGCGTGGCAGTGCAAAGCTTTAAAACACAAGTAAGGAGCTCAGGTGGGCAAGTGGGCCCTCTGGAGCACCATACTAGAACGGTATCTGGTGCTCTGGTCTGGCTCCGGTACTCCTGTACCGGGGTGTACCGCCTGCAACCCACCACTGCTCTCGATGTCCAAACACTTAAGAGTGTTTTGGAAGTACAAGAAGAGTGGAAATAGGAGAAAGGAAAATATAAATCTTTCATTTTGGTGACACAAGAAGCACAAATTTGAGATAGACCTGAATACCAGTTAATTTATAATTTGTGCCAAAAAAGTGACCTTCCTGATTTTATGAGAAATAAAAGATATTTCTTTTCTTTCTTTATAATTTCTATTTATTTCACTACCCAAATTTAAAAAAATGTTCACTATTTAGTAAGAGATATGACTATGTTGTCCTTCTATGTGACAAAACGCTGTTTCCTGTTTTAAACAGAAATGGTTTTATTCAGAAAACAAAACAACTTGAAGATTGTTTGGATAAGATTGGGGGGGGGGGCAGATGGATCTACTGGTAGTTCTGCATATACTCATCCTGTATCCTGCTACTAACCAGACAAAGAAAAACAATTGACCAATAATATTTGCCACTGAACATTCTTTTATATTCCACCTAAACTTATGTTCTCAAAGTATATGGTTAAATATATAATCTGGGGATGGCAATGAAGTTGGAGAAATTACCTCATCTTTTAAAAAAATAGCTAAAATAAATTTAATGCATATACCAAATCACTGAATCTACAATAATATTGATGCCAGACTCACAAATAAACATTATATTTATAGAGATTCTCAGGCATCCAGGTCATGGTTGTCCCAAAGGTGCTTTTTCAGTAGGCAACTAGATTCAATGACTCTCTAAAAATATTCAAATGACCAGGTGTCTGCTAGGAATATAAATCCTTCCATTGCCCACCATCCAGTCAGATCTGAAGAAGCTTCTTGTATAAGAAGTGAAACATCTTGAAGAAAAAACAAGCTAGTCCAGTTGCTCCTGAAAAAACACCTTTGGGAGAACCATCATGTTATCAATGTAGAGTTTATTTAAAGAAAACTAGTGGTAACTATCAAACTCCCTTGACCAGGATTTTGACTATTAGTCAGAATTTTTTTTATTGCTACCTGACTTAGCTGGCTAAGGCTCAGAAGCACTGGTTAGGATCTTTATTGCAGGCTGGGTGGAAACCATGCAAAATAATTGATTGCCCACCACAAGTGAGAATGCATACATTATACCCACTGTAGCTTAAACTGATTTTTCCACTTCCCATAATTAAATAAAATTCTTATGCAGTGTTTGATAACTTTAAGACTAAGCAGTTACAGGTAGTTGTTGAAAGTAATTGAAAACCTGGCTATTCTCCCAAACATTAGGGTTGTTGAGGTCCAGCACTTTTTTTTATTGTTACATTTGGCCCGTTTTCAGGACACATGTGATCTGTTTCTGTCTGTTTGTTGATTTGTGGTTTAAAGTATAAGGTTCTTAGATTTGGTTAGAGTTTTGCAATGTTTAAATTGTATGAATAAATATAAAAAATATATTTGCATTTATTTCTGAACACTGTTGAGAATTCTTCTTTCTGAGTCACTTTGTAAATTTAAATCACCGCAAATTTGGCATACTCAGTATCTGGATTTTCTTCTAACCACTGAATCCTTTGTATAAGTAAAATATATTTCCTCTTTTGGCCTGAATTACAAAAGGTTTGCGGCTTACCAACAAAAGAAATAATAAAATAAACTGCCTACTGACTGTAAATATAAAGACACTCTTTTTCCCACTAGTGTATCACACACTACCCTATCTGGATCTAGGCTGGGGAAGTTCTTGCTCTGTCCTAAGCTGCAAATATTCTTCTAGGGGTTCTTCTGAGATTTCCCTACTGCTGCTGCAATGGCGGCATTTCCTTGCAGTCAGACTGGGCTCCTAGCCTGGATGTTGCTGCTGCTACTGCTGTCCTCATCTGAAGTTCAAAGTAAGTAAAGTGGTCTCTTGGGAGCTTGCCTTTGGTTTCTGAAAGAAGAGGTGCTGACCTGGCCTCCAAGTAACAATTGCTTTCTGAGAGAGAACCGAGACTTCCTCAAATCATGGTCCTGCTTTTTAAAAAACATTCTTTATACTTTGCTTCATTTTGTGGTTACCAGGGCTCTTTTGGAAGTCAAGGCTAACATTGCTTGGAACATCATTTATTCTTTCACTACTCAATTCCTTCCAGTGTGGGTAGTTTTAAAGTTGTGTAATCTTGTGCTAATGGGCTGTTTTATGCTGGTCTTAATCTTATATCTTAATATAATTGAGGACTCAGTTCTCATCATTTTGAAGATGAGCCCAAGTTGACTACTCCGGTCAGTGGTGGGTTTCAAAAATTTTTGGAACCTCTTCTGTAGGTGTGGCCTGCTTTCCGGGTCCACCTCTTCTAACCAGTTCGGTAGATTTGACAAACTGGTTCTACCGAATAGGTACAAACTGGTAGGAACCCACCTCTGACTCCGGTGCAGAATTACACACCAGACGTGACTTCTAAATACAATATGAAGTCTTTGGAGAGTGGACAAATGGGACCACGTTAACACAGGCATTGGTTTAAATATTTATTGTTTTTAAGTAGAGAACTTCCTTCTCATAGGCCTGCCTATTTCTGTGGCACTATATCTCATTGCCTCTTTCTGTTTCTGCTTGTTCCACAGTTCTATTAGTTTTATGGGTATTCTTGATAAGCCACCCTTAATCACACTGGATCAGATCTAGCTGGGATGATATTCAATTTTGACACTCTGGCCTGCCCAAGCTTGCCAAATATCTGTATCAACACTCCTGGCACTTTAGAAGCCTCCTTGTACAAGGGCAAGTCACAAGCATGACATTATAGAAAGGGAGATGGAAAAGTAATAGATTACTTTCAAACAATTTTAAGTATTTAAGTACCCAACTCTTTTGCAATCTTTTATATGTGCTACAGTTTTAACAAATAGGATTTTTTACTCAATCTACTGAAAGCACTGTCTTTATAATTGCAGAAAAACATAGAAAAGGATCATAGAGCAAATTAGAATTCTTACTCAGTGCAGCAATGATGAGGCCATATCACATTATGGATCCATCATACAAAAGCCCAATTCCTTCGAGAAATCCACTATGCTTGGAAAATTGATGGGAAAATAGGAAGAGCCAATGGTCAGGTGGATAGATCGGAATGCAAGAGCAATCAATATTCCATTCAGAGACTTAAAAGGCCAAATTGAAAATAGATCATTCAGAAGAGTATATAACCATCTGGATTATTGGAATTGACACCCCTTTTATGGCACCTAATCAATCAATTATACATCAATATAATACCACACTTTAACTGAGACTTTTTTTTAAAAAAAATCATAGTTAATACTCATTTTGGAAGCGAGGGAGCCAGTTTATGTCTAAACATATTTCATAATGCAGCAGAGTAGCCAAGATCCTGTAAGGTATCTACCTATAAAAAAAATAGACTGCAAACACCAACTGCGAGTCAAGAGTCTAAAGTGCTGTTTGAGAACACAAAGCTGAACTCTGGAAACAAGAACCAGACATTATTTGTTTGTATTTATTTAAAAGATTTTAAGTCACTGTGTAGGGATATTTGCCCACAGCATAGGCTCCATATTCAGAGGAGGCAACCTCGACAAATTTGTATAGCTATAAAGTATATGGAATCATTTCAAATATACTTTTAATTCAATGTTTTAAGGCATCCTTATAAAGAATAGGTGAAGCATAAAGTCAACTTGGCTTGGAGTTCCCCATTGTTGAACCTCTTACTGGTGGAAAGGATCTAACTGAGCTTAACTTGATCCACAGGATTGTTGCTGTGCTGTGCAGAAAAATAGGAGGAGAAAGTGCAGTATTGCCACCTTGAGCACTTTTTGAAATCTAGTAAACAAAATGCATATATGAGGACTGAAGGACAATGCATCCCACTGTTTTAATTGTGGTGCAAGTTCTGCCTCTTTGGAAAATTCATGAAAGAAAAGGAATAGAGTTTACACTGCAGCTTTTATCAGTCTGACCCTTGCATTGGCCAGGGCTTAAAGTTATTGCTGCTCAAGAAGTATCCAGGAGACAAAGACAAGGAACTGGGTAGAAGCAGTTTTCAAAATAATTGGCTTCAAATCCTTTAAAAATGTGTGCTACACAATATAAGGCCCAGAGATGCATTTGCAAACTATGGATTCACTCCAGATGCTCACCCAAAATTACCACTAAATTTTATTTTTAAGACTAAAAAGGGAAAAATATTAAACTGGTAGTCAAATATTCTGTCAGCTATATTCATTCACTTGATTTTTATTTAAATTGGGAAATAGAATAAAATAGAATAGTTGGAAGGGACCTTGGAGGTCTTCTAATCCAACCCCCTGTTCAGGCAAGAAACCCTATATCATTTCAGACAAATGGTTGTCCAATCTCTTCTTAAAAACTTCCAGTGTTGGAGCATTCACAACTTCTGGTGGCAAGTTGTTCCACTGTTAATTGTTCCAATTGTCAGGAAATTTCTTTTTCATTCTAGGTTGCTTCTCTCCTTGATTAGTTTCCATCCATTGCTTTCGTCCTGCCCTCAGGTGGTTTGGAGAATAGCTTCCCTCCCTCTTCTTTGTGGCAACCCCTGTGATATTGGAACACTGCTATCATGTCACTCCTAGTCCTACTTTTCTTTAGACTAGCCAAACACAATTCCAGCAATTGTTCTTTATATGTTTTAGCCTCCAGTCTCCTAATCATCTTTGTTGTTCTTTGCACTCTTTCTAGAGCCTTAGCACATTTTTACACCGAAGTGACCAAAACTGGATGCAATATTTCAAGTGTGGCCTTCCCAAGGCATTAAAGAATTGCTACACCTGATTTTTATTCTGGTCTGAGCTATTTTGGCCATGGCCTTCTGCCTGACAAAATTGATGTGATTCAAGTTAGAAAGGCTAATAACCAGAGAGATCAATTGAGTTTCAAATTGTACAGGCAGCCATTATAACTGACACAAAACTGGACTTTAGTTTCCAAACATTCTGCTTAAAAGAGCCGAGGTGGCGCAGTGGTTAGGGTGCAGTACTGCAGGCCACTTCAGCTGACTGTTATCTGCAGTTCAGCGGTTCTAATCTCACAGGCTCAAGGTTGACTCAGCCTTCCATCCTTCCGAGGTGGGTGAAATGAGGACCCAGACTGTGGGGGTGATATGCTGACTCTATAAACTGCTTAGAGAGGGCTGAAAGCCCTATGAAGCGGTATATAAGTCTAACTGCTATTGCTATCGTTATTGCTAAAATACCATGAGATCAGGTCAGCTAAATTTTTTATAATAGCAGGTATCCTAGATAATCTGAAGCAGCCCTGCTCTATACCAGTTTTCATATTCCAGTTTTGTGAAAATTCATGTATAGAACAACCATGGTCCGGCAGGTTACTGCATTGATAGTAATATCTAGTAATCAGTCATTACAAGTAGTCTTCACTTAATGACAGTAATTGAGATTGACAATTCTATTGCTAAGCAACTTGGTTGCAAAGCACAACATCATATGAGTATGCCAACTTACAACTGCAGTTGCAGCGGTTCAAGAAGCAGAATAAGAAGAATATTGACTTCCTGAAACTTTGGTGTTGATGTTGCAGAAATAAAATCTAGTGGACTTGGGAAAGTATTAAATTAAGACAAACACATAAAATAATAATTTGAAAAATAAACTAATGAGAATATTATGGACAGCCCATAAATCAAACAAATGGATAATCAATAAATCAACTCAGAGTTCTTACATGAGGCATATATGACCAGGCTTATTTGAAGTATTGAACTTCAAATAGATTATGTGATTGAAGTAGCTCTCTAAAAAAGGCTCTAATGCTGGGGAAAGTGGAGGAAAAAAAGAAGAGGTTGACCAGCAGCAACATGAGTCAACTGTGGCAGTGATGATGAATACCTCATTAGAAAACCTGAAAGACCAAGTTAGAGACAGATTGTAAGGAAATCTATGATTAAGATTTTATGAACAGTTGGGCTTCAGTACTGTATTAGATCTTTATCTCTGTTCTTTACTTTAGATCTTCCTAATTTTTGCTTATCTACAGGTGAGTGCTAAACTCCAGTTCTGCCTCCCAATTCTTCACCAAGAGGAGGGGGAGACCTGGCACAAAGCTATCCAATTGGAACTGTTCTGCGATTACAGTGCGATCCAGGTTATACACCTAAATCTGGAACAATTCGTTCTATGACATGTCTTGATACTAATAAGTGGTCAGAACTTCCTACACTTTGTGAAAGTGAGTACATTTTGTCAACAAAAGTGGCTGTTATAGAATAATGAATGAAATACATTCAATTCTTCAAAGTTGTAAGATTTAAAGTTGTACAGTTAATCTCCAGCCTATAATTTACTTTGAATAAAACAATAACTGAAAATTCTGACAGATCATGAGAATTTAAGAAGCATTCAGATGGGGTTTCCTGAATTGCTGTTTCTTCATTTCTTCTGCTAGCAGAATCAGTTTAAAATACTGGGGCACATCAATTATTATAATGCTGCCTCAAAACTAGATACTTTGGTATGTTAATTCAGATTTTTTCCATTCAGTAGAAAGCCCAGGATCCTAGGATGGATGTAATGCTAACACTATGGATAGTAGGAGAACTACACCAAACTTTGCTCTCTGTATTATTGTTTATAATGAATCAGAATTCTTGCTTATTTATCATGTATTAAAATTATTCATTCAAGAGCTCAAAATGGCATATACGTGCTAAAGAAAACCTTCAATAATGTCAAAAATGCTTTTTTAAGTCATTAAAATGCTATCAGATTCAACTAGACCAGAGGTGGGTTCCTACCATTTCGGACCAGTTCAGCTGAGTAGGTAGTAACTCAGCCTATGGCACCACCATCTTGTTTTTTGCTTCTCCGCATGCGCAGAAGTATTTTTATAGTACTACGCATGTGCGTGCATGCCCACACTGCATCTCTAAGCAAACCAGCAGTAGCAGCAGCCAGAACCCCCCCCCCATGAACTAGACTTACTAGTTGCATCAATAAAACTTTAAATGACTTCACTTGATCACACTATTATACAGTTATCTACTAGTAATTTAAGGTTGAAATGTAAGAAATATGTACAATCTGATAAAAGCCCCATCTAGCCTGTGTGAAGTGCATAAACTGCATAAACCATGTGAAACAGTCCACCTGTGTTTCCCAATTATCAATCTTAAACATCCTGCTAATTCTGAACTCCTGTCCTGTTTATCCCATTCATATCAGAAGCATTGAGGCACTTCTGGGTTGAAAGGATTAGCCAATAACATCACTGTTGTGCAGGGAATGCCCGATTGCGGGTCCCTTTCATGTTCCTGAAGTAGTACCGTATCTTACTCCTGTGTACATGATGCTTTCAAATTGGTAGGTGGGCAAGAGCAGGAGCAGGATTTTCATGGTGAATTCACTTAATTTCTACAATAATATTTTTTTTCAAATAATTGTCTTAAGAATTATATATACAAAGGATAAAAATAATTATAAGCTACAAAATGTACAAAAGTACGAAAACAAAAAAGAGGTGGTAAAAAATAGAAAGAAAGAAAGGAAAAAATGGAAAGAGAAAAAAAGAAGAAGCAACGTCTCCCTTCATCCTGCAGGTAAAAAGAATTTTAATAGCTTATCACCTCCAAATAAGACATCATCTCTTTTCTTCCCATAGCTCATCTCTGAGGTAAGAACAACAAAAACCAATTAAAATGCTACATCAGTCAATCTTTGTCAGCAGAAATCCAGTATAGGCAATCAAATATAACTATTTTCTTCTTTTAACCCTGATCAAACAAGTCATTTTTATAAATCTTTCTTGATTTTTAAAGATATTCTTTGACCCCTTCAGAAAAAGCCCCAGAGTTACTTCGCTACTTATCTGTTTCAATGTGAAAATCTTTCATAAATTTAACAGATTTCTCTTGTAACCATAAATAAGATTTATCCTTTGATTTATTTTTTCTTTTAAAAAGCCCTTCCAAATCTTAGTAGAGCTCTTTTGGATATCCAGAAGGAAAAAAAATATCGAAGTCAATCTTGATTTTATGTCTGTTTATTTTCTTTTGGAAATAAGTCACTCATCAGATCCATTTGTATTACATTTAAGATCCCCTTCAAATTAATTCATAAACATTCATTGTCACTCATTCTTGTTTTACAACTCCATTGGAATATCAATTTATCAAAAATTGGATCCCTTCTGTCCCAAAGCTTAGATTTAAGTTATTCAAAAGTTTGCTCTAAGGATTTCAGCTCCATTTTCTTCATGCTCTTGCTCTAGGGTCCAGCCTTCAAGGTCATCTAATTTAAACAAAAAATACTTCCTTCACTTTCACATTTGAAAGTCTATACTCACCAGGGCTCACCAGTCTACACTCTTCCAGGGCTGAAAGACATGAGAACAAGGTCCCCTCCCCCACAGAAAAGGCATTTTTGGAGGATTAGAGGTAAAGGGAGGGAAGGCAATAGCAATAGCAGTTAGACTTATATACCGCTTCATAGGGCTTTCAGCCCTCTCTAAGCGGTTTACAGAGTCAGCATATTGCCCCCAACAACAATCCGGGTCCTCATTTTACCCACCTCGGAAGGATGGAAGGCTGAGTCAACCTTGAGCCGGTGAGATTTGAACAGCCGAACTGCAGAACTGCAGTCAGCTGAAGTAGCCTGCAGTGCTGCATTTAACCACTGCGCCACCGCGGGGATAGATAGCTTGCAGGCAGAGTTTGGAAAGAAAAACCACCAGTTACTAAACACATAAACTGGTAACATTATGGGGATATCACAGATGAGAAATGGGGTCTGGGGTCACATGCTTCAGGAAAGAAATGAACAGGAAAAATCATTTAAACACACAATAAATGCAAGGATGAAACTTTTCTTGTAAATGAACTTAAAACATTTCCTGGGTTGTTACTTTAAGGTACAGGGAAGAAAGGAAAAAAGAATACTTCTCTTTACTCTGTTCCTGTTGGCCAAAGAAACATAAACTAAAGACTCCCCTCCCCCTTCACTCAGTTTTCTGGGCCCGGCAAACTGAGCGAAGGCAATTTCTGCCAGTTTACTCTTTTCTTTCATTGAACAATTTAAAATTCTTGTCTTTTTGGATTGGAGACATCTTAGTTACAATTACCTTGAGGGTGCACAAAGACTTAGACACACATATACACAAGGACAAGGAGAAAATAAGAGTGGGGGAAGAGAACTCTCAGGTTTACACCTCCTAGTCATTCCCAGCACAAATCTGTTAAATTGGGGAAGGCACAAATCTTAACAAACCACGTGGTTGCATAGAAGACAGAGAAAGAGACAGACTCAGTAGAACACCCAGCTTTTTCCCCAATCCATGCAGTTGCTTCATAAACTACTTTAGGCTGTTTTCACATGTAAGTGCAGGAACAGCCATTGAAGTGGACAGATATGCGCAGACAGCTGGGAATAGAAGAGCCAAGGTGGCGCAGTGGTTAGGGTGCAGTACTGCAGGCCACTTCAGCTGACTGTTATCTGCAGTTCTGCGGTTCTAAGCTCACCGGCTCAAGGTTGACTCAGCCTTTCATCCTTCCGAGGTGGGTGAAATGAGGACCCAGACTATGGGGGCGATATGCTGACTCTGTAAACCACTTAGAGAGGACTGAAAGCCCTATGAAGCGGTATATAAGTCTAACTGCTATTGCTATTACTAATAGCTTACAAAACAGCTCTTCAGGGCAAAACAACTGATACAATGCAATATAAAGAGAGAAGCTACAATAATACCATTTTCTATGCTTCTGTGTTTATTTTGTTTTAAGAATCACAAGGATAACAGATGATAATATCAGTTCTGATCTTTTAGGAAGACGCTGTACCATCCCATCTATAGATTTTGGTAACATAGAATCCACAGATGGCCTCCTGCTTGGAGATAAAGTAACCGTTTCTTGCAATGAAGGGTAAGTTACAGATCATTTGTTGAAGCAACTTGTGAAAATATATTTGGGGACAACTGATAAACATGTATTGTATCATTAAATATTAATAGTAAAAATCTCAGTTGTGAACTATATATTATAATTATTTGTTTTTATTCGTTAAGATACAAGTCTTTCAAAAGTAACTTAAAATAAAACAGGTTGACTGATGAAATTATTTAAGGCAATATTAATATATACTGTAATTCTGTATCATTCTGATCAGAGCTGGGTTGCTGCAGGCTCGCACCAGTTCGGGCATACTGGAGCTAAGATTCTGCGCTGTTTGGTGAATCGCAAATGGCTGGCTCTGCCTACCCCACATGCCCCGCCCAGTCTTGGTGCGCCAGAGCACAAAATTGGTTTTTATTCATTTGCATAAAAGGAGGTTGGATGGCATTGGGATGCGGACATGCTAATGCACAATCCCCAAAGGGCCGGATTGGGGGTTATGCAGCTCTCTAAGCCTAAACGGCTAGTTTCGCAACTTTTTTTGAGCTTAGCCTAATGTGCAAATAGAGGCATGAAGCCGGACCAGCTGCATATCTGCCTGGCTGTGGTTACGAAACCAGCCAGGACTAGTTATCTATCCCTAACAGTGCGCTCTCTAGTGGCAAGGAGTGGCTGAGAGGGGTGGGTGAGTGATATCTGGTTGGTACCACCCACCCAGTCATATGACCACCTAGCCATGCCCACCCAGCCTGCCATTAGAGCAAAGAACCGGTTGTTAAAAATTTTGAAGCCCACCACTGATTATGATGTAATGGTTGAAATTGCTGAAGTGGGAGACCTTGCTTCTTTTGCTGAAAATAGCTATTTGGTAAAGGAATGGAGAGACAATAATTACTGTAAAGCCAAGAAAAGCCATTGATCTAATTGTATTGGATAGCCAAAAAATTTAGCCCATCTTATCATTGTTTATTTCACTTGTTCTTTTTCCATTTAAATACTCAATAAATAGCTATACATTTTTAAAAATTAATTTTTCATCTGTGCTTAGTAATATCTGGTCAAGTTCCGTTGGTTCTTTATAAAAAAAATCCATACATTCTTGCATCTTATTCATATCTTGATTGTATTTGCACATGTGGCCACCATGCTAAATCAATCCCTTAATTGATAGATTTGAGTTTTCCTTTGTCACTCAAAATATCCTTATACCTTACAATTTTTCCTGCATTAATCACATTCAGGTGTATCAGTCCCTCCATTGTGGACAGCCAGACTGATATTTTCATATAGTGTCTTTCTTTGACTTTCCCCCATACTAACAATAATGCATTTCTAATAAAATGTCTTTGAAAGTATCCACGTATTTTATTTTTGCCATACCAGAGAAAAGCATGCCACCCCCATTGGAGATCATGCCCCTCCAACTTTAATCATCTTTTATGTCTCAGATTTACCCATTCTTTGATCCAGACAAGTGCAGAGGCCTGGTAGTATAGCTCCCAATCTGGTAACCCAAAGCCCACTTTGTGTTTAATATCTTGTAGCAGTTTCAATCTTATTCTTGCTTTTTTTTCATTTACCAATTACATTTTAATATCATTTTATTTAGTTCTTCAAATAATTTTTTTCTAATTTTATCAGAATTGTTTGAAATAAGACTAAAAGTCTTGGCAAAAGAGCAAAATGAACATTTCTTGAATACAGCACCTATCAAGTTCTCATGATATGCTCCTTCAGATTCTTACTAGGCAACTACGGACCAGAGTATTATAATGATTGGTGTCCTACATTTCAATACATCATAATGTGATTGGGTTTGATTGGAATCATCATGTTGTGATTTCAGGCTATTGCGGCTTATTTTGAGACATTGAAACTGAACACTCCATGGTTAAATAATCTGTACAGTTTTAATAATTCATTTACTAAAAAAAAAATTTTTTCAGGTATATACTGATAGGTTCTCCCACCTTACGATGTGTTTTGAGATTTGGCAAAGTTGACTGGGATAGAAGTCTTCCATATTGCAAAAGTAAGATGATAATTTATTTAAGCTTATTAAGCTTCTTTTGGTGCTTTTATGTTTAACTTCTTAATAGCAAAAGTTCAGCCTGCCTAGTCTTTAGCGGAATAGTTCTGCTTACTTATAAATATGGGAAATGCTTAAATAAATTATGTCAACATAATTTATCTACTGTAATTTTTCCTCCATTGTCTGAGTGGTATATGGTATACATATCTAACGTTCCAAAACCAGGTGAAAATTCTACAATAAAAAGAAAAGCAGTAACATAAAACACAGCAACAGCCAATATTGCAAGGAATGTGAATCACAATAATTTACCAAACACTTCACTACAAGAAAAAAACAACAATACAATATTCCAATTCCCTAAAACTGCAGGAATAGCCAGGTGTTCATAGTTGGGGCCATTCTCATCTTTAGTCGGGGAGAATGATGCTCCACATGAGTGGCATCAGATCTCGTTGTTTAGGCAATTATTGGAGTAGCATTTCTGAAGGTACCCAGGTCATAAGTTAGATGGGACTTTAATAATGACAATTCATTTCATGGTAGGTCTCAAAGTAGTCTGTTATATTGACAAAATGAGATACACCCATAACTATTTACATTTTTACTAGCTATAACTTCTTGGTGATTTTCAAGGACATATACCATGTATTACAATAGCTCAACCAAGAGATTTTTTAAAGTATGCATGAGTGACTATGAGAAGAATCTCCTTTTCCAAGAGATGTTGAAACTGACACATAATATGACACTGTGGAAAGCTCTACTAGTCACAGGTGCCATATGTTCCTTGAGGAGACGTGCTTCCCAGATTATGAAGTATCTTTGACTAAAAATGATTTTTCCCTATGTAATCAAAGGCTTCTGAATGCAGTTATTTCATCTTGCTTAAACGTTTTCCACGTCTTCTGGCATCCAGGCATAGGATAGCAACATCACCTGTAGAGCCTCTACTGAACACAAAATTAAGTTCAATATGCATGCTGATAATATCTGATCATATGCTGATAAATAATTCATCCTCTCCTCACATGGCTTCATGTGATCGCTAAATAACCCCATCTAGGGCCCCTAAGCTTGAACTTTTTCTCTGACACCACTACTGGAACTAGTTCAGAGAATATGAGGCAGAATATCCATGCTGTAGTTAGCTGTATCCTTCCCCTCAAATCACAATGTTGCTGGACTGAAGGTTAAACAATGAATGTTTCCTGAAATGTGAATAGAACCCTTGTGCAACTGGAAATTTGTCTTTATCAGAGTCTCTAATCAAGTGAATTCTGCTCACAGTAAAGTAAATGCAGGTATATCTTTTTAACGGTAAAGTTGATTGCCCTAACTGCTCAAATTGGGTTAGATGAAATTACATCAGCAGTTGTATCCAGAATCCAGCCTTCTCAAGTTGGAGAAGTAGTCCTTGTTTTATGACCAGTCACTTAGTGGCTGTTCAAACCTATACAGACCCTACAAAATCTACCTAGGAACCTGTTTCAATGTCACAGACGCTGCAGCACCCTCACAGTCATTCATCTTTGTAATCAACCGCAGGAATTCTGCAGTGCCTCCTCTCTCCCCTCCCCCAATCCCTCCCTGCTGGGTCCCACAGGTCTTGGTCCTATTCCCACATGCCCATCAGCCATTAGGCACTTACCTTTTGAAGATTTCTGGACCTCATAGTGATGAAATAGGACAGGCCACATGTTCCTGGGTTGCTCCCAGTTGCCATCATTTTCAGTGCTTGCTTCAGCACAAAATGGATGCTTTGTTGAAGAATTTGAAAGATGCTATCTTTTTCTAATTTGGTTTAAATATGGGAGGAAATATTTTAACAATTATTGCAATGACTCTAGGAACCATTGGAGATAATCAGGTGAACCTTGGCCAAGTAAGATTAGGATGGATTAGCATAATCTAGAGTGACAAATCTTCAGTCAATAGCTCTTCTATAACTTCTTACCTGCCACCCACTATGGTTGATGTGACCACTTTTCTCATATGAAGTATGGACTTTTGTTGTATTCCACATTACTTCCAGAGGGAGAATGTATTCCTTTTAGTTTAGATTTATATATGGAAGAAATCATAATAAGAAAGACCACTTTGATAATAAGAAGATTATGAAGATGTCCAAACCAGGAGCTGAACAACAGATATTGATTTGATATGAATATTATTCATGGCACCAGAAAAGTGACTTTGGTATTTTGGTTGATATTAAAAAGTATTCCAAATATCTGCATTTATCTGATGAGTTCAGAGAATTAATTCAAGCTAAACATTTATACTATGTAGTAATTTAAATCCAGATGCTTTGCAATTCTAGCCTAGTTGAATCAGTGTTGATTTTCTTTCCAGGTATTTTTTGTACTAGCCCTCCTTTAATTGCCAATGGAGATTATGAGGGTGGATCTTCAGGTGAATACCATGTGTTCTCAGCAGTAACATATTGGTGTAAAGCTGGCTACTCCCTTATTGGACAATCAACTATTGCATGTAAAGTTGCAGAAAATGGTAGAGATGGAATATGGGATTCATCTCCACCCGAATGCAAAAGTAATGGAATTTATGTTATTTGCCTTACTTTTAGTCTGTAAATTTGCTTCTTTTGTTGTTTTCCATTTATTAAGTATGTTATTTCTGGAATCCGATAATCTTGTTTTCTAAATACTTGGCTGCTATGGATTACCAAATGGGAATTATCCAGTTGAAACTAATTCCACCAGGGAAGTATTGAAAGAAACACAAACATAGTTTGAATAATTTATTCTTTTAATTGTATTCAGATTTGGTAATAACCCCATTGAGTTGGATTGGCCTTGTGTTAATTGTTTGGAGGTAAATAAAAGTAATTTAGCTTTTGTTTCCTTCTAATGTAACAAGATAAAACATTGGGTAATATCTTTTAGTCAAATGACATTATTACACATGCAAAAGTCAATATCAGGAACAATATACTTCCAAATTTAAGTGAAACCATGTAGAGCTTCAGCTGCCATTCTCAGAATATCAGCAGTAGGGCTGGTCTATTCTGCAGCAGAATACTACCCTTATTGCTTAACAGCTGTCATGTTAGTAAGCTAGATATTAGACTCAATAACACCACAAGTCTTATAAGTGAATGCATTATGACCACCCACATTTGCTAGCTTTGTTCTTAGCCACATATCTTAGCCACATAGCACCACCACAACTCAGCTATATTTTTGTTGGATACAATTAATAATATTATTGGAAATAATATTATTAAAGAATGTGGCATAGCTGGTTAATATTATTTCATACATTGCTTTCAGAAGATTTTTCAAAAGTGATGGAGAAAAGTTGTATTTATTTTGACTTGCTTTTGTAAATAAAGTATATTCTCCTAAAGTTTTTATCTTGATGCCAAATATTTGTTTTATTAGTTCTCAATTGAAGGACTCTAGAATCTTTCTTAAATGCTGTAGATTATTTAGTCACTAGAATTATATTCTACCTCTGTTTCAGGACCCTACATATTATATGCTTATTTTTTTCTATAACAACAGTCCTGTAAACAGATTGTTCTGAAAGTAGGTTTCTGGCTCAAAGTTATGCAGTTAGCTTCTGTGACTTAGGGTGAACTCCTTGATCCTAATATAAAACACTATATCTCACTGGCTGGCCATATTACACTTTTATAATACAAGTTATACATTTGGTTCAGTTATTTGAAGCTGCAGGTAAATTATCCTTGTATCCATTTAATCTTGCTTTGTGCAAATAAAGTAGAGCCATTGTTAGATGATTATATGTTTTGCTCAAAGCTAAGCAAATAATAGTTTCCAAGCTTAAAATTCCTATGACTGGTAACCAACCATAATTACATCTCATGATTATGTCACTACATACATGTCACAGTTATGTACTTGTTTTTCATTCTGTGACAGAAATATTATTTTTATTTTTATTTATTAAAATTCTATGCTGTCCATCTCTCCCACAAGGAGACTCTATACTATGTAAGTCACAATATTTGTGTGACAATAACTTAATCCCTATTTTCTCACTTGCCCTCCTACTGATCATCTGGACACCTGGTTATTTGGTGCGAACACTTCCAAATTAAATGGTGTCTTCTTTTCCAGAGGTCAAGTGTCTTCGACCAAACATCCCAAATGGGAGAATGCCATATGGGTCTCGTGAAACATATACATATCAGCATAGCATATTCATTGAATGCAGTCCTGGCTTCACTTTGGTAGGGTCTTCAACTATTTACTGTGATGCTAATAGTGAATGGAATCCTTCTGTTCCACAGTGTGTTAAGAGTAAGTATTTGTTTTTTCTTAATTTTTTTATTGAATATCAGTGCTGAATACTAAAGTTATGAACTTTAAAGTTGGGCAATCGCTGTCTGAAGGAAAATACATTACAATTACATTACATTCTAGACTGGCTAGAACATCTAAGTATATCCAAAACACTGTAATTCTTATTTAAGAAAGCAAGATTTTGGTTTTGGGGATTTGTGAACAATATTGAAAATGTTTAGAGAGTATCTGCTAAAATGTTAGGAATCAAAGAGAATCCTTGAAGGAATTTCTGATGAACATGCGTTTAATAACATACCTTTCTAACTGTACCTGTGTAATATTTAGAACGATCCTGTTTATGTTAAATTTATTTTTCACAATGTTTAACTCAAATATCGAATGATATTTTTAATGTCTGTAGGTAGCCAACATTATTTGGAGTAAGTGATCTCAGATAACTACGTAGGAGTTTATAATCAGCAGTTTTTATAGATATTTACAAATCCTAAATGTCACCAGGGGTACAACTGAGTTTATAGACTCGAGAACCCAATACTTGTCTATTGGTACATAGCACTCCACTTCTCAAAGCCCAAACTCTAAGATTGTTTCTTAAGTACAATTCACCCTGTTCCAGCTGCCTGTTTACCATGGCCTATTCACCCCAATGGCCTGTTCGGTGTGGCCCATTCGCTACCGCCGATCCCTGCTGTCTGGAACTGGCTGAAAATGTGATATGCAGAGGCCAAAAACAGCTGAAGGCTGGGGGCTGGCAGGTGGGTGGGCCTTCAGCAACATTTGTTGTATAAGACCCACCACAATTTTCTCCCACTTTTATGGGGGGGGGGAGTGTGTCTTATATTCCAAAAATCATGGTAAATTTGAGATACACCTGAGATACTGGCTCAGTTAACTTGGGCATATGACATTACTGATCTTATGTGAAATAAAAGACATTTCACTTGTTTGTTTCTTTAGAATTTCAATTTATACGGTTGCCCCAATTCAAAAACACCCACTGTTTACTTAGAAGAGTGCCCTGTGCTATCCTTCCAAGTGATCAAATATTTTCTTCCTTTTTTTTAGATTAAAAAAATGCCCTGAAGATGGCTGGATAAGACTGGAAAAAAAACCTGGATCTAATTTTGCATTTCCTGCAACTTATCGGACACAGAAAAACAATTGATTGATGATGACTTCTATAAAACAATCTTTCTTGCAACAAAACATTATTCCAACAAAATATATGCTTTCTCATTCTCAAATATATACTTAGATATGTCATTGGGGGCAATAAGGTTGCACAAATGATCACATTTTTTAAAAAATTGCTAACATAGAAAACAAAATAAACTTAGTGCACATACCAAATCATGAAATCAAATATTGATGCCCGATTCACAAACTAACTAACATGTTAACTCTTGATGAGGACTTGACTGTAAATCAGAAATCTTTATTGCTACTTGTATTAGCTTGGCTTCTGACTGGATAGGAGACTCAGAAGCAGTGCTCAGGGTCTTTAATACAGACTACAAGGCAACCATGCAAAATACGAATTCACCACTGCCAGTGAGAACGCACACATTACCTTTAATCTCCACTGTAGTTTAAAATGTTTTTTTTCCCTTTTTGCCATTCTATGAATAGATAAAATCTTCATTCAGTGTTTGGTAACTTTTGGGAAAAGGTCAGGCAGTATTACATATTTACATAATTGCCATCTCTGACTTAAGAATCATTTTTTTATATCTGTTAAAACCCAAGACTGTGAAAAGCCATGGAGGAAGGAAGATAGGTAGCTTGAAATATATCAAAAAGCCCAGCTGCCTGATTGTCATGGCAGAGTTGCAACAATTTACTCCTCCAGGAAAAAGGAAATTATAATTGGTTGAGGTGTGCTACTATTCCTGTTTTCAGGAAATAGGAAAGAAGGTGGCAAAGTGTTTCCCTGTTTGTTGTGCATGGTTAAAATATGGGAAATTGGGCCCACCTGACCAGGAGCTGTGTAGGATGGTGATAAGTATTCCAAATTCTTATAGTCTCTTTGAACTTCCAAAAGATAGCCTTCAGAAAATTTAATTTAAAATAATACTTTAATTTAATTTAATTCTATCTTGCTTTCATTATTTTTACAAACAACTCAAGGCAGCAAACATATCCAACACACATTCCTCCTTCTATTTTTTTTCACACCAGCAGCCCTGTGAGGTGAATTGGGCTGAAAGAAAGTGACTAAATGAAAGTCATCCAGCTGGCTTTCATGGCTAATATAGCCTTTGAGAAGATTGTGCTGTTACTGAATTAAAAGCTCCCATAATGGCCAAAAGTCCCTTCTTAAAAACATCATAATGTTTTTCAGGCAATCGCAACTCTGCAGAAAACAAATGCAGACATTGTCAGAAAAATGTAAAAGTTCAAAAAAGGTTAGCAGAGGGTGCTAGGAAGAACAAATGTTTCTTTTGGCAAGTTGGGGGGAAATTGATGATCCCTGTATGAACTGCTTAGTTAAAAGGTAAAATGCTAATAGG
Source organism: Thamnophis elegans (assembly GCF_009769535.1). Taxonomy (NCBI): domain Eukaryota; kingdom Metazoa; phylum Chordata; class Lepidosauria; order Squamata; family Natricidae; genus Thamnophis; species Thamnophis elegans. The sequence goes on from NC_045545.1 coordinate 55,930,125, forward strand.
TAACAAAAGGCAGAGGTACTCAAAGTGAATGGGTAGGATTGGCGCTTTAGAATAAAAAACATCAGGGAATTCCTGTTTATTTTGAATGAATTTAAATCTCCATAGCTAGATAAATTATATCAAAGGATCATCAATGATATCCTATTTTCTTCACTACTGGTTCGGTAGTGGGAACATGTGCATGCCTGGGCATGCACAGAACCTGCACATGCACAGAAGGTCCTTTATGACGTCTGAGTGGTGGGTGGGTGGAGCCTTGCACCACTGCCACTACTGGTTTGCCCAAACTGGTGCGAACTGGCAGAATACCACCTCTGCTAAGGATACTAAAGCGGCAAACCGATAGTTTGGCTGAATTCTCATCTATTATATTTGAAAAATCTTGCAAAATTTTTTGAAGTGCCAGATATCTGAAGCAGAGCAATATTCCTAGGTCCAAAAAAGAAAGAAGTTCCAAAAAATTGTAGTCTAGTCAATCTAATGTAAGATTCATAAACAAGACAGTCTGTAACCAAGCTGAAAACAATTGCCAGATATTATCACTGCCTTATCAAAAACAAAACTCTCCTGGTCTAATCTTATCTCATTTTTAATTAGTTAAGTTCTTTGGCAGCTTCTGGGAATGCAAATTATTTGATACATGTATCCCAATTTTGGGAAAGCATTTGACAAAGTACCCCATGAATATAGAATACAGAATAATAGTTGGAAGAAGGTCCAAAGGTGAAGGTCTTCTCTCCAAACCCCTATATCTTTCTGGACAAATGGCTGTCCATACTCTTCTTAAAACCCTTCAGTGTTGGAGCTCCTATAACTTCTGGTGGAAAGCCATTCCACACGATCAGGAAAACTTTCCTTAGTTCTAGGTTAAATCTCTCCTTGATAAGTTTCCATCTATTACTTCATGCCCTGCCCTCAGGTGGTTTGGGCAAGATGTAAAAAGGTAAAAGTTATCCTCACACATATGTGCTAGCTGTTCCCGACTCTAGGGGCTGTGCTCATCTCCATTTCAAAGTTGAAGAGCTAGCCACTATCCAAAGATGGTCATGTGGCCGGCATGACTAAACAGATGGGTGGTATATTAAACAAACAAATAAATAAAATAAATATTAGTGATACACAGTAAATGAGAAGGGAAAACCAGCATCAAGGCAGAAGTAAATGGCTGAGTACATTCAACTTTTTAAAAAACTTTGTCATGGTATCTCAACAAGAGGGTTTCTTTTTTCTCTTAGTCTTAGCAAACCTATTCAACTGCTCAGAATTAAAAATCCAGCCATAGAAGACAGCAATAAAATTCAATTTATTCCAACAAAGAGCTGAAAGTAAGAACAGCATTTAACCGGAAGGGGGGGAGCTATTTAGCTAAGGAACAAAAATCTTTAAATGCACAGATATAGCAATAGCCCTTAGCAATAGTATGTAGACTGATATATTGCTTCATAGTGCTTTTCAGCTCTCTCTAAGTGTTTTACAGATTCAGCATATTGCCCCCCCCCAACAATCTAGGTCCTCATTTTACTGACCTCAGCAGGATGGAAGGCTGAGTCAACCTTGGGCGGATCAGAACTGAACTGCTGGCTGTCAGCAGAATTAGCCTGCAATACTGCTTTCTAACCACTGTGCCACCATATGGCTCCTATGAAATGGGAAAAACTTGACTTGGCAATGAATCTTTCTAGAAACATCTTGGAACAGGGATTGATGAGCCAGAAATGTGATATGACTACAAATAAAACAGAGAGAGAAAATGGAAATCTCTGAGAGGTCTGAAGTGGATGGCATAGGGATGGCATAGGAACAAAGCTGCTTCAGAATCTGATGGTAGAAATATTTTGAAACCTCCCCCCAGAGGGGAGTAACAGGGGACTCCAAATGGGACGGATGCAGCGACGTGCTTGATCAGCAAAATCACGTTGGGGTCACCAGTTGCTGCTTTTACACGCTTCTGATGGGCCGCTCATGCTTGTAGCCGAATGAGAAGAAAGACACCGGACAAATCCTTCTTGTGATAAGCTCTGGCCCCGAGCAATGCCCGGGAGGCTTTTTTATTAGTCCCGGTGAAGGGACGGTGAAGTGTGTATGTGTGTGTGTCTCTAACAATGCTTTGAGCTCTAAGCACATAGCACTTACAAGAAATATCCTGAATAACAGGAAGCAGGCTTCCTATAATCTTCTCCACTGTCCTTACCACTCTCTGAATTGACTTTCTATCTGAAGCACTGCCGCCACCAAATCAAATAGTGATGTAGTTTCTTAAAATGCTCTCAATGGTGCCTCTGTAAACAGTGGCCACGGCAGATGAAGAAAGCTATGCTCTTCTCATCCAATGCAGGAAATGTAGTTGCTGGATTGCCTGTATGTAAAAGAGACCAATATTTTCTGGTATTTTATTAGATGTGGTGTTATAATCTGAGTCCATAAGTCCTTATAAAAGATGTAGTATAGGTGGAGTCCTTATGCTTTGTTTGGTAACTTTAAGACTAAGAAGTTAGAGGTAGTCTTCATGTAGTGATTGCAATTGTTTCTAGCAAAATGGCTGGTAAGCAAAGCCCATGACCAGAAAGAAGCTGTGAAGAGGGCTGTTTGTTGTACCCTCATTCAAATACAATTCTCTTGTATAATGCTGATTTAATCAGTTTCAGGCCAAAATCTTTTATTGTTGTAAATAAGCATATTGTTCAGAATTTTTTTTATTCCCACTTATTGCTTCATGGCATAGGGCAGGGTGTCAAACTCAAGGCCCAAGGGCCAGATCTGGAAGCAGTGAAGGAGTGGCCCATGGTGCCTCCCACAGCAAAAACAAAGTTCAGGAGGGTTGCGTGCTGCCATCCCAAGCTTTGTTTTTACTGGCAGAGTCCGTAGGAGTCTGTTGCAGCCAAAAATGGAGCTCAGGAGCCCATTTTTGCTGGCAGAGTGCTCTGACCACCACAAGTGCCCCTGACACAAGTGATAACAAGCTGGCCTTGTCCCCCCTGGCCATACCCCCCTGCCCTCCCAAAGTCAAACACAACCGTGATGCAGTCCTCAATGAAATCAAGTTTGATGCCCCTGGCATAGGATCTGATTATTTGAAGGATTGCCTATCTCTGATAGCTTCTGCCCATCCAGTAAGATTGGCAAAGTAGGTGCATTCTAGAGGTGGGTTGCTCCTGGTTCGGCATAGATCAGGCGAACTGGTAGTAGCGACGGTGGGAAATTCCACCCACCCACCCAGATGCTTCTGCGTATGGACACAAGCAAACCGGTAGTAAAAAAATACCCACCCACTAGTACATTCCAGATTGCTTCAATCCAACAATGTAACACAGTGGTACTAGGAAGTATGTGTTCTCAGTGTGAGCTCTGCCCTCAGGAACAGCACCCCTCAGAGATACATATGGTTCTCATCCTGACAATCGTTGAAAGTCATTGAAAACCTGGCTATTCTCCCAGGCCTTAGAGAAGGCTGGCTGTTGATGCTCAGCAGGTTGCTTTGTTGTTCTGTTTGGCTTATTTTCTGGACATATATGTGATCTGTATCTGTCTGTTTATTGATTTGTGGTTTAAAGTATAAGCTTCTTAGACTTGATTAGAGTTAGCCAATGTATAAACTGTATGGATAAATATAAAAACATATTTGCATTTATTTCTGAACACTACTGAGAAGTCTGTTCTGTGAGTCTCCTTGTCAATTTATGTCACCAATTTGACATACTCTGTGTCTGAATTTATTTCTAATCCTTGGAGTTCTTTGTATACAGTGTATATATATATATATATATATATATATATATATATATATATATATATATATATATATATATATATATATATATATATATATATATATATATATATATATACATATAAAACATTTATTTGTTTGTTCTGAACCAGGGAGTTCTCTGGCTCACCAACAAAAGACACCAACTGCCTATTGTAAATAAAGACACTCTGTTATCTGTTTGTCCTTCGGCTGTGGAAATTTTTGCTCTGTCCGAAGCTGCCAATATTCTTCTCTGAGTTCTTTGGAAGAGCGGAGATTTTCCTACTGCTGCGGCAATGATGGCATTATCTTGCAACCAGGGTGGACTCCTAGCTTGGATGTTGCTGCTGCTGTCCTTGACTCACGTTCAAAGTAAGTAAAATGTGGTCTTGGGGATTTGCTTTTGGTTTCTGAAAGAAAAGGGTGACTTCTGGGAGGTTAACTGCTTTCTGAGAGAGAACCGAGGCTTCCTCAAGCCATGGTCTCATTTATTTTACAGCTTTTTACAGGCAGCGTCCACAGATAAAATAGCCATGTGCAAAGTATATAGAATCATTTTAAATACTATCTTGAAATATACTTTCAATTCAATATTTTAAGGCACCCTTATAAAGAATATGTGAAGCCTGAGACAACCTGGCTTGGAGTTCCTCAACATTGAAACTTTTACTGGTGAAAAGGGGCTAATTGAGCTTAACTTGATCCACAGGATTGTTGCTGTACAGAAAAATAGCAGGAGGGAGTGCTGTGCTTGTCACCCTGAGCACTTTTTGAATCTAATAAATAAAATATATATGTGGGTCCCACTGCGTTCGTTGCAGTGCGAATTCTGCCTCTGTGGAGAACTTAAAGAATGTCACAACATATGTAGAAAAGGGGTGCAGCACTGTCTAAATTTATTGCTGCTCAAGAAGTATCCAGGAGACAGAACTAAGACAAGAGTCAGGCTTGGAAGCAGTTTTTAAATATTTAGTGTGTGCTACACAACATAAAGCCCAGAGATGCACATGAAAATCATGGATACACTCCAGAACCTCAGCCAAAATTATAATTAAATTGTATTTTTATGACTAAAAAGGAAAAAAGTATTAAATAGTAGTCATTACTCTCAACTACATTTATTGACTTGATTTTTTTGCTTAAACCAGGTTTTATTTTGGCCTCAGCTATGCTCCCCGCATAACAAAATTGTGAAGATTCAAGTTAATAAAGTTAATAACAGACAGATCACTTGAGTTTCAGATTGTATAAGCAGCCATTGTAAGTGACACAAAATTGGACTTTAATTTTCAAACATTCTGCTAAGCCACCATCAGACCAGGCCAGATAAATTTCTAACAGCTGTGTATCCTAGATCATTTGAAGCACCTCTGCTCTATACCAGTTTTCATTTGCCAATTTTGTGAAAATTCATGTATGAAGAAACCAGTGTCTAATCTAGTTACTTCATGGAAGCACCATGAAGTAAGTGATCCAGTTACTTCATGGAATACAGTATGTGTTGGAAATGCCTTGGCAGATGCTTCTGGCATGAATGTAGTAATATTGCATGGATAACTATGTCTAGTATGTAGTGGTGCATTGCAGGTAGTCTTCACTTAATGACAATAATTGAGATTGACAATTCCAATGCCAACATAGTCATAAATATTATGTGAGTGTGTTGCAGTAGTTTTTATGGATGTTGGTTTTCAAGAAGCAAAAGAGTATTGACACTTCGAACTTTGATGTTGATGTTGCAGAAACAAAATCAATTGAGGTTGGGTACAAATAGAATTTAAAAAAACAAATAAAATAATAATTTAAAAAACTTCTGAGAAGATTATAGACAGCCAAGAAATCAAACAAATGGATAATCAATAAATCAGTCTATACTGTTGAAGCACAAATGATCAGCCTTGAAGTATTGCATTTCAAATATAGTCATATGAAAAAGTAAGTACATCCTCTTTGAGTTCTATGGTTTTGCATATTAGGACATAGGAAAAACCATCTGATCCTTAGCAATTATTTTAAAAGTAGATACATACAAACCTCAGATGATCAATAACAGATGATGCATTACACTACGTCATCATTTATTTTACAAAAAGAAATCCAAAACAGAGAAATGTGTGAAAAAGTCAGAATACCCTATGATGCAATAGTTTGTAGAACCATATTTAGCAGCAATAACCTGAAATAATTCTTTTCTACATGACTTTATCAGTCTCTCATATCATTGTGGATGAACTTTGGCCCACTCTACTTTATAACATTGCTTCAGTTCATTGAAGTTTGTGGGCATTTGTTTATGCACTGTTCACTTGAAGTCTCAAAACAACATTTCTGTCAGGTTCAGGTCTGGACTTTGACTGGGCTATTGCAATGCTTTGATTGCTTTCTTTTTCAGCCATTCTTTTGTAGATTTGCTGGTGTGCTTGGGAACATTGTCCTTACGCATGACCCAATGTCAGCCAAGCTTTATCTGTCCAACAAATGACTTCATATTTGACTCAAGAATATTTTGGTATACAGAGGAGTCCATGGTTGACTCAACAACTGCAAGGTGCCTAGAGCCTGTGACAGCAAAACAAGCCCAAATCATCACCTCCTCCACCACCATGCTTAATGGTTGGTATGAGATGTCTGTGCTAATATACTGTATTTGGTTTTCACCAAATGTGCTACTGTGCATTATGGCCAAACATCTCCACTTTGGTCTCATCTGTCCAAAGAATAGTGTTCCAGAAGTCTTGTGTTTTGTTCAGATGCAACTTTGCACATCTAAGCCATGCTCTCATTTTCTTTTTAGGGAGAAGAGACTTTCCCCTTCCAAATAAACCAAACTTGTTCAATCTTTTTCTAACTGTACTATCATACACTTGAACATTTAACATATAACTGAGGCCTATATAGTGTGCGATGTAACTCTTCGGTTTCTTGCAATTTCTCTGAGCTTTGCATAGTCTGACCTTGGGGGAAAATTGCTGCAATGTCCATGCCTGGAAAATTTGCAACTTTCTTGAATATTCTCTACTTGTGAATAATCATCCTCATTGTAGAATGATGGAGTTTAAAGTGTTTGGAAATGGCCTTATAACCCTTCCTAGATTGATGGGCAACAACAACTGCTTCTCTAAGATCATTGCTGATGTTTTTACTCTTTGGCATTTTATTAACAAATACCTCAATGCTGGAGATCAGCAAATTCCTAAAGCTTCAGCTTTTATAGAGGCATTCACACTTGCTGATGATCAACTGATCAAGGGCGCTTGATTAGAAGCACCTAATTGCTACTTAGCCTCTTCTCTACCTATGAAAACAATAAGAGTGTACTTAATTTTTCACACATGGATTCTTCTCCATTTTGGCTTTCATTTTGTAAAATAATTGATAACATGGTGAGATGTGTCATCTGCTCTTGTTCATCTGTGGTTGTACTAACCTATTATTAAGAACTGCTAAGGACTAGATGATTTTTGCTATCATGATATGTACAATTATAGATCTCATACTTTCCTTTTCACATGATTGCATTGTGAAGAGGTAGCTCTGTAAAGAAAACTTTGGTGCTGGGAAAAGTAGAAGAAAAAAGAAGAGGATGGTCAGTAACAGGATGAGCAGACTCAGTTAAAGTGATGATGAGTGCATCATTAGAAGACCTGAAAGATCAAGGATGGTTTTTCACTTGGGACAGATTTTCAAGGGGAAAAACTATAGTTACGATTTTAATGTATGGTTTGCTTTGATACTGTAATAACCTCTCTGTTACCTACTTCAGAGCTTCCTCATTTTTTACTTATCTACAGCTCAGTGTCCAACTCCAGTTCTACCTCCCCATTCTTCACTAAGAGGAGGAGGAGACCTAGCAGATATCTATCCAGCTGGAACTAATCTGGAATTACAGTGCCTCCCAGGTTATGAATTTATAATTATAAGAAATTATTGGATAACATGTCTTGACAGTGGGAAGTGGTCAATTCTTCCTATGTCCCTTTGTGAAGGTTAGTATCTTTTGTCAACACCAGTGGCTTCTATGAAATGTTGAATGAAATATGTTCAGTTCTTCAAAATTGTCAAATTTAAAGTTGTAGCTTTAGTTTCCACCCTGTAACATGTTGAATAAAACATTATGTGAAAATTCTTCTGGCTATTGGATAATGAGAATTTAGCAAGCATTTGGATGGGTGTTTCTGAATTGCTGTTTCTTAGTTTTTCTGCCAGCAGAATTCATTAAAAATACTAGGGCACATCAATTGTTTTAATGCTGCCTTGAAGCTATTCATCTTAATTCAGATACTGTTTTGGAGGGCAGTAGGCCCAGGATCCTAGGATGTGTGTAATGCTAACACTAAGGATGGTAGGAAAAATCATCAAAGTTTACTCTTTGTATTATCATTTAGGATGAATCTATTTTTTTCCTTATTTGTCATTTATTAAATGTATATTCTGCCCTCATGTGGGAGGTCAAGGTCACATATATTTTCTAAAGAAAACCTTCAACAAAAACAGTACTAAAGGGAGAGAAACAGCATGTTTGCACACTTATTTAATCTTTTTAGATTTTTGTTTAGCCTAATCTCATAAAATGCTGAATGAAATACATGCAAACTTTCAGAGACTTACATTCAGACAAAACTGAATACTGAGTTATAAGAATTCCGAAAGCATTCTACTGGGCAATAATAATTTGTACTTTTTGAATTCTTTTGTTCATCGAATTAGAAATATTAGGGTGTGGCCATTTTCATACCGTTGTGATGAAATCAGGATCTCTAGGTTGTTAGTTTCAGAATTTCTCCCATTTGTTCAGCACTGTTCAAACTCATAAAGTTATAATGTCATTGAAAAAAATTGTACGAGTTACAACTATTACAGGTCTCCTGAAGGCACATGATAAAAATTCAGCCTCTTGACAATCCACCCATATTTAAACCTGGAGGGTTTATTTCAACTTCTCCAGGCCCCCCTGTCTTCCCTACAACTCTGACCTTTGGACCTCCCTGTGGTCTACCATCCCGGTTGCCCAGCACTCTACTATCTGCAGCTGAGTTTCATCATCATTTTCCACCCACTGCTGAAAACCTGAACCTTTATGTGGAAGCTGCTGACCATGCAAAGTCTTCTTTCCAAAGTGAGGAAAGTGAATTGGGAGGGAAGGAGTGGGCCAGCAAGGAATCATGAGGAAATTCTTGCTTAATGATTCACAATTCTCAGCTAACAACAATGGGGACTGACAGTATTGCCGTCACTAAAAAATACAGCCACATGATGTTATACATTACAACTATATTACTTAGTGGTATAAATTCCTGTCCCAATTACTGTTGATAACTGAGGCTTATCTGTAACTGTAAAACAAACTGTGGACCACCACATTTACTCACTGAGGAGGAACCAGATTGCTAGCTTATTATTAGACAATTTGTGTCCAGTAGGATCATCATTTCAGAAGTATTTCTCTGCCTAAACAGAGAAACAGGATGAAATATTTGTACAGCCCTATAACGGAGAGAGAGAGAGATGTATAATGCCAGAAATTCCTTGAAGGAACATGAGATAAAAGTACAGTCCTTCAACCTGTGCAATCTGTGACACACTAACTCTCAGAGACATAGAAGAACTGTTCTCATCCACATCAAGTTTTCAACCCCAACCTGAGGATTTTCTGCAGACCAATGATTACACTAGTCAAGTCATTCAGTCACCAGAAAGATACTATTTTCTGTGTTCATTTTATTTTAAGTGTGGCAAAGGCCCATGATAACAACAATTCCAATTTTTTAGGACAGAGATGTCCCATTCCAAAAATAGAAAATGGCCATGCAGAGTTTGCAATTGACATCAAACTTGGTATGAAAGTAACCCTTGCTTGCAATCATGGGTAAGTTAGAGATCATTTCTTATAGCAACTTGGTTTTGTAAAATATGTTTAGAGAGAACTGACAATCATGTACTGTTTCAGAAAGTACTGATATTAAAAATCTGAACTGTGAATATGTACTCTAACTCTTCATACTCCTTCATTAAGAGACAAATAACTCAAAAGCAACTTAAACATAAAGCAAAGTTTTACTGATCAAATTATTTAGAGTCCATTTTAATCTATATCCACACATGTTTCTGTGTTCCTATCCCCAGAGGATCTTTCCATGTATGGTTTCTTCATTCTTGATAGTGAAATTACATGTGTAACATGGTGGGGTAGGATATGAGGCTTTGACATTGGTTTAAAGGTGAACATTTCTGGTATGTAGCACCTTACCGGGTTTTTAGAATACATTTCTAGGGATTCTTAATAAGCAGATATGGACCAGTACAGTGGTGGGATTCAGCCAGTTTAGGACGGTTCAACCAACCAGTTGTTAAATTGCTGGCTGGCGCCGCCCCTTCCTGCCCTGCCACAAAGTGCAGTATTGCAGGCAAACTCTGCCCAAAGTCTGGAATTCAATCCTGGCCTTTCAATTTAAATAAATTAAAAGAATTTGGCCTATTAGCTGGCTTTAAGATTATTAAATAGAAGCCAAAGGTGTTAATAAAAATATGAAGATGCAAAATGAAATATAATTTATGAATAAAACAGGTTCCAAGATTGAGAAAAGGGTAGAATATTTGGGTGTAAATTTAGGAATTGTATGTTGTTTCAAAATCATTATGTTAAGACATGGAATGAAGTTATAAAATATTTGTTAAGATGGCAAAAATTATAACTGTCATTGTTGAGAAATAATTGCAACTAATCAATCCATGGCTCAATCTTAAATATTCTATATAGTTTTCATAATTTATTTACTAAAAGATAAGTCTTTTTTCCCTTTTAGGTTTAGGATGATAGGCAATTCTACCATTTTGTGTGTTATGAAATCAGGCAAACTTGATTGGGATAAAGATCTTCCAGTTTGCGAACGTAAGATGTTACTTTATTTTAAGCTTATTAGATTTCTTTTGGTGCTTTTACATTTAAATTTCTAATAGCAAAAATTCAGTCTGCCCAGCCTTTACCTTTTCCTTCATTATCGGAATGATATTCATATCCAATGTTCTTAAACCAAGTGAAAAATACAAAATAACAATAAAAGCAGTAACATAAAGTGCAGCAATACTGCAAAGAATGCGGATCACATTACATAAGCAAACACTTCACTACAAGAGAGAACAACACTGCAATATTCCAATTCCCAAGACCTTCAGAAAGAGGTTTGTTACATACTGACAGACAGTATGGTAGTTTTCACACAGGTCCTCTGTTCCGGCGGGAATAGCAGTTCAATCTGATTGGTCGAGAGGTCTGACAGCTCCCTATAAAAGGGCTGCTGCCAGACAGAGTCTCTGCTGGACTGTAAATAGTTGTCACTGAATAAAGAGCTGTTTGTTGCTGAAGCCTGAGTCTGCCTCATCCTGGCAACGAAGGTGGGATTGGAAGGTAACTAGGCACCAAAAAGAGCAAATACAATCCAGCAAGTCAATCCAGCCTGGAGCAAAGCGTGGCAGCAAGCAGCCATCTTAAAGTGGCAAATTCAAATCTGCTTGCCAAGACAAGGTGACTATGAATGCCCCACCAGTTCCGTATGACCCAGCGACTGAGCACTGAGACTCGTACTGTATATGATAAGGTTTGAATGCTTCCTCGAAGCCAATGACCTCCTGGGCCTGCTGAAGGCCGGAAAAAAGCAATGTTCCTGAGCTACTGCGGACTAGAAGCCAAGGACCTATCTGAGCCAACTCTGATACAGTCGGTCACATGGTCGGTCCTGCAACAGATGCTGCAGACACACTACACTTCCAGACCATCTAAATATGTGCGGAGGCACAAATTCAACCTCTGCAACCAGAAAGAAGGGGAAATGATAAACCAGTATGTTGCCACACTTTGGAAGGCTGCAGCCTACTGTGAATTCAGGGTCTTAGATGAACTATTGCTGGGCAGAATCATTTGTGGCATTTGGGATGTTAATTTACAGAGAAGGTTGCTCACCAAGACAAACCTCACTCTACAAATCGTCCTGGATGAAGCCAGGGCTACTGAGTCTTCAACCAAGTCAACGGAGACCTTGCAGTGGCAGAGCAGCCCAAAAAGTGCACACGAAACTGCAGAAGTGCATCCTGAGACTACAGAGCCTGAGCCCTCTGATAGCGAGAATGAAATCTACCACATGCGCACTGATCACAAAGAATTGGAGCGGAAATTTGAAATGCATTTCCTGCCTTGCACCAGCTGTGGAGGCAATCAACAGCAATCTGCCTGCTGTTTCTGGGATGCCATCTGCCAGCACTGCGAACAAAAAGGGCACATCGCCAGGGTGTGCAGAAGCAAATTCCCTGCAGCATCGAACCAACTGAAGGGCCAACCTACACACCCGAAACCGCCAAGAAGAGGCTCATGGCAACCATGGCCAAAGCAGCCTGCAGCAGAATCTGACGCAACATTCCAGACCACCATTGGTCAAGCAAGCACCCCGCAGAACAAAAAGCTGAGAGTCATCATCTTCCTTGAGGGATCTCCATGCTCAATGGAGATTGACACCGGGCATCACTGATTATCATGTCCTGGGCTACGCTGAAGAAGGCTGTCCCCAGCTTATGAAGGCACAAGCTGAAGGTTCCAGACCTATGCCTGAGTGACTACTAGGGGAACCGAATCCCGTTTCTTGGCTGAGGCACTTTCCGAGTGCAATTCAAGTCTTTGGACCTGCTTCCTATGACGGTGGTCAGTGGATCCCTGCATTTGTCAAATTGGATATGGTGCAGGCATACGAACGGTTGCCTTTAGATGGTGCCACGGCAGAGGCCTAAACCATTGTGACGCACAGGGGGGCTTTTAAATGCACCCAGCTTCAATTCAGCATTAGTATTGCCCCTGGACTGTTCCAAAGTGTCATGGAACGGCTTTTGCAGAAGATACCAGTGGTCGTCCCCTATTTCGACGACATCTTGGTATCGGCTGTAAATAAGGAGTAACTTTAAAAAAAATCTAGGATGGTTTTGACAAGAATTAGTGAAAAGGGCCTTCACCTCATAAAGGATAAATGCTAAAATAATGTGCCCAGGGTTGAATTTCTGGGGTACCTGATCAATGGTTCCGGGATTCATCCAACAAATAAAAAAATCAAAGCTATCCAGGATGCCCCCCCACCTCGCAATCAGACTGAGCTACAGGTGTTCCTCACACTCCTTAACTTCTACAGCATCTTTCTCAAACAGAAAGCTATGGTTGCTGAACCTTTGCATCGGCTCCTCAGCAAGAAAATGAAATGGACCTGGGGCGGAGCTGAAGCTGCTGCATTTGCTGCGGTGAAAAAACTGCTGTCAGCTGACATATTTCTGGTCCAGTACAAACAGACTCTGCCACTTGTACTGACTTGTGATGCTTCCCCGTTTGGCATTGGGGCCATCCTCAGCCACCACATGCCAATGGAACCAAGGCACAGAAACCGAAGAATGGATGGCTACCTGCACACCATACCAGGAGTCTATACCAGCTCCCCAGAGGTGCCCACTAAGGAGTGGGAACGATCTTAGTCCCATTGACTTTGCCAGCCCAGTTCATGGCCAAGTATTCATGGTAGTTGTGGATGCCTATTCAAAATGGTTAGAGATAATCCTCATGGCCACTACCATGGCAGAAGCAGTTGTCAAGGCACTACGGAGACTTTTCTCCACTCAGGGCCTGCCCAATGTCCTAGTCTGTGATAACGGGCCCCAATTTACAGCCATGCAATTCGAAGCTTACTTAGCTTCGCAGGAAATTAGGCATGCCCTAGTCGCACCATTCCATCCAGCCAGTAATGGACAGGTGGAGAGAATGGTGCAACCCGCTAAAGAAGCCCTATCTAGAATGGGGCTGGAGATTGGCAAACACAGGTAGACCAATTCCTCCTTTAACAGCACATCATGCCATGCACTACCACTGGGAGAAGCCCCGCTGAGCTTCTAATGAGTCGCCAGCTAAGTTCGCCCTTAGACCAGCTACACCCAAACTATTCTGCCATGACACCTCCAGATTTGACTTGATAACTTAGACACTTTAGCATAGGGGATCGAGTTTATGCCCACAACTATGCTGGGGCAGCTCTCGTCACAGGAATTACAGGACCTCGCTCATATAAATTGGAGCTCGAGGATGGTAGGACATGGAGGTGGCACATTGACCAACTCTGAGGCCGCCTCTCCCAATTCAATCTTAGGCAACCAGAGGTAACTCCTGAACGAGTTAGCCAAAGCCCTATCCAAAAAGAGCATGAACTCATTCCTTCTACAGACTACTCAAGCCTGAAGGTACTGCGGTACTTATCTGCTGAAGTTGCAGGGCCACAGTGAGTTCCAAGTGAACTGGCTCCAGAAACACCAGCCGCGCCCTGTGGAAAGTTCCAGGAGCTTACAGCAAGCAAAGCCAAAGAGACAGCAGTTCCATCCAACCTGACTGAAGATCCAGCTCCAACTGAACTGTGCAGGTCTGGGCGAGTCACTAGAAAACCTGCCTACCTGTGTGAGTATGTTACAAGCTGGATGAGCACAACTAAAAGGGGAGGGTGTTACATATTGACAGACAGTATGGTAGTTTTCACACAGGTCCTCTGTTCTGGCGGGAACAGCAGTTCAATCTGATTGGTCAAGAGGTCTGACAGCTCCCTATGAAAGGGCTGCTGCCAGACAGAGTCTTTGCTAGATTGTAAATAGTTGTCACTGAATAAAGAGCTGTTTGTTGCTGAAGCCTGAGTCTGCCTCATACTTTCACCCTATCTAACAAGGTTCATGGTTGGAGCTATTCTCATCTCTGAGGTGGGTTGGGGGAATGCTGTTCCACACAAGGGTGGCTTCAGATCTCATTGGTCAGGCAGTTATTGGGTTAGACATTTCTGAAGATACTTAGGTCATCAGCTGTTTAATGATGACAACCAGGAGTTTGAATAAACCCATCACCAGTGCAGCTCTGAGGGAAGTGTAGCTATATAGACAAGATGAGATACACTCATAACTAATGGCATTTATGCATCTTTCGACTACCTACACATTCTCTGTTATTTTCAAAGAGAGTATGCTGCAAATGTTCAACCAAATGGTTTTTAAGGCATTTATGAGTATCTGTGAGAGAGGTTAAAACTGATAAACAATATAACACTGTGGAAAGCAAAGTTAAGGAAAGGGAAGAAACGTGAAGGAAAGTGAACTGGAAGGTTCTACTAGCCACAGCTCAGTGACGTGCAGTCAGGTGAAGCAGGTGAGGCACAGAAAAAAATGTAAAAGGAAAAAGGCAAGAGCTGAGGTGAGGCTAGCTAGCTGCTGCCTCACTGTGGATATCTCTGCTTAACTGTTTTAAAAAGCCTCTAAAAGCGCCCTCTACTATGAGGCAGGAGAACTGCGTGCTTCATCTAGTCAGACTTTTTAGGCATTTTATGATTACTCGAGCAGAGTTAAGCAAGGGTTAAAAGCCTAAAAAGTCCAGAGGTAGATGAGGCACGTAGTTCTCCTGCCTCATAGTAGAGAGCGCTAGTTCTTCCTTTGACTCAGCAGCAGCAGAGTAAGTGATGAGTCCAGTGCAGTCATTGGTCCCTTCCTTCCAACTCTGTCATCCTGTTTAAAGCTGCAGCAATGTGCCCGCTCTTCCTCCTCTTCCTTGGTTTCTAATGCCCCCCCACCCCCACCCCACGCTCCCTCTTTTCCTTCAGATTTCCTTTTTTTCTTTTTTCTTTAATAAATACAATGCCAGTTGCCACTTGGATTGAATCTTCTCTGTTGAGTTAACCTTGCATGAATTGCAAAAGGAGGAAGAATTGGGGGGGGGGGGGCAAGCCTACCAAAGCTTCCAACAAATAGGTGGATTAGTCAGTGGGGTGTTGGGGAAGAGGACCGAACGCCTGAGCTCTGCCGCGGGCAAAAGAAAGCACTTTCCGCTAGTGAGGTTTCCCCGCAGTCCGGGCCAAGCTGCAATGGTAGTTTGGCTCAGATCTGGCACTTCTTGGCAGGCTGGAAGGCGAAGGGAAAAGAAGCAGCTGGCGAGGTAGCCGGGAGAGAGCCCAGGAGGAAAGGTACACGCGTGGAGGAGAGGAATTTAAGGCGAAAGCCGGATAAGCTTCTTCGCCCCTAGGTGCTTTTCCTGGTTGCTGCGTTTTATTGGAAGTTACCCCCCCTCCCCACCTGCCGGAGCATGGATGGCAATAGCGCTTTATTATCCAAGGTGGGCTAATAATAGAATCCAGTCATTTCTGCTGAGCTAAGGCTGCGTTTATTACCTTTTAACCACCTGTGGTTCCTTTCCTTGGGGGTTGGCTGCTCCCCACCCCCAAGCTCCAGGAAGAACACATTTATTCTTCATTGTTTTCTACCCACCCCTAGCTAAATGTGTGTGCAACTAAAGATTTTGCGTCATTAGCCTCTCCATTCTAGTGGGTTCTACTCACAGTAAAGCAAATGCAGGTACCTTTTTAATGGTAAAATTCATTGCACTAACTGTTCAAATTTGTTTAGATGGGATTACATTAGCAAAGGTATCCAGAATCCTGCCTTCTTCAGTTGTACAGGTAGTCCTTGCTTAACAACTGGTCACTTAATGGCTTTTCAAAGTTACAGATCCCACAAAAGCTACCTAGTTCCAAAGTTACAGCTGCTGCAGCATCCTCACAGTCATTCATCCTTACAATCGCCTGCAGGAATTCTGCAGTGCCCCCTGCCTCCTCTCTCCCCTCCCCCAATCCCTCCCTGGTGGGTCCCACAGCCCCCAGGCCCTCTCCCCATATGCCCATCAGCATTAAATGATGATGCTTTGAAGATTTCTGGACCTGATGTTGGGGAAAGAGGGCAAGCGTCTCTGGGTTGCATAGCTATCTCCTGAAAGTGCCCATCATTTTAGCACTTGCTTCAAAATGGGTGCTTTGTTGTTCATGTAATTGTTGAGATCACTTTTATCAAATTTTCCAAAGGAAGAATGTAATGTTTTTAGTTTAAACTTGCATATGGAAGAGATCCTAATGAGGAAGACCACTTTGATAAAAAGAACTGTACCAAGAGATCTCATGATGGAGCTAGACAGCAGATATTTATTTCTTAGGAATATTTTCCTGGGCACTAGAAAAGTCACTGGTTTTCTGGTTGATTGTAGAAAGTATTCCAAAGATGTGCATTTACCTGATGGATTGAAGTAGTTAATTTGAACAGCTAAATGTCTATATCATGAGGTAATTTTCATTCAAATGCTTTACAATTCTAGCCTAGTTGAATTTGTTGATTTTTTTTTCTCCAGGTATTCCTTGTGCTCCTCCTCCTGTAATAGCCAATGGAAGATATGACCCCAATCTTTCAGATGTATATGATACTGGCGCGGTAGTAATATATCGGTGTGATGCTGATTACTCCCTTATTGGACAATCTACTATTACATGTGTAGTACCAGAAAATAGTGTAGTTGGAGAGTGGAATTGGCCTTCACCTGAATGCAAAAGTAATGGAATTTTATGTTCTTTTACTTACTTTCAGACTGTAAAATTGTTTATTCCCCCCCTCATTTATTAAGCATTTTTTGGGGGGCTAGAATCTGGTAATCTTGTCTTCTAAACATTGGGCTGCGTTGGATTACAAAATTGGAATTATCCATCTGAAACTAGTTCCCACATGGGAGTATTGAAAGAAATGCAAACATAGTTTCAATAAATTATTCTACTACTTTTATTCTGATTTGGTAATTACCCCCTTGAGCTTGATTAAACCTATTAAATTATTTATTAGGGGGATAATAAAAATGATTTAATTTTGTTTCTCTCTAATGCAGTAAGGTAAAACATTGGACAATTTCTTATAATCTAACAAGAGGATTCCCCATGCCAAGAGTCCAATGTGCCTTAATCATATAAAACAAATCTTACTTCAAACTCAAGTCATTTAAAAATAGTCAGGTTTCATATTAATTACTTTAAAATCACTTGTTGATAACTGATATCAATGATTTTTGGTTGCTTGTGTGTCTTATAAAGAAAATTAACTACTACATCTACAGGTCTATGTTTGTGAACTGAGTTATATTACTGTTGGCTGGGTAGAAGTCTAGAAATAGTATTATTACAGAATGTAGCAGAATTGGTTAATATTTTTTCACACTCAGAATATTTTTCAAGAGTGAGGCAGAAAAAATAGGGTATTCATTTCAGCTTGATATAATCATGATTTTGTAAATTAGGCACAGGATATTCTCTTACAAGTCTTATAGCTTCTTTCATATCCCAAATATTTATTTTATAAATTCTCAACTAATGAATTCCAAGATCTTTCATAATTGCTGTACTTTATTCACTAGAAATGTATTTTATTCCTGGACCTCATATATACTAACACACTCCTATTTTTCCTATAACAGCAACAAACAGATTATTCTGAAAGTGAAGTTCTGCCTCATAGTCATACGGTGAACTTCTGTAACTTAGGGTGAACCCTTGATACTAACCTACAACACTATACCATACTGGCTGTCAGTATTACATTTTTGTAATAAAGGTCTCCCTGTGGATTTTACTCCACTAGTTGTGATCAACTTTAAGGGACAGTGCTCATTTCTGTTTCTTAAGCCAAAACCAGAGTTCTTTGGAGACATTTCCACAGTAATGTAGCCAGCATGAAATCACACCACAACACAAGGTATATGGCAAAACATGGAATGCTGCTACCCTCCTGTATGCTTAGTCCGTTAAAAGGTCTGCAGTTAGAAACCCGACTGCTGCAAGGTATAGTGACTTCTTGTCACTAATCTCAGCTCCTGCCAACACAGCAGTCTGAAAGCATCTAAATGCAAGTAGATTAACAGGTACCACACTTTTATAATAAAAGTTACATATTTTGTTCAGTTATTTGAAACTGCAGGTAATTAGCTTTGTGACCATTTAATCCTCTTCCATGCAAATCCTGCAGACCTGGTGCAGTCAAATTAGGTAGCTATTCTTTTTGGCCAAAGCTAAGAAAATAATGATTTCCAGGCTTAAGATTCTTAATTGTGGCAGCAAACCATAATTACATCACATGGTGATTCCACAATGTACATACATGTCACCATTATGTACTTGTTTCCCACTCTGTGACAAAAATATACAGCTCACAGCATTTGTATATCAGTAACACCATGCATACTTTTGTTCCTCATTAAGCCAATTGGATATTTGCTGCAAACTAAATGCTGATTTCTTTTTCAGAGGTCAAGTGTCATAGACCACGCATTCCAAATGGAAGAGTGATAAGTGTGTTTCAAGATGTGTATACATATCAGAATAAAATAGTGATTGAATGTAATCCTGGCTACGTTTTGGTAGGATCTTCTATAATTAAATGTGATGCTGATAGTCAGTGGAAACCGCCTGGTCCATGGTGTGATAAGCGTAAGTAATTTTTCTTAAAACTTTGTTGAACATCAGAGTTGAACATTTGAAAGTTGCACATCCTGGGTGTTAAGAAAGCTATATAAACATTTTCCCCTCTCTTTTTGGCTGGTGTAATCACAGAACTGACATCTATTCCTTCCCCTAACCCTCCAGAAGAAGATAAGAGTGAAGTTGAGTCCTCATGTAATTTTACTGTTAATTTGTATTAGTGTAGAAATGCAATAAACTGGCTAGAAAAATTACAGTCATATTACAAAGAAAATACACCTTCTTTGAGTTCTATGGTTTTACATATCAGGACATAGTAAAAATCATCTGGTACTTAGCAGATCTTAAAAGCAGGTAAATACAACTTCAGATGAACAATACCACATAATATATTACACTATGTCATCATTTGTTCCAAAGGTCCTTTTCAAAAGGCAATTGGACTATCTTTTTCTTGAAAACATTCTTCTTCTCATCCAAGAAGCTTCTTCAGTTCCAAAACCAAAAAAAAGAAAATGAAGAAAAACAAGAAAGTCCTTTGCAAAAGCACCTTTGGAACAATCATGATCTAGATGATTGAGAGTATCCATTGACATGTCATCATTTATTTTACAAAAACAAAGCCAAAACGTAAAAGCCATATGTGATGGCATATGATTCAATAACTTGCAGATTCACTTTTAGCAGTAATAACATGCAGTAATTGTTTTCTGTATGTCTTTATTAGTCTCTCACATTCTTGCAGAGGAATTTTGGCTCACTCTTCTTTACAATATTGCTTCAGTTCATTGAGCTTTGTGGACTTTAGTTTATGCACAACTCTTTTGAGGTCCTGCATTAACATTTCAAATAGGTTGAGGTTTGGACTGACTGACTCATTGTAAACCTTGATTGTTTTCTTTTTCGGCCATTCTGTTGTAAATTTCCTGATGTGCTTCTGATCAACAACAATTGCTTTTCTAAGATCATTGCTGATGCCTTTACTCTTTGGCATTATGTTAACATACACCTCAATTCTAGAGACCCAGCAAACTTGTGATTAAACTTCCTCACTGTAGAATTATGGATTTTAAAGTGTTTGGAAATGGCCTTGTAACCCTTCCTAGATTGATGGACAGCAACAATTGCTTCTCTATGAGCATTGCTGATGTTTTTACTCTTTGGCATTATATTCATACATACCTCAATGAGGTATGTATCAGCAAACTCCTAAAGGTTCATCTTTTATAGAGGCAATCACACTTGCTGATGATCAGTTGATCAAGGATACGAGATTAGCAGCACCTGGTTGCTACTTAGCCTCTTCCTATATATTGAAGCAGTAAGGATGTACTTAATTTTTCACACATGGCTTCTTCTCCATTTTGACTTTCATTTTGTAAAATAGATGATGGCATGGTGTGATATGTCATGTGTTGCTGTTCATTTGAGTTTGTATTTACCTACCTTTCAAAGCTGCTAAGAACCGGATGGTTTTTGCTATGTTCTGATATGTAAAACAATAGAAGCTAAAGAGGATGTACTTTATTTGTCACATGACTATAAGTATATTCCAAATATTATAATCTCATTTAAGAAAGCAAGTTTTCCATTTTTGGAGTTTGTGAACAATGTTGAAAGTTTTTAGCTGTATCTGCTAAAATATTTGTAGTCAAAGAGAATCCTAGAAAAAAATTCTGATGAAAAACTTTTGGGTGAGATACAGTTTTGACTTTATCTGTGTAATATTTACAAATATTTTGTTTATGTGAGATTAATATATGTTTTTTACAATGTGCAACACAAAAATATTGTAGACTACAAATATTGAATGATATCTTTAGGCTCTATGGGCAAGCCTATTGTCAGCCAATAGTATTTGGGTCTCTCAGATAACTATATTTAAATTTAGAACCAACAGTTTTTATGTACTATATATTTACAAATCCTGAATATGAAGGGCCTTAATGATGCTGGAGATGGTCTCTATTCCAGTGGTTTGAGACCACCTCCAGCAGAATGAGCTCCCATCACTTGCCTCAGTTTCTGTCCAGCTAATTGTTCAAAAGCATTTTCCCCTTGAATCAGTGGTGGGATTCAGCCAGTTTGCACCTATTCAAGAGAACCGGCTGTTAACTTTCTAAGCAGTTCGGAGAACTGATTGTTGGAAGAAATCTCCTTTTGGGTTTTTTCCCACTTTACAAGGCTAATCTTGTAAGGAAGGCAGGAAGGAAAAATTCTGGTGTGGTTTCTAGCCTAATCTTTATTGGGTTCCACCACAAAACCGCGGACGACAAAATCGCGCTCGACGAAAGCGCTTATGTGACGTCATCACAGCGCGACGAAAACATCCTGCTGTGATCGATAAATGTAAAAATAAAGCGAAAACCTTACCCTAACCCCCCCAAACCTAACCCTAAACCTAACCCTAAACCTAACCCTAAACCTAACCCTTAACCTAACCCTGAATCTAACCCTAAACGTAACCCTTAACCTAACGCTAAACCTAACGCTAACCCTTAACCTAACACTAAACGTAACCCTAACGCTCTAAACCTAACCCTAACCCTTAACCTAACCCTAACCCTAAACCTAACCCTTACCTTTATGTGAATCGGCTTGCTTTAATTTTATTTTTATTTCAATTTTTAATTTTTTTCATCGCGCTGTGATGACGTCAAATGTGCTCTTTCGTCGAGCGCGCTTTTGTGGACTGCGATTTTGACAGATCACGCTTTATTGCCCTGCTTACAGAAACTGCCTCTCCGGTTAACCCTTATGACATTGTAACAGCGAAGGCAAAGCACCCATCAATGTGAGTAATGTTGAATTGGCCATGGCCACACAGTTACATGACCACCGAGCCATTCCTACCCAGCTGTCATTAGGGCAGAGAACTGGTTGTTAAATTATTTGAATCCCACCATTGCCTTGAATAGTTAAATAGGTATCACGTCAGTGGGGAGATGAGTTGATGTTCCATTCAGGCACTCAGATTCCTGCCAGCTCTGAACCTTCCCAGTTGTGGCACCCATTTGCAAGGCAGCTCTGGGGAAGGAGGGGGGCTTGGATGCTGCGGCAAGAAGAGTTGCTTGTCTTTCTTTCTGATACAAAGCCAGCTCGCCCTCCTTTGGAGAAAACTAATATAAGCCTTTCATTTTGGCAATGAAAGAAAAATAAATTTTAGATACACCCACAGTTCAGGCTCAGCTAATTTGGCATATGACATTTATGATCTTATGTGCAATAAAAGACATTTCATTGGTTTTTTTGTTTCTGGTTTCAATTTATATGGCTCCCCCAATTCAAAATGTCCACGATTTATTTAGAGATGTGCCCTATGTTGTTCTTTCAAGTGATCAATTTTTTTTTTTTTAAGAGAAAAGTCCATTGAAGATCGGTTGGATATAATTAAAAAAAAACTGGATCTAATTCTCCACTTCCTGCAACTAACCAGACATGGAAAAACAATTTGTTAATGATTGTTGCCATGAAGCCTTATTTCTTTGAATTTCCCACAAATATATGCTTTCTTGTTCTCAAAATATATGGTGAGATATGAAATCCAGGAGTGGTAATGAAGTTAGAGAAATGATCACACTTTTTTAAAAAATCACTATGTAGAGGACAAAATAAATTTAGCGCATATACCAAATCACTGACTCTATTATTGGTGCCAGATTCACAAATGATTCATCATGTTATCAATGTTACTAAAGAAAACTAGTGATAACTATCAAACTCCTTTGACCAGGACTTGACCATAAATCAGAAATCTGTATTGCTACTTGACCTAGCTTTTCTCCTGGCTGGTCTTGATGGGAGACTCAGAAGCACTGCTCAGTATCTTTAATGCAAGCTATAAGGAAACCATGCAGAATAACTGATCGCCTTCTACTAGTGAGAATACACATCAAAGGTGGGTTGCTAATTCTTTCACTACTGGTTTGGGTGCACTACACTTCTGCACATGTCCGGGCAGGTGAGCAAAGCCTCCCGCCGCCACTACTACTGGTTTGGCTGATCCGGGCCGAACCAGCAGCAAGGTACCTCTGATGCACACATTACCTTTAATGTAAACATTATTTTTCCTTTTTCCCTTCCATGAATAAATAATCTTTATTCAGCATTTGATAACTTTGAGATCAGATATTTATTACATCTTTACAAAATTGTCCTCTTCAAGCTTAAGAATAATTAATTATATCTGTTAAAAAACCAAGGCTGCGAAAAGCCATGGATACGGAGATAGGTAGCTTGAATGTATCAAAATGTCCAGCTGCCTAATTGTCATGGCAGAATTGCAATAAGGAAAGAAGAAGGAAATTAAAATTGTTGAGGTGTGCAGTTCTCAAGAAATGGGAAAGAAGGTAGGAAAGTGTTTCCCTGATGGTCAATATAGCATCAGCCTGTTTGTTGTGCAAAGTTAAAAATGTAAAAATTGGGCCCACCTGACCTGATGCTGTGAAGTTACCTAGTTTGGTAATAAAATGTCTAAAGAAAACCAAAATCAGAGGACACCAAGAATCCTACATGTGACTCTGTTTTATACATTATTTTACTCATTGATTCTCTTCTCCTAATTCTAATAACAAAGTAACACTCTTTCCAAAAGAAGTCAGATTAAGTTGGACAATAGCTTATTTATTTTTAGCAGCACTGGAAGATGGCTAAAAGAATAAGAGTATTGCATAGTATTCTGAGCAAGGGACAATATTTCTGGGCAATAGATAATACTTCTAATCTCCTTTGATTTTTTTTTTAAATACTTGCTCTAATTATGTGTCTCCCAGTACTCATGTTAAATATAATAATTTAGAAAGGCAAATTACACCAAAAGTCCATTTCTATCTAGAGTCTTTCGGTTGTAGGCATTCCATACCTGACTGATGTTCTGATGCATTCCATATTCAAAAACAACCTTTAAGTTGATGTCCATACATTTGAAATACACCAGATTTAAGGAAAAGCTCCATACTAATTATTCATACTAAATGGGTGAGTGCAATCTTATGCCATCATCACCACCATGACCCAAATATTAAGCCTGAGCTACAAATATTCTCAGTACAATCACAGGTTGTAATTAAATACATAATTAATATGTAATTAAATACATCATTATAATATAAATAATTTAACTAAAATGATTCCTTTATTCTAATGAAGTAGAGATGAAACCTTCATTCATGTCAAATCAAAACATGAATTATTCTGTCCACAGGCTGTCAGGCTTTTTACTCTTTCTCTAATGTTAAGATATATCCAGTGAGTAAATTATTGGGGGAATAGGGGAGAGAGATGAGAGAGATGCAATCAACTGCTGGAAAAAAGCATCTGGAGCAGCTTCTGCTGAGAATCTTCACATGTCTCAAGTAGATCCACAAACATACTGTCAGAACTGGAAATCTTACACATGTGCTTTTGCAATGTTAGTCAGCTGACTGTTTATTTATTTATTAAATTTATATGCCATCCATCCCAGTCTAAAAAGCAATTTTGGGCACCTAACTGCTGCCAGAAGATCTACTACATGCAGATATCTCCTTATTCAGAAGACTGAGAAAAGAAAGATCAATCATAATGCCTTCATCCTGGTAATTTTGACTACTGAAACACAACTATAATTAACAAAAATTCTTTCATCAGGTCCAGAAGCTGTACGATATACCTACACCAATTTAATTTTTTTCTAAAATCCTGAATATATGCATGTATTAAAATCATAATTGATCATACACTTAAGTGAAGAAATTTCAGATGCCATTTCTTCCAGAAACCAGAAAGACAAAAGCAGAAGATGTACATAAAACCTGAGATGAAAAAGTCCCAGGGATTATCTTCAATAAAGTTATATATTCAATTTGGGTATAACTCTAGAAAAAATGGCTTTTAAGGTTCTTTTTCATTTGTAGTCACAAATGTAATCTGGCAAATGCATCTCATAAAGTGAACCACTTTTCTCTGTTAAAGAATAACATTGTGGAGCAACAGACTACAACCCCAAGCAATTAGAATATAAAAAAGAGTTGATAATGCTAAAGTCCTCTAACAGAAAAACAGGAAGTGTACTATGACCTGAACAGCTAGGCATTTGGTTTAGATATTATGTATCTCATATCTAATATGTCTCTAATATATCTTTCCATAGAATTGTAAATGTTTTAAAGGGTCTCAACCCACACAATACATGATCATTGTTTCACTGATTGGATATAGTACACAGTATAGCATATTGTTTTATCACACAAGCATGCTTCACGACATATCTTACTTCAAACATAAAGGACATCTGAAATGGAGCACTGATTTATTGCAAAGGATTCATGTAACACAGATAATTCCTCCACCTATGTATTACCCCTATTGTGCCATTTTAGCCACCCTGCAACTTAACTTGTGGGGTAGCAAGCAACCCCAGAACTGTGTGGCTCTGCAACTGCTTGCCATGCTACAGCTTAGAGGCCTCTTGGCTGCAAGAAGCCCCTAAGCTACAATACAGAAGAAAGCTGCAGTCACGCCATCCTTCCTCAGGTCTTAGGAGTTGTTGACTAAGTTATGGAAATGTATACATATATTCAGTTTTCCATCACAAATGGGACTTGATTTGCTCCTAGACTTTCCTTGTATAAGAAGCTCCTTGCACATACAACCCTTTTAGTTAAATGGTAATAACTCAGTTTCTTCAAAAGAGAAATATGTATACAAACTATTTTGGTCCAGTCAATGAAGTCTTCCTACACACCTGATACCTCCTCCTGCTTTGTTTTAAAAGAAATAAAACTTTTGAACCAAAAAATAATATGGAAACTGCCGGATTTCTTTTGCAATGCAAAGCATTAGTTTTGTACTCCAGAACTCAAACAGAATTAACATGTAGACCTAATATATTAGAAAACTGCAACACATCAAAAATCGGGCTTCTGAATGTATAGATTGAAGTTGAAATGTAGTCCTGATTGGCAACTCTTTAAAGCACCTCACCTCTTCCAAATAGTGCTGCCTTCTATTTCATTAGTTTCTCTTTGTCATGGAAGCAAACAGAAAATTTATAGCGCTGTCATAAATTACAAATACAAACAATTTAACAATAGAGAATTTAAGCAGTATTTCTTTACACAAATCAGCTAGCAGTGGCTCACAAGAAGCAAACCAAAGGATTGAAACTGCAAACATTATTCTTTAGTAAATGAAATTTCTCTGTAGTTCTATGGTTATTAAAAGTAGACATGTCAGAATATGGGAAATGCTTCCTATTGGTCCACATCTGAAAAACACCACAAATCAGGTCTAAGAATACACAAAAGGCTATGAGTCTTGGAAGGAAACTATTTGAAACAATGTCTTCATTTCCCATGGCTAATAAGCAAACAGAAGACAAACTCCAGGAGAAACTATTTTCTGGAGTTCACGTCCTATAATTTTTATCTGTGAAAAGAAGGTTCAGCCCAGGAGATAAGAAAGGTAATTTTTCTTCCGTAAATGGTGCCCTGCCCTTGTTTGTCAGGTGCTGCCTGGGGCATATTGCTGCGCTGCCCTACCCTGACGTTCATTTCCCAGATGCTCTTATGGAGGGTTCAGGTGCTTCTTTTTGCTATTTCAAATAATGCTTTTTCAAGCTTGCCGGACTAGCCTTCCAATGTGGGCTTGGCTGTTTCTTCCAGCACTCTTTTGGCTGCCTGAAGTTCAAGGTAAGTGACAGAGTCTTTCAATGCCTGCCAGAAGCTACCTTTTAAAAGCAGGATTTGTGTTGCATGTGGAGGGTGGATTATTTGCCCTATAAAGACACGTTATCTGACATTCTAATTATTTTTTATGTTATTCAATTATTCTTTCCATTGGGAATTCCTGGTCAATATGGAAAACATTCCTCTGTCTGTAAGACAGGGAATTGTCTGATTGTTTTGATGTCATTCCCCTGACACTGGATTTCTGACATTTACATCAGTTCTTGGTTTGTAAAAATGTGATTTTGGATAGGGTCACTCTCTCTGTCTCTCTGTTTCTCTCTCTCTGGCTGTCACTCTCCATCACCAGCATCCTTGAGTGTGTTTTACAGTTGATTCTTACCTTGTTTTTCTACATAGAAATAGATTTCAAGACTCTATTTTGAAAATAGAAGAGCACATAAAGGATTCTCTATCTTTTCTGTTTTTATATAATTATGTAGTTTATATTTATTTTTGCTTTTATTTAGATAATTCCATAACAAGTTAAAAAAAAAGAAATAAAGGAAATACAAAAATATTCAGCATCTAAATAAAATGTCAGGTACTATAAAATTTATTATATATGAGGAGTAAACCAGATTATAATGTATTCTTATTATTAAGATAAATCATAAACTCTCACTAAGTTTGATAAAATTATGGTTCCTATTTCTGAAATCCCCTTAATTAACTTTGTGATTTGTGAGGCAATCCAGGACAATTGCAGAATCTTTACTCATCCACAACTTAGTTGTTATATTATCTAAAGTTTCCCAGTGTTTCACATTTTGTGGCTGCTATAATTAAACTGATAATCGATTCTTTATTCGGAAGCTTATGGTCTGGTCTGTAAGTAAGTATAATAAGCCTAACTCTGGGGATTATTCAATTGTTTGTGATGATAATTATCTCTTGAAAAAAATGCTGAAAGGTATAATGTTATCACATGACTATCACAACCAAAAGACTGGGCCCCTTTTTTGGACAAACTTTCCAGCATTTGAAAGAATAATGCTGATGTGTACCTGCCAACCTAACAGGAGTCAAATACAGGTAGTCCTTGATTTACAACCACAACTGAGCCCAGAATTTATGTTGCTAAGTGAGACATTGGTTAAGTGAGTTTTGCCCCATTTTACAACCTTTCTTGCCACCATTGCTAAATGAATCATTACAGTTGTTCAGTTAATAAGTGAATCTGGCTTCTCCATTGACTTTGCTTGTCATGTGAAATCACATGATGCCAGGAGTCTGGAATCATCCTAAATATGAACCAGTTGCCAAGGATCTGAATTTTGATTACATGACCAAAGGGATCCTGCAACGGTTGTAAGTTTGAAAAAAGGTCATAAGTCACTTTTTTCAGTGCCGTTGTAACTTTGAACAGTCACTAAATAAACTGTTGCAAGTTGAGGGCTATCGGTACTAATAATGTATAAACTTTCACTGCATTTCTCACATTGATGCTGAAGTGAATCCTTCCGAGGTCAGTAAAATGAGGACCCAGATTGTTGGGGGCGATATATTCTGACCATAGAAACCACTCAGAGAATGCTCTAAAGCACTATCAGGTGATACACAGGTAGTCCTCAATTTACAAGAGTTCATTTAGTGACCATTCGAAGTTACAATGGGACTGAAAAAAGTGACTTATGCTTTTTCCCCACACTTTTGACCATTGCAGCATCCTGTGATCAAAATTCAAATGCTTGGCAACTGACTCATATTTATGACAGTTGCAATGACCTAGACTTACGTGATCATCTTTTGCGACCTTCTGACAAGCAGTCAATGGGGAAGCCAGATTCACTTCCTTGAAAAACTTTTAGTCTATTCAACAAAGGTTAAAATACAAAACACTAAAATATTTTAAAAAGCGCAAAAGAATAAAAAAACAAAAAAATACATTAAAATTCTCTTAAAAAAATAAAAATAAAAGAAGACTACCACCCACACATATATATAATGTCTTTCCTAGTTGAATGCTGATTAATATAATACAGCAATGCAGTTTTCCCATCCCTTGCAAAGGGGGGCAAGTTTTTTTGATCTACTCAATCTATTTAGAAATTGTTAGCCTGTCATCTATACACTATATTAATAATAAAATAGTTAACAGGAAAAAACCAATAATAAGGAACATATTATATAAAGTTATAAAATTGTAAACAATAAGAGAAAGATAAAACAGAAATTCTAAAAGCCTCTGTTAACAAACTGTTATTGTAATAAATTCATAGAACATTTACCACAGCTTCAATCCCAAATCATCCCAAATATTAACTCTAATTGGTCCCAGATCAAATATCTATTTTCTGACCATTTTGATCCAAAAAGTTTTTGTAGGTTAATAAAATACAAACCCAGAGTCCCATGCTGTGTTTCTCTACAGAAAGCAGAAATTGATAAGAGCAGTCAAATAAATTAAAGAAGGAAAGCAAAACAGGAAACAGAAAGAATCCAGCTGGGGTTAAAATAAATCAGCATTCAGCCACCTTAAAGATAAAACAAAACCGGAACTTCAAAAAGTGAATTTAAAAGACCCAGGCATACTTACGACATTCTGCCGGTAGGAAGAGGTGTAAACTTCATTGACTTTTCAGCTGCTCCCACAAGGAGCTACAATCTTCAATATTCCCCCTCCCAGGTGGATTCACAGCCATTCAAAAGTTGTCTTGGGTCATTCCTAAATTGCACCCATTCAAATCCAGGGGCCAAGACTGTCAAAGAACCAGTTCTGGAAGCAAACATAGCAAATAATGAGTAAGAGAAAGAAAACCTCTTACTTCTCAGCTGCCATCTTGGGGAGAAGTGCTGGAAAGCCAGATTCATTTAACAACCATGTTACTAACAACAACTGCAGTGATTCATTTAATAACTATGGCAACAAAGGTCATACAATGAGGCAAAATTCACATAACAAATGTCTTACTTAGCAACAGAAATTTTGGGCTCAATTGTGGTCATAAATTGGGGGCTAACTGTATAAGTGCTATCACTATCTCTATCCACGAGCTTCTATAACTGCTGCTAATTTGTCTCCTATATGGGATTATCAAGATCAATAACTATATGTTTCTGAAAATGTTTTTGTTGCTGTTGTCACAAATAATGGATATTAAATTCTCAGAATTAATATAAGGCCATATTACTTAATACTTCTATTTCCCAGAAGAGATTTAAGCTGATACCAAAAAGCCACAGTAGTTTATCACCTATTGTTGCTCTACATTATCTGTATTGAGCGGTTTATCTTTGCTATAAAAATCTTTTAGTCTTAGTTTTATAAGCTCTCAAAGATTTCATTTTAGCTATACTATAACTATTAAATTGATCATAATATCAAAGGAATTAAAGGAGAAATGTCCCTTATCAAAATTGTTCATTTATTTTTCCAAATCTGAAGCATTATTTTAGCTAAAAAACATTTTCAACCTGTTTTATTCTAGACAAATATTTTGGATTTTAAAAAAAGTCCACTTTTTTAGCCCTGACATAAATTTTAATTTGAATCATTTAGAAGGGTTTTTCCTAATAAGTGAATCATATGCCATAAAGTGTTGCTTGATATAAGTATAATATTTATTGTCATTGTACTTAAATACAACAAAATTGGTTTATATATTGACAAATTGGGTATGACCCAGCCTCCCTGTTTCTGAAATCTACATAAAAATCTTCAATTTAGTCTCAAGTTTTTCTGCTTGAAAACAGAAACTATTTGTCTGTCTGTCTGTCTGTCTGTCCATCTGTCCGTCCGTCCGTCCATCCATCCATCCATCCATCCATCCATCCAGTGGTGGGTTCCTACCGGTTCGGCCCAGTTCAGCCGAACTGGTAGTGGCATGCCGGCCTGGGTCGCAGAACCGGCAACAACCCAGGCTGGCCACGCCTCCAAACTGGTTGCTGCAGTCGCCACTGTTATATAGCATAGTAAGTCCTCACACTTACGAATGACAGCTCCGGCAGCAGCCAGGCGCGTCTTAACCAATCAGACGCGCCTGATGGTTGCCGGGCTGTCATTCGCGAGACAGCTGAGTATAAAAGGCAGCACAACTCCGGAGACGATCCGATCTACTGCACAACTACATAGACTATCCGGTCTACTGTTTGTTTCTGTTACTATCATTCTTGTTACATTAAAACGGTTACAGTTACCTCAGATGCCTCTGATTCTTCTTGTAGCGATCTAACACTGGCGACGAGGACTAGGGAACTGGCTCTGAGAACAACCTGTAACTAAAAAAAAAAAACAAGCAACGTTTTAAAACGCGTTTTGTTCAAATTCAACGCGTTTTCTTTTTTTTTCCTATCGTTTACTCAGCTGCAGCCAGATTCACCTCAGACAATCCTGATGGCCGGCATGCCAGCTTTTGCTCCTTTCGGAGTTGGTGGAGAAACATGGGAAGCTTTTCTCGAAAGATTCGAGTGTTTTTTAATTGCGAATAATAGACAAAGCTACTCCCAACCACGGAAGTGTGCATTTTTTTTAACAGCATGCGGGCCTGAAATGTTCGCCACTGCCAGGTCCTTTGCTGCCCCAAGGGCCATTTACAATCTAACTTGGCAGGAATTAATGGACGGGCTGCAAGCCTACTACGTTCCGACACCTTCCCAGATCGCTCGCAGGTTCGCATACCGCAGGCGAGTGCAGAAGCCCGCAGAAACAGTCAACCAGTTCCTGCAGGCTCTGCGAGTCGCCACGGCTCAATGTGAGTTTCCGGACCTGGAAGCTAACTTGGCAGAGCAATTTGTTTGTGGACTAAAGGACATTTTTTTAAGGCGTAGATTATTGGGCAAACCTAAAGTCACTCTTGCATACGCGATTGATGAAGCTAGAGCCGCTGAGCTGGCTGATTCATCATCATCAGAAATCGAACGCTACCTCGCCCAGATGTCCATTAGTGGCAGTTTACCCGCCACTCAGAATGCTCACGCATTGCCTTCTTTAACAGCGCTTGAACCACCGCCACTGCAACAACCGTCATATATCACCAACTTAATTGACGAGTTAGCTCCACTGCCTGACCACCTCAAACAAGTTCAGGTGGACAGGCTGGGTGCGTCTCCTCGTCATCCACAGCCTCAGCAAACTCAAGCGATCATCCGCCCTCCTACAGCTTCATCCGTTTGCATAGGTGCATCCCCGGTCTACCTACCCATTCAAGGCAGCAGTTTGCCGCCGTTGCGGGAAGAAAGGACACCTCGCCCAGGTCTGCCGAGCCTCCCTGCCTGCTCCTGCCGCCTCCTACGGTCCATCTCCTCCTCCGAAGAATCCTCAAGCCCGCAAGCCATTTCAACGACAAGACGACTGCTACAACCTTACTGAGGCCACCACTCCTCTTCCTGAGATGACTGTCAACCTGCCCTCAGAGGGTACGGAAAAAATCATCATAACCTTATGTATTGAAGGAAGACCGTGCCAAATGGAGGTCGATTCCGGCTCATCCAAATCTCTCCTATCTTGGGACTCATTTTCTAAACTCTGCCCTAATGTCAAACGGTCCCAACTGTCACCCCCCGACGCCATTCTAAAGGACTACCAAGGTTCTCATATCCCCATTCTGGGTTCTTACGCACTTCGGGTTGCTTATGGCACTCACGCTGCTGTCCTGCCAGCCCTAATAGTGCTTAAGCCCTTACCCTCCATTTTAGGGTTAGACTGGTTCTCTCCCTTAGGTATAGCCCTTAACGGAATCCATTACACAGCGGACATGCCCCCTCCTGATGTGGCAGCAGTCCTAATGGACTACACTGACATTTTTGATGGACAGCTGGGTCACTATAAGGGCAGCCCCATTTCCCTTAACTTGGATCTCCAGGTTGCTCCAATCAGACTGAAGGCCCGCAGGGTGCCTTTTGCCTTGAGGCCAAAGGTGGATGCCGAGCTTGACAAGCTTGTGGCGCAGGGCGTTTTGGAGCCCGTTGACCATTCACCTTGGGAAACCCCCATAGTGATTCCAGTGAAGGCCGACGGCTCCATTCGGATCTGCGCCGACTACAAGTCGACGATCAACCTTGGCCTCCAGGCAAACCCCTATCCAGTCCCTGTAGTACAGCACCTGCTCCATTCATTGGGGCAGGGCTGTATTTTCGCCAAACTGGATATGGCGCAGGCCTACCAGCAGCTTCCTGTGGATGACGATGCGGCGGCTGCCCAAACCATCGTCACCCACCGGGGGGCTTTCCGTTGTCGCCGCCTTCAATTCGGCGTATCCGTTGCCCCGGGGATCTTCCAGAGCCTCATGGAGCGATTGCTCCATGGGCTCCCTGGGGTTGTTCCCTACTTTGATGACGTCCTGATCGCTGCAAACAGCCGCTCAGACCTCATCAAAGTTCTCCGGAAGGTCCTCGATCGTTTCAGGGGCGCAGGATTAAAATTAAAACGCAGCAAATGTTTCTTTGCTGTACCACAGGTGGGCTTCCTGGGCTTCTCAATAGATGCCCAGGGAATCCACCCCACTCCCTCAAAATTAGCAGCCATCAGGAACGCTCCCACTCCAACCTCAAAGGCGCAGCTGCAAGCGTTCCTGGGCCTTTTGAATTTTTACGCGCCGTTTATTCCCCACAAGGCATCACTAGCAGAGCCGCTTCATCGGTTGCTTGACCGATCGCGGCCTGGCAATGGGGCAGCCGCGAAGCGCATGCGTTCGCGGCTGTCAAATCTATGTTAACGTCAGAGGCAGTCTTTGTCCAGTATAGTGACAAGATGCCTCTGACTTTGGCTTGTGATGCCTCCCCCGTGGGTTTGGGAGCAGTTCTGAGCCATGTCCTTCCCAACGGCTCAGAGGCTCCCATAGCTTTTTACTCCCGGACACTGTCCTCCGCCAAGAGGAACTACAGCCAGATAGACAAGGAGGCTCTGTCTGCAGTGTCCGGGGTTAAAAAGTTCCATGATTACCTATATGGGCGGCATTTCACTCTATACACCGATCACAAGCCACTCCTTGGGCTTCTGGCCGGTGATAGGCCGACCCCTCCCATCCTGTCACCACGGATGACTCGCTGGACGGAGTTCTTGGCGGCGTACTCCTATGGCCTTTGCTACCGTCCAGGCAAGCAACTAGGGCATGCAGATGCCCTAAGTCGCTGCCCACTTCCAATCGGTCCCTTGCCGTTCCGTCCTTGCTATCGCGCAATTGGAACTACCCCTGTCTTCAACTGATGTGGCCACTCACTCTCGGTCTGACCCAGTCATATCGCAGATAATGAATTGGGTCCTGAGAGGATGGCCTACTGCCCCTACATCTCCAGAGTGCAAGCCCTTCAAGGCCAGACAGCTAGAGCTTTCACTTCATTCTGGTTGCCTACTTTGGGGCGACCATGTGGTCATCCCATCGGTCCTCCGGCAACAAATATTACAACGGCTTCATGAAAATCATCCCGGAGTAGTTCGCATGAAGGCTCTAGCAAGGAGTTACGTTTGGTGGCCAGGCTTAGATTCAGAAATCGAGGCCTGGGTCGCCAAATGCGTAACCTGCCAGCAGTCCCAGCCATCTCCCCCCTCCTCTCCCTCCCGGGAGTGGGAGATGCCCCGTGGACCATGGTCTCGAATTCACGTAGATTTTGCAGGCCCCTTCCATGGACAGGTTTTCTTGGTGGTTGTAGATGCGTACTCTCGATGGGTGGAAGTATTGCTTATGCACTCCACCACAGCCGAGAGTACTGTGCGAGCCTTGCGACGCTTGTTCGCAACCCATGGGTTGCCGGACACAGTAGTGTCCGACAATGGCCCGCAATTCTCATCTACAATCTTCCAAACATTCCTCGCCGAGCAAGGGGTCCGCCATGCGCTGGTTGCCCCTTACCATCCGGCCAGTAATGGCCGGGCGGAGAGGGCGGTTCGATCAGCCAAGGAGGCTTTGGGACGATTGAACCGTGGTGACTGGCAGGCAAGGGTGGATGCGTACTTAATGGCACAGCACTCCACTCCTTGCCCCCTTACGTGGAAAAGCCCCGCGGAGCTGCTGATGGGCAGGCGCCTGCAGACCACCCTGGATAGATTGCATCCCCTCTATTCAGGGGTTCAGTCTGGCAACCTGGGGCATCCAACCCCTTCCCGTTCTTTCCTTCCTGGGGATTTGGTCTGGGCTCGGAACTATGGAGGGGAAACTAGATGGGTGCCTGCCACCATAATAGAAGTAACAGGACCCATTTCCTACAGGGCACGACTTTCTGACGGGTCCATCTGGAGAAGGCACTTGGATCAACTAAGACTCCGACATAACACTGAAGCAGCAGCGTCTCAAGCCGACACACAAGGGTCTGACATCGGCGCATCTCAGCCAGCCCTGGTTCCGCAATTACGATCCAACGTAGTCAATCCTCCAGCCTTCCAAAGTTCAGGCCAGCCTAATCTTCCTTCAAGGGTTCCGGCCCCTGATTCATCTACTGTGCCTCAAGCCGAGCCCACAATCCTCCTCCCTTATATTGGAGGCCACTCTGGGCCTATCCCTCCCAACTCACAGGCCGCCTACCGGCCTATAGCCAATCCACCGCCATCCACGGCCGCGCCCCCATCGCCCAGCCTACCTTTGTTTAGTAGTCTTCCAGTTCTTCAAGGAGGGCCTTCTGACGTCACCTGGAGCTCTACTCCCCGAAGGGAGGAGCTCAGACAGGGACATCCTTCACCAACTCCGCCTGCAGCCCAACTGCGGCGGTCAGGGCGTGTCCGCCGTTCACCAGGGTATCTTAATGATTACGCGTGCGCAAGACTAACGCATGCGCACAGCTGGGGGGGAAGAAGTGTTATATAGCATAGTAAGTCCTCGCACTTACGAATGACAGCTCCGGCAGCAGCCAGGCGCGTCTTAACCAATCAGACGCGCCTGACGGTTGCCGGGCTGTCATTCGCGAGACAACTGAGTATAAAAGGCAGCACAACTCCGGAGACGATCCGATCTACCGCACAACTACATAGACTGTCCGGTCTACTGTTTGTTTCTGTTACTATCGTTCTTGTTACATTAAAACGGTTACAGTTACCTCAGACGCCTCTGATTCTTCTTGTAGCGATCTAACAGCCACCATCTTGTTTTTTAGTTCTGCACATGCCCAGTACAATTTCTATTGAACTGCACATGCGTGCTCGGTGTGTGCATGAGCTAAGTGTGCCCATGAGCAAACCGGCAGTAACACCAGCTAGATATCCACCCCTCTGTCTGTCTGTCTGTCTGTCTGTCTGTCTGTCTGTCTATCTATCTATCTATCTATCTATCTATCTATCTATCTATCTATCTATCTATCTATCAATCATCTATCTGGCCATGCTTTAAAGCCTGTTCAGGAATTGTCAATGGGAGGCATTGAATTAAAAAGTTTAATCATGCAAGAAATTTCATTTTTACTGATGTAATTCAGCCTAAAATATTGAAATGTTTTGAAGCCCGATTTTTCATTTCCTTACTTAATTCTTTCCATATTGCTATAGTTATTTGTAAAGATTTCATTGATATTTGTAGTTAACAGTAATAAATATTTTAAAAATTTATATAATGTTGGAATCCCTAAAACTATGGATTCTTTTTGAGTTTTCAGCGCTATAAAAAACATCCAATTTGTGTTACTGACATTAACTGATAGTCCTTACACCTCTGTAAATTCCTCTAACTCCTTCTTATAACTTAATATAACTGTTAAGTAAAAAGCATTGGAGAGACAAAATCATATAACCTGCAAATTGGATTAAAAGATACAGTTATATGAAAAAGAAAGTACACCCTCTTTCAGTTCTATGGTTTTATGAATCAGGATGAGATAAAAATCATCTGGTCCTTAGCAGTTCTTAAAAGTAGATAAATACAACCTCAGATGAAGAACAACACATGACATATTATACCATGCCATCATTTATTTTAGAAAAAGAAAGCCGGAACGAAGAAGCCATGTCTGAAAAATTAAGTACACCTTATGATTCAGTAGCTTGTAGAACCACCATTAGCAGCAATAATTTGAAGTAATTGTTTTCTGTAAGACTTTATCTCATGTATCATTGTGGAAGAATTTTTAGCTTACTCTTCCTTTCAACATTCCTTTCAATTCATTGTGGTTTGTGGGGTTTTATTTATGCACAACTCTCATGAGGTCCTGTCACAGCATTTCAGTCCAATTGAGGTCTGGACTTTGACTGGGCTATTGCAATGCCTTGATTCTTTCTTTTTCTGCTATTCTGTTGTAGATTTGCTGCTGTGCTTGGAATCATTGTCCTGTTGCATGACCCAATGTCAGCCAAGTTTTAGCTGTTGGCTAGATAGCCTCACATTTGACTCTAGAATACTTTAATGTATTCAGAAAAGTTCATGGTTGACGCAATGATTGCGAGGGGCTCAGCTCCTGTGGCTGCAAAGCAAGCCTAAGTCATCACTCCTCCACTACCATGCTTAACAATTGGAATGAGATGTCTGTGCTAATATGCTGTGTTTGGTTTTTGCCAAATGTGGCACTGTGCATTATGTCCAAACATCTCCACCTTGGTCTCATTTGAGCAAAGGACAGTGTTCCAGAAGTCTTGTGATTTGTTCAGATGCAACTTTGCAAACCTAAGCCATGTTGCCATGTTCTTTTTAGACAGAAAATACTTTCTCCTGGCAAACAAACCACTTGTCTGATCTTTTTCTAATTGCACTATCATGACCCTCAACATTTAACATGCTAACAGAGGCCTATATAGTTTGAGATGTAACTCTTGGGGTTTTTTTTTTTGCAATTCCTCCTAGCATTATATGGTCTGACCTTGGAGTGAATTTTCTGGGACATCCACTCTTGGGAAAAGTGGCAATTGTCTTGAATGTTCTCCACTTTTGAATAATCTTCTTCGCTCATGTTTCAATTATTTGGAAATTGCCTTATAAACCTTTCTAGATTGATAAGTAGCAACAATTGTTGCAATGAAAGAATCATTGCTGATGTCTTTCCTCTTTGACATTGTGTTAATACAAGTGTCAGCCTCTGTTTTGCTGTTTGCTTTCGGCTGCCATTGAAATGGGGAGGGGGGGCATGGTATTTGGGTGGGGAAGTGTTCAGTGCAGGAGTGACTGTAAAAAGGGAGTTATTCTCACCATCTACTGCACAAGTTGCAGATAGAGGTTTTACCGCCAAGGCCAACTGTCCAGCATACCAACCTGATGATGCTTTTTGAAGATGTCTCCCACATGACACCTGTGGGGTGTATGGATTGG
Source organism: Thamnophis elegans (assembly GCF_009769535.1). Lineage (NCBI taxonomy): Eukaryota > Metazoa > Chordata > Lepidosauria > Squamata > Natricidae > Thamnophis > Thamnophis elegans. The sequence continues at coordinate 55,968,064 of NC_045545.1, forward strand.
ACTATGGGATGGGGTTACCAAGGGGAGGGGATTGGGTCACATATTGATATCAGGATTGTGCACGCTTTTGCCTCAGATCAGACTTACTGGTGATGAATTCATCAATAGTACTTCGTTAGCAGCAGCTAGCTGCTATTTTGCCTCTTCCTTTCTAAGGAAGCAATAAGAGTGCACTTTTTCAGACATGGTTTTCTCATTTTTAAAAGAACTATTAAAGACCATATGTTTTTAACTATGTTCTGATATGTAAAACTATAGAATTCAGAGAGGCTGTCCTTTTTTCATATCTTATTTCCCACTTTCATCCTACATATCTGCTTATTTTTTATTAAAAATTTTAAAAGCCTTTACAAATATTTACCTCCCCTCCCCCCCCCCGAACCCATCTTCTCCCCGCCTCCCCCCACAACCTCCCAGAGCAAATACAGGGTATAAATATTTAACAATCATATTCTAAAGTAAAGTAACGGACTTTAGCATCATCCTTCACTTGTACTTTAACTCCTCTTTTGTTGAGCTAACTCTAAACAAATTATATCATTCCTTGATTCTTCAATCATAGGCTATCCAGAGTTTCTTAGTCCCATATTTATTTTGAATATAATCAATCCATCTTCTCCACTCCAGGTTATATTTCTCGTCTGAATGATCCTTGAGATATGTTGATATTTTGGCCATCTCTGCTAAGTTTGTTACTTTTAATGTCCATTCTTGAATAGTAGGCAAATCTTCCTTCTTCCAGTATTGCGCCACCAACAGTCTTGCTACCATTGTTAGGTTCAGAATCAAATTAGTCTCTATAACAGTACAATCAGTAGTTATACCTAACAAGAATAACTGAGGGGTAAACTTTATCCTCTTTTTAAAAATATTTTGCATAATCCACCATATTTTTATCCAAAATGCTTTAACATTTTTGCAAGTCCACCATATATGATAATACGTAGCATCAGCACAATCACATCTCCAGCATTTAGATTGTAGGTTCAGATACATACAAGCCAATTTTTTTGGATCTAAATGCTATCTATAAAACATCTTGTAGAAATTCTCCTTCAGATTTTGGGCTTTCGTGAATTTTATATTTCTTACCCATATCTTTTCCCATGTATCCAACATTATTGGTTCTTCAAAATTTTGTGCCCACTTTATCATACAGTCTTTAACTAATTCTGTTTCAGAATCCATTTCTATTAATATGTTATATAATCTTTTTATATGCATTTGACTTTGATCCCTAATTTGTTTTAGTAGATTGTCCTCATCTTGCGTAATACCAATTTTCTGATCTTTTTTCCATCTGGCCTGTAACTGTCCATACTGACACCATGTTTGGATTACCTTTTCCTCTTTTAGTACATTTAAAGGTTTTAGCTGTAATATATCTCTTTCTATAGTAAGAAGCTGACTGTATGTGGTTACATCCTGTTTTTGTGCTATACTTACATTCTCTATTGCATGTCTGGGAATTGTCCACATAGGTATCTTATCATTTAATTTATGTTCATATTTTTTCCAGACACACAATAAAGCATTCCTTAATATATGACTTTTGAAAGTCTTATCCACTTTCTTGTCGTATATCAAATAAGCATACCAACAGTATACCAAATCATGCCCTTCAATATTCAGTAATCTATCCTCTGTTGAATTAATCCAATCACTAATTATTGATAAAACTACTGCTTCGTGATATAGTTTTAAATTTGGCATTTTCAAGCCTACTCTCTCATGTACATCTTGCATTATTTTAAGTTTTATTCTTGGTTTCTTCCCTGCCCAAATGAATTTATTAATACCCTTCTGCCATTTAAGCCTACAAATCTGCTTATTATATCCATATGCAATTCCCAATTCTTTTAGGGCTAGGTTGAATAGCATAGGGATAAAGGGCAACACTGCTTGGTACCTCTGTGATGGAATCTTAATCATAATACTCTTATCTGCACTTTTGTTTATCTATAAATATTTTCAATTTGAAATTTAACATTGGTTATAAAATTGTATTTCCAAAAAATCAAAAGTTTCAAGTATATCTAAAGGACAAATGGCTAAGGAAACCTCATTAAGTTGACTAAGCTGTATAATATATTTTTGATAGGAGTGGAGATATTTTGATTTGAAATAAAGTCAACTGATTCCTATAGAGTGATTGATTCATATTAAATTTTTTACTAATAATCACTTTTAGCTGGCTAACTAACTAGTGTAGAGTTTACACACTCATACACCGAGAAACAGTTGTAGAAATGTTCTTAAAAATTGGTTAATTTTTATTGCTGATTAACCAAATATTATCTTGCAGGGGATTAATATCCGATACCAATAGAAGAAAGAAAAATAAAAGCAAATGTCAATTATATATCCTTTTTAGCAAAGAGCAGTTCTTGGTTGTTTTTATTTATAAGCTGTTGTTCTGAGCTGGTTATGTTTAAACGTTGCTTTCTTTTTTCAGGCGTCAAGTGTGATCTACCAAAAGTGGAACATGGGGAATTAGTTAATTCATCTAAGCCTTCATATGCCTATAATGATAGCATCACCTTTGAATGTAATTCTGGCTATTCTGCTGCGGGAAGCCTCCATATCAAATGTGGGGAGAACAGCTCGTGGGTTCCTGGCATCCCCAAATGTGTCAAAGGTAACTATTGTACAGCCTTACAGGAGAGTTTGCTGACATTTAATATGGAACATTCTGCCTGAATAACCTGAATCATCATTTTCTCTTTCTCTAGTTATTGCCTCTTCTAGTCACTCTTTTCTTACAAGTAGAATTATATTGATCACCACTGTTCATTCACATGAGAAGAAACTCCAACTATAGGTGTTTAGGAGCTATTGGAAATACTCTTATATCTGTAAAGCTTTCCATGCCAAATTGGACTTGATTTGCTCCCAGTCTTTCCTTGTATAGGAAAGTTGTTCCACATACAACCAGTAGTGGAATTCAGCCGGTTCGCACCAGTTCAGCTGAACTAGTAGCTAACATATTGTGCCGTTTGTCGAACCAGCTGAAAATAAAGTGAAAGAGAAGGGGTTTATTTTTCTTCTTCTCTCTCCCTTCAGTTAATAGCTCTGAGCAGACAGCCAAGAACCCCTTAACAGGTGGTTCTCCACCCTCCTCTCTCTCACACACACAGAGGTTAGATTGGATCACCCTTTGGCTCTCTCTCTTTTTCTTTCGGTGTCTCTTCTCTCTCTCGTTTTCTCTCTCTCTCTCTCACACACACACAGCAAAATAAGTTAGATTGGATCATCCTGTTGCGCGCGCTCTCTCTCTCTCTCTCTCTGTCTCTCTCCCTCCCTCCCTCCCTCCGTCCCACTAGCGGCAGAGCTTCAGTGCCGACTGACCAGGATGATTTTCAGTTGTCTGCTTTCGTACGTATGACCCTTTTTCACACTTACAACCGTTGCAGCATACCTATGGTCACATGGTCTCAATTTCACTTAACAATTGTGGTATGAAAGATCGCAAATGGGGCAAAATTCTCTAAACAACTGTCCTACATACCAAAAGAAAATGTGGGCTACTTATGATCATTTTTCACATTTACTATCGTTGCAGCATTCCTGCGGTGACTTGGTCCCAATTTGTATCCATAAGCAATTCACTTTTGCAAACAAACTGCAAGAACACAAATAAAAGATTAACCAAATATTATCTTGTAGGGGCTTAATATCCGATACTAATATGAGGAGGAATATGATTTCACTTTCTTCTCTGATAGACATCAATCCCTTTCAAGGATTGATTTTATACTAATCACTAATGATTTGCTTTCTGATAGACATCAATCCCTTTCAAGGATTGATTTTATACTAATCACTAATGATTTGCTTTCTAGGATCAAGAAGACAAAGATTGCAGCTAGGGTCCTTTCGGACCATAACCCAGTTTGGATGGAGTTGGGAAGGATAGTGCAGGCAAGAAGGTCTTGGAGGTTGAATGAAAACTTATTTAGATATGAAAAGTATATTAATGATTGTAAAAAAATGTTATCTGAATATTTCATTTTGAATATGAATAAGGGTACATCTATGGAATTCATATGGGATGCAAGCAAAGCGTATATGAGAGGAGTGCTGATGAATATAAATAAAACACATAGATATAAACAAGGGTTAAAATGAACAGAATTGGAAGAAGAAATTAAGAGAAAAGAGTTGGAGTTAACAATGAATCCAGGCGATACAAAGGTTAAGGAAGCTATCACCATATTAAAATCTCAATTTGACATGTTGATCTCTGACCAGGTAGCCACTAATTTATTATATGCAAAACACAATACCTTTTGTAATGCAAACAAACCTGGCAGATGGTTAGCTTATCAGATTAGGAAAAAAAGGAATACTCAAAATAAATCTAAACTGATTTACAGAGGGAAGGAGGTGTTTCAACAGGAAGAGATTCAAAAGGTATTTCGGGAATTTTTTACAGAATTGTATAAAGGGGATAAAATTAATGGTCTAGATATAGACAAATATTTAGATAAAGAGAAAATACCTTCAGTTAGAGAGAGCACAGGCAAAAATTGAATCAACCAATAACCTCGGGGGAAATTTTGCAGGTAATTAAGCAATTAAAGTTAGGGAAAGCACCAGGTACAGACGGTTTGACAGTGGTTTATTATAAAAATTTACAGTTAGAAATGGTAGAACCTCTTAGAGAATTATTTGATAAGATTCAAACGGAAGGTAAAGTGCCTCCATCTTGGAAGACAGCGTTTATATCTTTGATAGCCAAAGAAGATCAAGATACTACCCAACCAAAAAATTATAGACCTATCTCATTACTTAATGTAGATTATAAAATCTTTACTAAAATACTAGTAAATAGGTTAATGCTGGTTATTCAACAATTGATACACACTGATCAAACAGGTTTTATACAGGGGAGACAGATGAAAAGTAATGTCAGATTAATTATTAATGTATTAGAATATTTGGGAAAGAACAACCAGATCCCTGCTGCGTTTATATTCTTGGATGCTGAGAAGGCCTTTGATTGAGTTAATTGGCAATTTCTGTTGAAGATATTGCAAAAAATGCAGATAGGAGATAATTTTTTACAGTCAATTAAAGCAATATACCAACAGCAAACAGCACAAATTATAGTCAATGGAAGTTTAACAGACTCTTTTCAAATTGGAAAAGGTACAAGACAGGGCTGTCCTTTGTCCCTGCTATTGTTTATTATAACTTTAGAAGTATTGTTGAATAAAATACGGGGCTTGGATGGTCTAAAAGGGATCAAGATCAGGCAGCAAGAATACAGAGTGCGCGCTTTTGCGGAGGATTTGGTCATAATATTGGAACAACCGCAGGAATCCAGTAGGGTTTTAAAGAATACGATTAATCAATATGGTCAAGTATCTGGTTTTAAAATAAATTTAGGAAAAACCAAAATATTAGCTATAAATATGAATACTAAACAAAAGGAAGAACTAGGAGGGACGCTAGGATGTGAGGTGGTCAAAAAAGTCAAATATCTTGGAGTCAATATTTTAACCTCAAACGGGAAATTATATAAGCATAATTATGAACCACTTTGGCATAGTATACAGATAGAGATGAAAAAATGGGACAAATTGCACTTATCTTTGCTGGGTAGGATAGCTGCAGTGAAAATGAACATTTTACCAAAATTTGTATTTCTCTTCCAAATGTTACCTATACTTTAAAAAGATGCGAATCTTTTAGAATGGCAGAAGGGTATCAACAAATTTGTATGGGCAGGAAAGAAGCCGAGGGTAAAGATGAAAATAATGCAAGATGTACGGGAGAGAGGAGGCTTGAAATTACCTAACCTAAAATTATATTACGATGCAGTGGCACTATCTGTAATTAGTGATTGGACTCATTTAACTAATGATAGAATACTGAATATCGAGGGACACGATCTGGTATATGGTTGGCATGCTTACCTGTTATTCAACAAAAAACTGGATAAGAAGTTTAAAAGTCATATTTTAAGAAATGCTTTACTGCGGGTCTGGAAAAAATACCAATATAAATTAAATGACAAAATACCCATGTGGGCAATTCCTAGACATACAATTGAAAATATGAACATAGCACAAAAACAGGATAGAACTACCTATAGACAGCTTCTCATTTTGGAAAGTGGGGTACTACAACTAAAATCTTTAGAGGTATTAAAAGAGGAGAAGGTAGTTCAAACATGGTTCCAGTATGGGCAATTACAGGCCAGGTGGAAAATAGATCAAAAAATTGGTTTTATCCAAGCTGAAGATAATTTGTTTAAACAAATAAGAGATCAAAGCTTAATGCCTATAAAGAGGATATATAATGTATTAATACAGATGGATTCGGAAACAGAATTAGTTAAAGATTGTATGATAAAGTGGGATCAAAATATTGAAGAACCAATAATGTTGGATACATGGGAAAGAATATGGGTAACAAATGTGAAATTCACACAAGCTCAAAATCTGAGAGAAAATTTTTATAAGATGTTCTATAGATGGCATTTAGATCCTAAAAAGCTGGCTTCTATGTATCCAAATGTACAGCCTAAATGTTGGAGGTGTGGTTCTCTCGATGCTACATATTATCATATATGGTGGACCTGCCAAAAGGTTAAGGCATTCTGGATAAAAATATGGTGGATTATGCAAAATATCTTTAAAAGAAGGATAAAGTTTACTCCTCAGTTATTCTTACTAGATATATGTACTGACTTTACAGTGGTAGAGACTAACTTGATTCTGCACCTAATAACGGCAGCAAGACAGTTGGTGGCGCAATACTGGAAGAAGGAAGACTTGCCTACAACTCAAGAATGGACATTGAAAGTTACAAACTTAGCCGAGATGGCTAAAATATCGGCATATCTTAAAGATCACTGAAATGAGAGATATAAACGAGACTGGAAAAAATGGATTGACTATATACAAAATAAATACGGGACCAAGAAATTCCAGTTAGCCTATGCTTAAGATCAGAAATGATTTAAATTGTTTAAAGTTAGTTCAGCAAGAAGAAGCTAAGGTCAATGTAGAATGTCATTAATTTCTTTATTTCTTTTTTCTCAATAGATTTTAGACTGTGTTTGTTAAAAATCCATACCGTGTACGGGTTCTGGGAAGTTGGGGGGGGAAGGAGGAGGGGGGTTGGGGGGAGGGTGGAGGGAGGGAGGAGTATACATTAGGCTAGACAAGAATTTGGTGGTAAACTAGAACTATTTTGACACACAAAAAATTGTACTTCGATATTTTACTGATTGAGGAATGATGAAATGTTTGTTTTAAAAGAAATAAAACTTTTGAACCAAAAAAAAAATAACAAAATTATTAAATTAAATTTAATATTTAAATTTAATTATTAAATTATCCGATACTAATAGAAGAAAGAAAAATAAAAGCAAATACTAATTATATATCCTTTTTAGCCAAGAGCAGCTCTTGGTGGTTTTTATTTATAAGCTGTTGTTCTGAGCTGTTGTTCTTTAAACGCTGCTTTCTCTTTTCAGGTGTCAAGTGTGATCTACCAAAAGTGGAACATGGGGAATTAGTTAACTCATCTAAGCCTTCATATACCTATAATGATAGCATCACCTTTGAATGTAATTCTGGCTATTCTGCTGTGGGAAGCCTCCATATCAAATGTGGGGAGAACAGCTCGTGGGTTCCTGGCATCCCCAAATGTGTCAAAGGTAACTATTATACAGCCTCACAGGAGAGTTTGCTGACATTTAATACGGAACATTCTGCCTGAATAACCTGAATCATCGTTTTCTCTTTCTCTAGTTATTGCCTCTTCTAGTCACTCTTTTCTTACAAGTAGAATTATATTGATCACCACTGTTCATTCACATGAGAAGAAACTCTAACTATAGGTGTTCAGGGTTTAGGAGCTATTGGAAATACTCTTATATCTCTAAAGCTTTCCATGCCAAATTGGACTTGATTTGCTCCCAGTCTTTCCTTGTATAGGAAAGTTGTTCCACATACAACCAGTGTTGGGATTCAGTCGGTTCGCACCAGTTCAGCTGAACTAGTAGCTAACGTATTGTGCTGTTTGTCGAACCAGCTGAAAATAAAGTGAAAGGGGTTTATTTTTCTTCTTCTCTCTCCCTTCAGTTAATAGCTCTGAGCAGACAGCCAAGAACCACTTAGCAGGTTGTTCTCCCCCCACTCTCTCTCACACACAGAGGTTAGATTGGATCACCCTTTGGCTCTCTTTCTTTCTCTTTCTGTGTCTCTTCTCTCTCTCGCTTTCTCTCTCTCTCTCTCTCTCTCTCACACACACACACACACACACACACACACACAGACACACAAACACACACATACACACACATACAAACAAAGGAAAATAGGTTATATTGGATCATCCTGTTGCTCTCCCTCTCCCTCTCCCACCCACCCCCCTCTCTCTCCAGCGGCAGAGCTTCAGTGCCGACTGACCGGGATGATTGTCAGTTGTTTGCTTTTGTACTTTTTCACACTTATGACCATTGCAGCATACCTATGGTCACATGGTCCCAATTTCACTTAACAACTGTGGCACGAAAGGTCCCAAATGGGGCAAAAATCTCTAAACAACTGTCCTACATACCAAAAGAAAATGTGGGCCCAATTGTGGTCAGAAGGCCTCGCCTGAAGGAGGAGGGGGATCAAGGAGAAAAAAAGGGGGAAAGCAGTCGAGTGAGAAGCACCCCGCTCGCCAAGCATTGAAGCACCCCCACTGGAGAGAGACAGATTGAGAGACAGAGAGATAGAGATAAAAAGAGAGAGAGAGAGAGAGAGAGAGAAAAATTCAATCCAACCTCTGTGTGTGTGAGAGAGGGGGGGAGAGACAGAACGATCTGCAATCCAACCTCAGAGACTTACAGTATCTAAGGGCTGATAGTGGTGGGGTTTTTTTTTTTCTCTCTCTCACACAAACACACACTCACACATACACACACAAACAGGATAGATTGGATCACCCTTTTGCTTTCTCTCTCTCTCTCTCTCTCTCACTCTCTCTCTCTCTCTCTTACACACATAGACACACACACACAAACGGAGGTTTGATCAGATCACTCTTTTGCAGCAGACCTTCATTGCCAGGTAAGCAGGACGCTTTTCACTCGTCCGCTTTCGTACTTATGATCATTTTTCACACTTACGACCGTTGCAGCATTCCTGTGGTCACTTGGTCCCAATTTGTATCCATAAGCAATTCACTTTTGCAAACAAACTGCAAGAACACAAATAAAACATTAACCAAATATTATCCTGTAGGGGCTTATTATCCGATATTAATAGAAGAAAAAAAATAAAAGCAAATACTAATTATATATCCTTTTTAGCCAAGAGCAGCTCTTGGTGGTTTTTATTTATAAGCTGTTGTTCTGAGCTGTTTTTCTTTAAACGCTGCTTTCTCTTTTCAGACGTCAAGTGTGATCTACCAAAAGTGGAACATGGGGAATTAGTTAATTTATCTAAGCCTTTATATGCCTATAATGATAGCATCACCTTTGAATGTAATTCTGGCTATTCTGCTGTGGGAAGCCTCCATATTAAATGTGGGGAGAACAGCTCGTGGGTTCCTGGCATCCCCAAATGTGTCAAAGGTAACTATTGTACAGCCTTACAGGAGAGTTTGCTGACATTTAATACGGAACATTCTGCCTGAATAACCTGAATCATTGTTTTCTCTTTCTCTAGTTATTGCCTCTTCTAGTCACTCTTTTCTTACAAGTAGAATTATATTGATCACCACTGTTCATTCACATGAGAAGAAACTCTAACTATAGGTGTTCAGGGTTTAGGAGCTATTGGAAATACTCTTATATCTCTAAAGCTTTCCATGCCAAATTGGACTTGATTTGCTCCCAGTCTTTCCTTGTATAGGAAAGTTGTTCCACATACAACCAGTGTTGGGATTCAGTCGGTTCGCACCAGTTCAGCTGAACTAGTAGCTAACGTATTGTGCTGTTTGTCGAACCAGCTGAAAATAAAGTGAAAGGGGTTTATTTTTCTTCTTCTCTCTCCCTTCAGTTAATAGCTCTGAGCAGACAGCCAAGAACCACTTAGCAGGTTGTTCTCCCCCCATTCTCTCTCACACACAGAGGTTAGATTGGATCACCCTTTGGCTCTCTTTCTTTCTCTTTCTGTGTCTCTTCTCTCTCTCGCTTTCTCTCTCTCTCTCTCTCTCACACACACACACACACACACAGACACACACATACACACAAACACACACATACACACACATACAAAAAAGGAAAATAGGTTAAATTGGATCATCCTGTTGCTCTCCCTCTCCCTCTCCCACCCACCCCCCCTCTCCCTCCAGCGGCAGAGCTTCAGTGCCGACTGACCGGGATGATTGTCAGTTGTTTGCTTTTGTACTTATAACCCCTTTTCACACTTATGACCATTGCAGCATACCTATGGTCACATGGTCCCAATTTCACTTAACAACTGTGGCACGAAAGGTCCCAAATGGGGCAAAAATCTCTAAACAACTGTCCTACATACCAAAAGAAAATGTGGGCCCAATTGTGGTCAGAAGGCCTCACCTGAAGGAGGAGGGGGATCAAGGAGAAAAAAAGGGGGAAAGCAGTCGAGTGAGAAGCACCCCGCTCGCCAAGCATTGAAGCACCCCCACTGGAGAGAGACAGATTGAGAGACAGAGAGATAGAGATAAAGAGAGAGAGAGAGAAAAATTCAATCCAACTTCTGTGTGTGTGAGAGAGGGGGGGAGAGACAGAGCGATCTGCAATCCAACCTCAGAGACTTACAGTATCTAAGGGCTGATAGTGGTGGGTTTTTTTTTTCTCTCTCTCTCTCTCACACAAACACACACTCACACATACACACACAAACAGGATAGATTGGATCACCCTTTTGCTTTCTCTCTCTCTCTCTCTCTCTCACTCTCTCTCTCTCTCTCTTACACACATAGACACACACACACAAACGGAGGTTTGATCAGATCACTCTTTTGCAGCAGACCTTCATTGCCAGGTAAGCAGGACGCTTTTCACTCATCCGCTTTCGTACTTATGATCATTTTTCACACTTACGACCGTTGCAGCATTCCTGTGGTCACTTGGTCCCAATTTGTATCCATAAGCAATTCACTTTTGCAAACAAACTGCAAGAACACAAATAAAACATTAACCAAATATTATCCTGTAGGGGCTTATTATCCGATATTAATAGAAGAAAAAAAATAAAAGCAAATACTAATTATATATCCTTTTTAGCCAAGAGCAGCTCTTGGTGGTTTTTATTTATAAGCAGTTGTTCTGAGCTGTTTTTCTTTAAACGCTGCTTTCTCTTTTCAGACGTCAAGTGTGATCTACCAAAAGTGGAACATGGGGAATTAGTTAATTTATCTAAGCCTTCATATGCCTATAATGATAGCATCACCTTTGAATGTAATTCTGGCTATTCTGCTGTGGGAAGCCTCCATATTAAATGTGGGGAGAACAGCTCGTGGGTTCCTGGCATCCCCAAATGTGTCAAAGGTAACTATTGTACAGCCTTACAGGAGAGTTTGCTGACATTTAATACGGAACATTCTGCCTGAATAACCTGAATCATTGTTTTCTCTTTCTCTAGTTATTGCCTCTTCTAGTCACTCTTTTCTTACAAGTAGAATTATATTGATCACCACTGTTCATTCACATGAGAAGAAACTCTAACTATAGGTGTTCAGGGTTTAGGAGCTATTGGAAATACTCTTATATCTCTAAAGCTTTCCATGCCAAATTGGACTTGATTTGCTCCCAGTCTTTCCTTGTATAGGAAAGTTGTTCCACATACAACCAGTGTTGGGATTCAGTCGGTTCGCACCAGTTCAGCTGAACTAGTAGCTAACGTATTGTGCTGTTTGTCGAACCAGCTGAAAATAAAGTGAAAGGGGTTTATTTTTCTTCTTCTCTCTCCCTTCAGTTAATAGCTCTGAGCAGACAGCCAAGAACCACTTAGCAGGTTGTTCTCCCCCCATTCTCTCTCACACACAGAGGTTAGATTGGATCACCCTTTGGCTCTCTTTCTTTCTCTTTCTGTGTCTCTTCTCTCTCTCGCTTTCTCTCTCTCTCTCTCTCTCTCTCACACACACACACACACACACAGACACACACAGACACACAAACACACACATACACACACATACAAAAAAAGGAAAATAGGTTAAATTGGATCATCCTGTTGCTCTCCCTCTCCCTCTCCCACCCACCCCCCCTCTCCCTCCAGCGGCAGAGCTTCAGTGCCGACTGACCGGGATGATTGTCAGTTGTTTGCTTTTGTACTTATAACCCCTTTTCACACTTATGACCATTGCAGCATACCTATGGTCACATGGTCCCAATTTCACTTAACAACTGTGGCACGAAAGGTCCCAAATGGGGCAAAAATCTCTAAACAACTGTCCTACATACCAAAAGAAAATGTGGGCCCAATTGTGGTCAGAAGGCCTCACCTGAAGGAGGAGGGGGATCAAGGAGAAAAAAAGGGGGAAAGCAGTCGAGTGAGAAGCACCCCGCTCGCCAAGCATTGAAGCACCCCCACTGGAGAGAGACAGATTGAGAGACAGAGAGATAGAGATAAAGAGAGAGAGAGAGAAAAATTCAATCCAACTTCTGTGTGTGTGAGAGAGGGGGGGAGAGACAGAGCGATCTGCAATCCAACCTCAGAGACTTACAGTATCTAAGGGCTGATAGTGGTGGGTTTTTTTTTTTCTCTCTCTCTCTCTCACACAAACACACACTCACACATACATACACAAACAGGATAGATTGGATCACCCTTTTGCTTTCTCTCTCTCTCTCTCTCTCACTCTCTCTCTCTCTCTCTTACACACATAGACACACACACACAAACGGAGGTTTGATCAGATCACTCTTTTGCAGCAGACCTTCATTGCCAGGTAAGCAGGACGCTTTTCACTCATCCGCTTTCGTACTTATGATCATTTTTCACACTTACGACCGTTGCAGCATTCCTGTGGTCACTTGGTCCCAATTTGTATCCATAAGCAATTCACTTTTGCAAACAAACTGCAAGAACACAAATAAAACATTAACCAAATATTATCCTGTAGGGGCTTATTATCCGATATTAATAGAAGAAAAAAAATAAAAGCAAATACTAATTATATATCCTTTTTAGCCAAGAGCAGCTCTTGGTGGTTTTTATTTATAAGCTGTTGTTCTGAGCTGTTTTTCTTTAAACGCTGCTTTCTCTTTTCAGACGTCAAGTGTGATCTACCAAAAGTGGAACATGGGGAATTAGTTAATTTATCTAAGCCTTCATATGCCTATAATGATAGCATCACCTTTGAATGTAATTCTGGCTATTCTGCTGTGGGAAGCCTCCATATTAAATGTGGGGAGAACAGCTCGTGGGTTCCTGGCATCCCCAAATGTGTCAAAGGTAACTATTGTACAGCCTTACAGGAGAGTTTGCTGACATTTAATACGGAACATTCTGCCTGAATAACCTGAATCATTGTTTTCTCTTTCTCTAGTTATTGCCTCTTCTAGTCACTCTTTTCTTACAAGTAGAATTATATTGATCACCACTGTTCATTCACATGAGAAGAAACTCTAACTATAGGTGTTCAGGGTTTAGGAGCTATTGGAAATACTCTTATATCTCTAAAGCTTTCCATGCCAAATTGGACTTGATTTGCTCCCAGTCTTTCCTTGTATAGGAAAGTTGTTCCACATACAACCAGTGTTGGGATTCAGTCGGTTCGCACCAGTTCAGCTGAACTAGTAGCTAACGTATTGTGCTGTTTGTCGAACCAGCTGAAAATAAAGTGAAAGGGGTTTATTTTTCTTCTTCTCTCTCCCTTCAGTTAATAGCTCTGAGCAGACAGCCAAGAACCACTTAGCAGGTTGTTCTCCCCCCATTCTCTCTCACACACAGAGGTTAGATTGGATCACCCTTTGGCTCTCTTTCTTTCTCTTTCTGTGTCTCTTCTCTCTCTCGCTTTCTCTCTCTCTCTCTCTCTCTCTCACACACACACACACACACACACAGACACACACATACACACAAACACACACATACACACACATACAAAAAAAGGAAAATAGGTTAAATTGGATCATCCTGTTGCTCTCCCTCTCCCTCTCCCACCCACCCCCCCCTCTCCCTCCAGCGGCAGAGCTTCAGTGCCGACTGACCGGGATGATTGTCAGTTGTTTGCTTTTGTACTTATAACCCCTTTTCACACTTATGACCATTGCAGCATACCTATGGTCACATGGTCCCAATTTCACTTAACAACTGTGGCACGAAAGGTCCCAAATGGGGCAAAAATCTCTAAACAACTGTCCTACATACCAAAAGAAAATGTGGGCCCAATTGTGGTCAGAAGGCCTCGCCTGAAGGAGGAGGGGGATCAAGGAGAAAAAAAGGGGGAAAGCAGTCGAGTGAGAAGCACCCCGCTCGCCAAGCATTGAAGCACCCCCACTGGAGAGAGACAGATTGAGAGACAGAGAGATAGAGATAAAGAGAGAGAGAGAGAAAAATTCAATCCAACTTCTGTGTGTGTGAGAGAGGGGGGGAGAGACAGAGCGATCTGCAATCCAACCTCAGAGACTTACAGTATCTAAGGGCTGATAGTGGTGGGTTTTTTTTTTTCTCTCTCTCTCTCTCACACAAACACACACTCACACATACACACACAAACAGGATAGATTGGATCACCCTTTTGCTTTCTCTCTCTCTCTCTCTCTCACTCTCTCTCTCTCTCTCTTACACACATAGACACACACACACAAACGGAGGTTTGATCAGATCACTCTTTTGCAGCAGACCTTCATTGCCAGGTAAGCAGGACGCTTTTCACTCATCCGCTTTCGTACTTATGATCATTTTTCACACTTACGACCGTTGCAGCATTCCTGTGGTCACTTGGTCCCAATTTGTATCCATAAGCAATTCACTTTTGCAAACAAACTGCAAGAACACAAATAAAACATTAACCAAATATTATCCTGTAGGGGCTTATTATCCGATATTAATAGAAGAAAAAAAATAAAAGCAAATACTAATTATATATCCTTTTTAGCCAAGAGCAGCTCTTGGTGGTTTTTATTTATAAGCTGTTGTTCTGAGCTGTTTTTCTTTAAACGCTGCTTTCTCTTTTCAGACGTCAAGTGTGATCTACCAAAAGTGGAACATGGGGAATTAGTTAATTTATCTAAGCCTTCATATGCCTATAATGATAGCATCACCTTTGAATGTAATTCTGGCTATTCTGCTGTGGGAAGCCTCCATATTAAATGTGGGGAGAACAGCTCGTGGGTTCCTGGCATCCCCAAATGTGTCAAAGGTAACTATTGTACAGCCTTACAGGAGAGTTTGCTGACATTTAATACGGAACATTCTGTCTGAATAACCTGAATCATTGTTTTCTCTTTCTCTAGTTATTGCCTCTTCTAGTCACTCTTTTCTTACAAGTAGAATTATATTGATCACCACTGTTCATTCACATGAGAAGAAACTCTAACTATAGGTGTTCAGGGTTTAGGAGCTATTGGAAATACTCTTATATCTCTAAAGCTTTCCATGCCAAATTGGACTTGATTTGCTCCCAGTCTTTCCTTGTATAGGAAAGTTGTTCCACATACAACCAGTGTTGGGATTCAGTCGGTTCGCACCAGTTCAGCTGAACTAGTAGCTAACGTATTGTGCTGTTTGTCGAACCAGCTGAAAATAAAGTGAAAGGGGTTTATTTTTCTTCTTCTCTCTCCCTTCAGTTAATAGCTCTGAGCAGACAGCCAAGAACCACTTAGCAGGTTGTTCTCCCCCCATTCTCTCTCACACACAGAGGTTAGATTGGATCACCCTTTGGCTCTCTTTCTTTCTCTTTCTGTGTCTCTTCTCTCTCTCGCTTTCTCTCTCTCTCTCTCTCTCTCTCACACACACACACACACACACACACACACACATACACACAAACACACACATACACACACATACAAAAAAAGGAAAATAGGTTAAATTGGATCATCCTGTTGCTCTCCCTCTCCCTCTCCCACCCACCCCCCCTCTCCCTCCAGCGGCAGAGCTTCAGTGCCGACTGACCGGGATGATTGTCAGTTGTTTGCTTTTGTACTTATAACCCCTTTTCACACTTATGACCATTGCAGCATACCTATGGTCACATGGTCCCAATTTCACTTAACAACTGTGGCACGAAAGGTCCCAAATGGGGCAAAAATCTCTAAACAACTGTCCTACATACCAAAAGAAAATGTGGGCCCAATTGTGGTCAGAAGGCCTCACCTGAAGGAGGAGGGGGATCAAGGAGAAAAAAAGGGGGAAAGCAGTCGAGTGAGAAGCACCCCGCTCGCCAAGCATTGAAGCACCCCCACTGGAGAGATACAGATTGAGAGACAGAGAGATAGAGATAAAGAGAGAGAGAGAGAAAAATTCAATCCAACTTCTGTGTGTGAGAGAGAGGGGGGGAGAGACAGAGCGATCTGCAATCCAACCTCAGAGACTTACAGTATCTAAGGGCTGATAGTGGTGGGTTTTTTTTTTCTCTCTCTCTCTCTCACACAAACACACACTCACACATACACACACAAACAGGATAGATTGGATCACCCTTTTGCTTTCTCTCTCTCTCTCTCTCTCACTCTCTCTCTCTCTCTCTTACACACATAGACACACACACACAAACGGAGGTTTGATCAGATCACTCTTTTGCAGCAGACCTTCATTGCCAGGTAAGCAGGATGCTTTTCACTCATCCGCTTTCGTACTTATGATCATTTTTCACACTTACGACCGTTGCAGCATTCCTGTGGTCACTTGGTCCCAATTTGTATCCATAAGCAATTCACTTTTGCAAACAAACTGCAAGAACACAAATAAAACATTAACCAAATATTATCCTGTAGGGGCTTATTATCCGATACTAATAGAAGAAAAAAAATAAAAGCAAATACTAATTATATATCCTTTTTAGCCAAGAGCAGCTCTTGGTGGTTTTTATTTATAAGCTGTTGTTCTGAGCTGTTTTTCTTTAAACGCTGCTTTCTCTTTTCAGGCGTCAAGTGTGATCTACCAAAAGTGGAACATGGGGAATTAGTTAATTCATCTAAGCCTTCATATGCCTATAATGATAGCATCACCTTTGAATGTAATTCTGGCTATTCTGCTGTGGGAAGCCTCCATATTAAATGTGGGGAGAACAGCTCGTGGGTTCCTGGCATCCCCAAATGTGTCAAAGGTAACTATTGTACAGCCTTACAGGAGAGTTTGCTGACATTTAATACGGAACATTCTGCCTGAATAACCTGAATCATCATTTTCTCTTTCTCTAGTTATTGCCTCTTCTAGTCACTCTTTTCTTACAAGTAGAATTATATTGATCACCACTGTTCATTCACATGAGAAGAAACTCTAACTATAGGTGTTCAGGGTTTAGGAGCTATTGGAAATACTCTTATATCTGTAAAGCTTTCCATGCCAAATTGGACTTGATTTGCTCCCAGTCTTTCCTTGTATAGCAAAGTTGTTCCACATACAACCAGTAGTGGAATTCAGTCGGTTCGCACCAGTTCAGCTGAACTAGTAGCTAACATATTGTGCCGTTTGTCGAACCAGCTGAAAATAAAGTGAAAGAGAAGGGGTTTATTTTTCTTCTCTTCTCTCCCTTCAGTTAATAGCTCTGAGCAGACAGCCTAGAACCACTTAACAGGTGGTTCTCCACCCTCCTCTCTCTCACACACACAGGGGTTAGATTGGATCATCCTTTGGCTCTCTCTCTTTTTCTTTCTGTGTCTCTTCTCTCTCTCATTTTCTCTCTCTCTCTCACACACACACACAGAGCAAAATAAGTTAGATTGGATCATCCTGTTGCTCTCTCGCTCTCTCTCTCTCTCTGTCTCTCTCTCTCTCTCTCCCTCCCTCCCTCCCTCCCTCCGTCCCACTAGCGGCAGAGCTTCAGTTCCGACTGACCAGGATGATTTTCAGTTGTCTGCTTTCGTACGTATGACCCTTTTTCACACTTACGACCGTTGCAGCATACCTATGGTCACATGCTCAACAACTGTGGTATGAATGGTCGCAAATGGGGCAAAAATCTCTAAACAACTGTCCTACATACCAAAAGAAAATGTGGGCTCAACTGTGGTCAGAAGGCCTCGCCTGAAGGAGGAGGGGGATCAAGGAGAAAAAAAGGGGGAAAGCAGTTGAGTGAGAAGCACCCCACTCGCCAAGCATTGAAGCACCCCCACTGGAGAGAGACAGATTGAGAGACAGAGAGATAGAGATAGAGATAGAGACAGAGAGAGAGAGAGAGAGAGAGAGAGAGAGAGAGAGAGAGAGAGAGAGAGAGAGAGAGAGAGAGAGAGAGAGAGATTCAATCCAACTTCTGTGTGTGTGTGAGAGAGGGGGGGAGAGACAGAGCGATCTCCAATCCATCCTCAGAGGCTTACAGTATCTAAGGGCTGATAGTGGTGGGTTTTTTATTCTCTCTCTCTCTCTCACACACACACACACACACTCACACATACACACACAAACAGGATAGATTGGATCACCCTTTTGCTTTCTCTCTCTTTTTTTTTATTAAATTTTTTTTTAATTTTTAATTTAAAACAAGTACAACATCTTTCTTTACATGCTATAGAAAGTGTGTCAGTCGGTCACAAATAAACTTTCGTGCATCTCCTCCACAGTCAACAAACATAACTCATGTTAACTCGAGCATTTTAACTCAAATATTCATACATATCACCATCATCATATCTCCATTTTCATTTGACTGTAATTATTATTTAAAAATATTAATAAGAATAATAATCTTAAACAATACATGCCCACACCAGTGGGAAAAGAAAAAATCAAAAAAAGAAAAGAAAAGACAAAAAGAACAAAAGACAAGGCAGGGAAGAAAAAAACAAAAAAAAAACAAAACAAAAACAAAAAAAAAGAACACGGGTATATATTATATATATATAAAAAAGTATATCAGCTGGTTACAACATGTTTTGGTGCATCTCTTCCATTAATTCATATTAATTCAAATATCTTAACTCAAATGTTTACCATATTAACATCATCATACTTCCACTTTTAGTTGACTAGTTATTTAAGCATCCTTCATCCTTAACTATGCCAAAGAATTAATCCATAACACCTGCTGACATTTCATTTACTTGTTTGTAAAATCCTCTATTAACATCAAATCCTCATATCCTATTTTAGCTGAACATCCATAATATTTAATACCAAAAATTCCATCTTCCATGCAGTATAGTTTATTATCATTCTCCCTTCTTTATGTAGTTATATCATATATCATAACATTTTCCCCATATTAATTAACATTTAACTGTATATATTTTGTTTTATTTTTTAATAGTGATAATTATTGTGATCAATAACCTTTGTATATAATCCAAAAATATTTCCAACCTTCCTTTCTCATATCCAATTATTATTTATCATATCAACTCCACATTATATACATTACTATTAATATCAGTTATTATTCAGCTATATCTATTATAAATAAGAGTAATTAGATTTAGCTAATTTTCAATTGTATTCTTCAATCTATCAGCCTATGTCTCTCCAATAGCAAAACTTCCTTAGTCCTATTGCCATTCTTAAAACAAGTTCCCCATATGTTTTTATAAGCAAGTCCAAACAGAAATATCTTCGCACCTTTTTGCTTAGGGTGCCTCTGGTGTAGTAACATTGTCCTTGACTTGTTCCACTCAATTTGTCTTTGATTTTCAAGGGTGGTATTGAAAATTCTGCAAATAATGTTTCATAAAGTATAGATTCTTTAATGCTTCTCATTCCTCCTGCAATCCGTCTTTTGAGATAAGTTTTCTGTATGGCTGCCCCTCTTTCAAGCGTTGGATCTCTTTCTCTTTCTACCTCCGAAGTAGACCAGACGCCCGACGTGTCAGCAAGTTGAGAGACTTCCTTTCTGACATTCTTCATTTGAATTTCAGGAGCACTCAAACATTCAACATTCTCACTCTTTCCTTCATATTTTAATATTAAAAACAACAGATAGTCCAGTTTTTTTCCAGATTTTTCATATGTATCAAACAACTTTTGAAAAGCGGAAAAAATCATTTGAAACGAATCACTTGAAGCAAGTACGGACGCCATGATGTGACGCAGAAGATATTTGCAAGTAAGGACACACTGGGAGCTATGCAATCTTATCTGATCTTAGACCAACACAGCCAAGCAGTAAAAGTGTCAAGTTGTAAGAAGCCAAATTATAGTAAATTGGTTTACAGCCCACTTAAGGAGAGCCTGAGGGAATGTTGAAGTAAAGTAAACTTTCCTTTATCCACGTAAACAGCATTCAAAGCATTTAAGAAATAGGGTAACCACCAGCCATAAATCCATTAAAAAAAAACCAATTCGCCACTAGATTCTTCTGTTCTTTGGTTTCAATTAGCTTAGATTTTAATGCGGACCATCTCTCTTTGAGTAATAAAATCAGCTTACCAGTTGAAATCACTTCTACCATTCTTAGGGGCTACCTGCAGTTTCGGTTAGCATACAGCTAATCCAGAAAGGGTTGGCAAAAGGGGTTGAATTCCAAGGGGCCCCCCCCCGAAGACCTGCGAACGTCTCTGAGGTCACTGGATCTCCCCAAACCTTCACTGTCTCTCCAGGACAGCTAGGATCGAAAACGACCTGTCCAATTCGTCCGGAATAGGGGAATTTCAGGAATGGCCTGAAACTCCATCTTCTCACTGCTAAGCCCCGCCTTCTTCCCCCCCTCTCTCTCTTACACACATAGACACACACACACAAACAGAGGTTTGATCAGATCACCCTTTTGCAGCAGACCTTCATTGCCAGGTAAGCAGGACGCTTTTCACTCGTCCGCTTTCGTACTTATGATCATTTTTCACACTTACGAACGTTGCAGCACTCCTGTGGCCACTTGGTCCCAATTTGTATCCATAAGCAATTCACTTTTGCAAACAAACTGCAAGAACACAAATAAAACATTAACCAAATATTATCCTGTAGGGGCTTATTATCCGATACTAATAGAAGAAAAAAAATAAAAGCAAATACTAATTATATATCCTTTTTAGCCAAGAGCAGCTCTTGGTGGTTTTTATTTATAAGCTGTTGTTCTGAGCTGTTTTTCTTTAAACGCTGCTTTCTCTTTTCAGGCGTCAAGTGTGATCTACCAAAAGTGGAACATGGGGAATTAGTTAATTCATCTAAGCCTTCATATGCCTATAATGATAGCATCACCTTTGAATGTAATTCTGGCTATTCTGCTGTGGGAAGCCTCCATATTAAATGTGGGGAGAACAGCTCGTGGGTTCCTGGCATCCCCAAATGTGTCAAAGGTAACTATTGTACAGCCTTACAGGAGAGTTTGCTGACATTTAATACGGAACATTCTGCCTGAATAACCTGAATCATCATTTTCTTTTTCTCTAGTTTTTGCCTCTTCTAGTCACTCTTTGCTTACAAGTAGAATTATATTGATCACCACTGTTCATTCACATGAGAAGAAACGATAAGTATAGGTGTTCAGGGTTTAGGAGCTATTGGAAATACTCTTATATCTGTAAATCTTTCCATAGTATAGAAAGTATAGAGGAAGAAGGAAAAAAAAGAAACCCCAGTTTAAAAGTACAAGTAAAGAGTTCATCCATAGAAAACAAACAAAGTTAAGATAGAAAAGATAATATGATCGTCTTATACCAGAGTTAATTCGCCACTTATTTTCTTCTGTCTTCAATTTTATTTTAAATTCCAATTCTTTTGGGTTTTCCTTTCTCTAATAATAAAAAATTTCTCACCAATTCGACACACTCCTATACTCCTTCTGTTTTCAGAGGGTTGTCCCAACCTTCGGCAGCCATTTTGGTTGCTTCTCTTGTAGCTGGCAAAAAGAGCTTTCTGCTGGATCAATCAGGGGCTTTGCGATGCTCCTGAGATCAGCAGGATATGCTCTTCTCTATCATTGTTCCTTCAGAACAGTTTAGGTCCAAAATGACTGTCCAGAAACAGACATGTTGACAACAATCCTGGAGCCCCAAGATTGCATGTTGTGTCATTGCGATGTCAAGCACGCCCTCTTCTGCAACTTGTTATTTCTGATGCTAAATTCTGTGGCCATGGAAAATAGTTTCATCTCATAATCCTCTTTGTTTACTGCTCTTTGAAGCAGTTGTAACTTATCAATCTCCTTCTGATAATGTAGGTTTCAGAATCAAACAGTCCTCCAGGTGTGATTTTCCTGGTGCCAAGTAGAGGGGAACAATGATTTCATGTGTTTCAATGTGTGCTTCTTCTAATAGCAATAGCACTTAGACTTATATACCATTTTACAGTGTTTTACAGCCCTCTCTAAGCAGTTTACAGAGTCAGCATATTGCTCCCAACAATCTGTGCCCTCATTTTATCGACCTCAGAAGGATAGAAGTCCGAGTCAACCTTGAGTCAGTGAGAATGTAGTTCAGATGTGCAATGCAGTTTAGATTTATATTAATCCTTCTAATAACTGTTTCATTCTCCTGACTTGTGATCAGCTTCTTGTCAGTGGCCACCTCTAAATCTTCAGGTGTAACATTTCAAGCCATGACTCCACCATCTTGTATGTTTGTCTTACATCTTTTTTTCTCTAAATGTAGTACTTCACTTTTTTTCCTGTTAAAGGATGTAGTTTCCCTTTCAACCCTGTGTTTGAGGCTAGATTGCAATGTGTATTAGTTAGAACAGGGGTATCAAACTCACAGCCTGCGGGCAGGATGTATCACATGCTGGCCCTGCCCAGCTTAGCGAAGGTGAAAAAAGTCCCAATACATCACGTGACAACGCGAGTTTGAAACCCCTGGGTTAGAACTTCCAGTTCTGTGTCACTCACATATTTGATAGCTATTCAGGTCATTAGTAAAATGTTAAATTATACTGGATCTAAAACCAGTCTCTGTGAAACTTTCCTAGTTACTGTGCTTCATCTTGGCAGATATCCATTAATGCTGATTCTCTGATGTGGTTAGCCAACCCTGCTTTATTAGAATGTCTTCTAAATTACACTAATAGATTGGCATTGAAGATATTCTCTGAAATACTGACACCTTTTCAAAACTTGGGAAAATCCAGGTTCCCTATATCGGTCATATTCCTCTAAATCAGTGGAATGGTTACCCTGTCAAAGGAGGACACAAGATTTCTCTCACGTTATTTTTATTTGTTTGTAAAGCTATGCTGGCCTTTGGGTCATGGTATTGTCTTTAAGATCGCTGCAAATAGCTCTCTTTAATGCCTATTATAACAATCCTTATTGGCCTGTACCTACAATAATTGCATTTGTTTCCAATCTGTACCACTCAAATCACCATTTCAGAGGTAAAATAGAAGTTGAGTTTGTCTGCTTTTTCTTGGTCATCTGTTAAAATTTCTGCATTCCAAGTAAGCAGTGAGTGGGCCTGCCATCTCTGTTATCTTTTGTCTTTTGACATATTTCAAGAAAATCTTGCTCGATTATGGCCCTCTTGCTCCCCTTATATCGTTTTCTGCTTCTGTTGCCCTGACCTTATTCCTACACTTCTGGACTTATGCCCAAGAATATTGGCATAAGCCCTTAAAACTGAATGGTTGGGCTTCACTAGTGTAATAGACCTTTATTTCTGTTCTCTACTTCAGAACTTCCTCATTTTTTACTTATCTACAGCTCAGTGTCCAACCCCAGATCTACCTCCCCATTCTTCACTAAGAGAAGGAGAAGTCCTAGCAGATAACTATCCAGCTGGAACTAATCTGATGTTACGGTGCATCCCAGGTTATGAATATATATCTGGAAGTGTTCCTAAGATAACATGTCTTACAACTGGGAAGTGGTCAGGTCTTCCTACACTTTGTCAAGGTGAGTATCTTTTGTCAATAACAGTGGCTGCTATGAAATGTTGAATGAAATACTTTCAGTTCTTCAAAATTACCAGATTTAAAGTTGTACATTTAATTTCCAGTCTATAACTTACTTGGAACAAAAGAGTAACTGAAAATTCTTCTGACTATTCGATCATGAGAATTTAACAAAGGATATTTATACCAAGCAAAAAGAATAATGTAAATTTTTAATAATGCAAAGCAAAAAATGTGTGGTTTTTTTAGAAATTAAAAATTGCTTAGCAAAATGAATGAAAGTACAGAAGAAAAACATTAAAAATTATCTTAGTAAATTTGTAATTGAGGATGAAGTTAAAATGGCAATCAAAAAGATAAAAAGCCAGAAAAAGTTCCAAGAACATATAGAGTTGAAGATTTTTTTTCAAGAAACAAGCTCCAGCCATTTTTTGCACAAGGAGGTTCTGGGTAGTGTGCAAAAGAAAGCTCTAAGTGGTGTGTAAAAGAAGGACCCCATCAGTATTTCTGGGCATTTATGTCAGAGGACCCTCATGGACCATGAATGCTAACATGCTTGTGAAGAAGGCACAGAGGAGGCTGTACTTCCTGAGAATGCTAAGGAAGATAAATCTGTCTCAGCATCTACTCTGTCCTACTATCGCAGCACTATTGAGAGTGTCCTGACATACGGCATTCTTGCATGGTATGGGAGCAGCTCTGCAGCAGACGAAAAAGCTCTATAGAGAATCATTAAAACTGCCCAGAATATCACCGGGCTCCAGCTACCAGTCCTGGATGACATCTTCACATCTCCCTGTTTGAGGAAGTAACATAACATTCTCAGAGACTCTTCCCATCCTGCTTACAATCTTTTTAGACTGTTGCCTTATGGCAGAAGATACAGAACAATTAAAACTAGGACCACATGTCTTCTGAATAGCTTTTATCCCAGAGCTATAATTGCACTCAACAATGAACTAAAGTGTCACCATCAGTGAGCTATTAGACAGCACTACTTGGTCTGTTGTGTGGATGTTTGAGTGGTTTAGGTTTGGGGAATTTTTTGGTGGGTGGGGATTGTTAGGTGTGTTGAGTCTGGACTCTGGGTGTTATGTGAATTTTATTGTATGTGTAAACTGTGTATATATATACAATGACAATAAAGTAAAGTAAAGTATTGGGTTCCTGCATGGCACAGACAGCCCTGCCAGGCTTTAGAAACTTTCTATGGTGCCTCCCACTGCGTGTGGCTGAGATGAGAAGCCCAGTGGACAGAATGCAGGCAACAGAATCAGACAACTTGTTGCAGCCAACTTGCCATGGGAGAACTTGCTTCAGGACAATTCAATTCAATTTATAGCCTGTCACATTTTATTTTGTCCCTCCTTTTGCATCCTTTAATGATTTTATTCCACCATTTCTTTAACATTACTGTAACTCTTGTCCTGATGCCACAGTGAGTTGTCCCAGACTCCCAGCCAAGCAAGCAGATAAAGATGATCAAAGTCAGCCATTTCCACATATTGGCAAACTACTATGAAGGAAAGTTTAACTAAACTTTAACCAAAAAATCACGGGACTGGAAGCAGAGGTGGGTTGCTACCGGTTCAGCCCGGATTGGGCAAAGAAGTAGTGGTGTAGGCGGGAGGCTCTGCCCACTTGCCCAAATGCTTCTGTGCGTGCCCGAACCAGTATTAAAAAAATAGCAACCCAACTCTGGCTGGACGCATCCTTGGGTATCTTCTAGTCCAAGAGCCAAGCTAGAAATCCTTGTACCATCCTGAATAAATGGTTGTCCAATCTTTGGACCATAATGTAGAAAATTATTTTTTATTCCCCCATTACCTCATATGTGACAAAGGGATAATTGTTTACTATCCTGTTTCTAGATAATACATTAAGGGGGAGAAGGGGACAGAGCCTTAAAATGTAGAAATTGTATAATATGGCTCTTCAATAGATTGAATTCAATGAATTGAAATAAGTTTAATTTTATATTTATTGATAAAAAGGTCCTGAAAGATAGACATAAAAATTAAGCTTCATTTATACAGGTACTCCAGAATCTGTGAAATACCTGGGGATTATTATTCTTGGAAAAATATCCTGTCTAGTAGATAAGAGCTTTGCAATTGAAATTTCCCAGATGAGTGAGGATATTAAGTTGAAGATATCTCTGTTTCTAAGGAACATTAATATTGCACCAAGGTAGTTGGTTCCACTTAAATATTTTAAAGAGTTTGATAAATGAACAGTGAAATATTTAAGGAAAGAACAAGTAACCAGAATTTCTTAAAGTTAGGCTTTTATACAATTATGGTGATTTTAATTTTTAAGGACTAACTTATTAATAACAATCCACTATTAAAGTTATTTTGCTACTAACCATTGTTGGCTCAACTTACTATTTAGCATTTTTTAATTCCTGATTCAAAATATATTAGTAATTAAGCCTTTGATAATGATCAGAAGTATTTGAGCCATAGGGGGCAGAAATTAAATTTTTATTTTCATTATCATTAGAAACTAAAACTTTGAAGCATTTTGCTTAAAATACTTGGTCATGCTTTTATTTTGGAAACCATGATTAGTTCTGACATTCTGTAGAAGGAATATACCACATAGAATTAAAGCTTTTGATGTGTTTGTTGTTTGGCTCTGATGCCATACAGACTTTGGAAACTCCAGAGGCATTAATTAAACCCACAATTTATTTACATCATTAAAATATATATATATATATATTGCTCAAGAAATCTAAAATAGAGAATTAGACTCTCCTCTATTGTCCAATCATGTCTCCAGGTTTAAAGAATGTTAGCACTGCATATGTTTCATGTGATTTAAAAACTTGAGTAAGCAAAATAACTGAGAAGAGGTGGGTTATTGTGCTGATGAACAAATATTGTAAAATTATCAATACCATTCATGTTGTTATGGAGATGTAATAATTTTGAAAAACAGTCTTCTTGCTATACATGATGTAGACACGCCAATAATAATAATTGTTTAAATATTATTACTGTTATGAAGAATGACTTAGAAGGAAGTTAAGAATGAGAGCTGTTTAATAATCTGTTAAAATATATCCTCTAAATTAGGAATTTTTCCATTTACAAACATTAGTTTGCATGTTCTGCTTGTTCTTTTGCAAAAAAAAAGTAATTATATACACATGGAAGGATGTTTATATATTAGAAAACAATTGGCATAATGATATTTTTGAACACCTAACCCTTGAATTGGCTTTGTGTCAAAACAGAGGTAAGTTTGAAGAATTTCATTCTGTGTTGCCTAGATTCAGTTTATGGTTTAACAAGTGAAAAATAATGTTTGGAATTTTGAAATTTGTACAGTTCCAGTGTTTTATTGTCTGCTTTAAGGTTTTTAGTTTGTTTAGTTTGTTTAGTTTGTTTTCCTTTTAAACATGTAATTTATTTTACCATAGTTCTATATTATGCATATATATTTATAATTATGTTAATAATTATTTTATTGTTACTATATAATTTCAAGAGATTTTAATATACACAGAGAATATTTGAAAGAATTTGACTCCGTAGCATTGAGCTTTTTTCCAGTTCATGCAGCTGCTTCATAAACTGCTTTTGGCTGTTTTCATATGTAAATGCATGAACAGCCACTGAAGTGAACAGATATATGTACAGAAGCTGTGGATAGTTTACCAAGTAGCTCTGCATTCCAAAAGAACTCTTTGGAGGGATACAAGTATAATATAATATGGAGAAATGTAAAGCTAGAATAATACAATCTTCTAGACTTGTGTTTATTTTGTTGTAAGACTCACAAGGGCACATGATAACTTCACTTCCAATCTTTTAGGACAGCGATGTCGTGTTCCAAATATAGAAAATGGCCACATAGTATCTTCAAATGATCTCCGGTTTGGTGAAAAAGTAACCTTTGGTTGTGATTATGGGTAAGTTAGAGATTATTTGTTGAAGCAAATTGTAGAAATATCTCTGGAGTCAATGGACAAAAAATATTGATAATAAAATCTGAATTATGAACTATATATTATAATTGTCTATATTCCTATAGATAATAATAGCATATACAATATTTTTCACTCCATAAGACACACTTTTTTCTCTCCCAAAAGTGGATAGAAATGTCTGTGTGCCGTTTTTTGCCTCTGTGCACCCCATTGGCCTCTGCACATCCCATTTTTCAGTCCATTTTTTGCTTCTGCGTGCCCCATTTTTACCCTCTGCATGTTCCATTTTTTTGCCCATTTTTAGTCTCCTCTTGCCTCATTTTTGGCCTCCACGCATCCCGTTTTTTGGCCCATTTTTGGCCTCCGCACAGACACATCTTTCAAAGTAACTTAAAACAGATTTACAGAAATCTGCAGAAATTATATAAAGGCATTATTTATATGTAACTCAGTAAAATTCTGCCAATATGTCAGTAGGTGTTTGCTAATCACCCTGGATTTTGAGGTGACAGAATCAACTGGAAGAAAATCTGATACTGTTCTTTATCTGCGTATTTTGTCAGCATTGCAAATTGCTATCTTGCCTTACATATGAATATTAAATTTAGGTTCAACTGTAGCAAGTTGGACTTAATTGGCCCTGTTTATCTTAACCTACCTTTTTGAGTAGCTTGATGTAACAAATATTTTAAAACTAAGAAAAGAGTAACTACAGACCACTGGTTCTATAAGGTGAGAGAAAAAGGGTCAGGATTTGAAGTCTGGGACTGAAATAGATCAAATTTCTACTATGCTGGTATCCTCAGAAGTTCTTTATAATATGTGACTTCCTAAATCTCAGTAATGTCGTTGTATTTGTTTGGGAATGTGGAATGGAGAGGAGAAAGCAAGATTAGCAGAGTGGTGTAGATATAAAGCTTTGCTATTGGTTTGAAGATGAACACTTCTTATATAAAGCACCTATCAAGTTCTCAGGATATACTTCTGGAATTTCTTACTAGGCAAATATGTACCAGAGTATTATAATGGTTGGAGTCCTACATTTTAGTACATCATAATATAATTTGTTTGTTTTGAGTCAGCATGTTTTGTGAACCAGTGGTGGGATATGACCAGTACGCCCCGGTATGGGCATACTGGTGCCTGCTGGGAGCACCAGTTAATATTCCAGTACGATACTCTGGAAGGCCCACCCACCCTCCTTACCTATATTTGAGCTAATCGGGGCTCTCGCACACGTGTATATGGTGGACGCCGGGCCCTGTTGCAGTGTACCAGTTGCAACAGGATCCGGAACTCACCACTGCTGTGAACCCAGCCTATTGTGGCCTATTTTAGAAACTGCAACTAAAAATAAGACTGAGAAATAAGACTTTTCTTCCCTTTAGGTTCAGAATCATAGGTGGCAACACCCGTTCATGTGTTTTGAAAGGTGGCAAAGTTGACTGGGATAGAGAACCTCCACATTGCGAAAGTAAGATGAAATTTTGTTTAAGCTTATTAGGCTTCTTTTGGTGCTTTTACGTTTAGCTTAATAGCAAAAGTTCAGTCTACTTAGCTTTTAGTTGAATATCCCAAAGGTGCTTTTTCAAAAGACAACTGGACTTTCTTTGTTTTCACTTGAAGACGTTTCGCTTCTCATCCAAGGGGCTTCCTCAGTTCTGAAAGCACCTCCCGCAAGCTTTTTGAATGAGAAGTGAAACATCTTCAAACAAAAACAAAAACAGTCCAGTTGCTTTTTGAAAAAGCATCTTTGGGACAGTCATGACCTCGATATACATATCCACTCTAGATGAGTTCAAATTCAAAGGACCGGATGGATTGTCTCAAAATTGCTATTTCAAAAGACAACTGGATGGTTTTTTCCCCCTGAGCAAGAAGAACAAAACATTTCCCTTCTCATTTCCCTTCTTGGATGAGAAGTTAAACGTTTTGTTCTTCTTCCTCAGGAGAAAAATCAGTCCAGATGCCTTTTGAAAAAGCACCTTTGAAACAACTATGACCTGGATGACTGAGAATTTCCACAGACATTTGACCAGACAGAGTAAATTCAGGATTTTGAAGGAACTGGCAGACATAATCTTGGAACCACTGAATATAGTCTTTCATAGCTCCTAGACCTCTAGAGCATGGGGGAATGACCAGAAGACTGGAGAAGAGCTAATGTGGTTTCGATCTACACAAAGGGGAAAAAGTGGATACAGGAAACCCCTGTTGTGACCCTGGAAGCAGATACAGACAGTGAGGCGGTTGGGGAGGAACATGGGCCAGTCCAGGGATGGGTTTCAAAACTTTTTATTACCTATTCTGTGGGTGTGGCGTGGCAGTCATGTGACTGGGTGGGCGTGGCCAACTTAATGTCACTCTCCAGGAGATATGGATTGGGTAAAATGTGGTGAAGCTCACTTAACAACGCTCTTGCTTAGCAACCAAAATTTTGGGCTCAATTGTAGTTATAAGTCAAGGACTATCTCTGCCTTCCTCTGCATGGCAGCTGTGTCCTAGTAAACTCCTTTTCCTTTCTGGCAATTTTCCTCTCTATTAGAGGAACCAAAATAATCCAGAAAATGTAAGGTTTCCTGCTGCAGCAGGGGCTTGGACTAGATGACCTCTGAGTAGCCTGCTAGCCCTAAATTACTGTGCTTTCTTTCTTTATCCCTCCCTCTCTCTGTGGGAAGCAACCAACCCCTCCCCCCCCCAAATAAAATATTACTCCCAGAAAGGCTCATTCCACATTCTTGCCAGATAGAGATAATGAGCCTATAGAACGTTTGGCTCCATTCACAAGCAGGGAATGATCCAAACCCTTTTAGAAACACAAAGCCCATATTGCACAAACCCCAAAACTTCAAAAACATAGAACCATATAAGAATCCTACCTTTTATCCAATTTGTTGTTCAGTTGACCCAGAAATAAACTGCTGAATGTCTCTTTGCAAACTTCCTTTTGAGCAGCTTTTCAATTTAAAGCAGGTTTCAATTTAAAGTTTGTAGCATTAAGATTTGTGGACTTCAACTCCCAGAATTCCACAGCCAGGCATGCTTCATTCCGATTTAAAGCGACAGCATTTGTTTTTCTCCTTTGCTGAATCCCGGCTAAAAAGTGAGCTTCCTTCTTTCTTTTTCTTTCTCTTTCTTTTTCCCTTCCCTTCCTTCCCTCCCTCCCCCCCCCCTCTCTCTTAGTTTTTAAAACCTCTTTTCCCTTTAAAAAAAAGCTTCTGACAAAGGTTAGGAGGTGTGGCCAAGCCACCACTACTACCGGTCTGGTCCAGTATGCCAGATTTTCACTACCTCTTCTGGCATACCGTACCGGGAGGAACCCACCTCTGGGCCAGCCCTTGAGTCTGGAGAAGACTCTGATAAGAGCTCTGTGTTGGAGGCAGACGGGGCCAGAGCCATATGCCAGATCAGCTGCCTTCAGTGTCAGACATCAGTGAGGCAGACAAACACCTGGAGCCTGTTCCCAGTGTGTGCATGCACAGAGTTGCCAGACGAAGGGAACAGCTAAAGAACAGTGGTCAATTTGGGAGTAAGGCCACAGGTGGATGATGAATGGCCCCTCCCAAAGGAAATAATAGGGGAGTGGAGTTTGCAAGAGGCAATTAGTTTGCTTAATTGGTTCATGACCCTCCAAGACTCCTTGCCAAGTTTTGTGATATCGGCCTGGCAGCCCTCTACGCCAGAGAAGGTCTGTGACTGTAAATCCTCCCTTGAAAGATTTTGTTGGATGTGAATGAGCAGAATTCACAGTAAATTATTAAAGGGTTTTTTGTCAGGACCAGGAGTTTGCTTCATGCTCTTGGGAAGCCTAGGTCAGAACAGCCACCATATGCTGCCTTTTTCTAATTTTACTATTTTGGGCTTAAGTGTAGGAGAAAATATTGGGGAAAAAATATTGCAATGAAATCAGGAACATTTGGAAATAACCAGTTTAACCTTGGCATAATTCATGTCCACTAAAGAAACTATTGTTCCTGCTATTAGCATTGCATTCTGCCAAAATATAAGCAACTGCCAGCAATTTAATGCTTTCCCATTATAATTTATTCAAGAATCCTTTTTGAAATTGCAACCTTGCATTAAATCCTACCTCTTTAAATCTCAAACTTTTAGTTCAAGTCACATTAGCACAATGTAAACAGGCAAACTTTTAGTCTATGACTCTTCTATTGTGAGCATCACCTCCCTTGCAATGTAGTCAGTCATATCACTTTTCTCAATGAAGTATATACTTTTGTTGTATTCTGTCAAGAGATGGGTAACCTCCAAGTTACTTCCATAGGAAGAATGTAGTTTAAACTTGCATATAGAAGAGATCCTAACGAGGAAGACCACTTTGATAATAACATTATGAAGAAATCCTACCCAGAATCTGGATAGCAGATTTTTATTAGATAGGAATGTTGTCCCTGGCACTAGAAAAGTGACTTTGGTGTCCTGGTTCATAGTAGAAAGAATTCCAAAGATGTGCATTTACTCGATGGATTCAAGACATTAATTCAAACAGCTAAATATTTATACCATGAGAAAATTTAAATCCAAATGCTATGCAATTCTAGTTGAATTTGTTGAATTTTTTTCCTCCAGGTATTCCTTGTGTTCGTCCTCCTCTAATAGCCAATGGAAGATATGATGCCAGTTCTTCAGATGCATATGATGTTAGCTCGGTAGTAATCTATCGGTGTGATGCTGATTATACCCTTATTGGAAATTCTACTATTACTTGTATAGTTGCAAAAAATGGTGTAGATGGAGAGTGGGATCAGCCTTCACCTGAATGCAAAAGTAATGGAATTTATGTTATTTTCCTTACCTTCAATATATCAAATTGCTTTTTTGCTAGTTCCATTAGTTCCATACATTTATGCTGTTGCTAAAATCTGGTAATCTTGTCTTCTAAGCATTGGGGAGCTGTGAAATATCAAGTGGAAATTATCTGAGTGAAACTAGTTTGTAAAAGTTAGTATTGAAAGAAATGTAAACATAGTTTGAATAATTTATTAATTGTGTTCAAATTTGGTAATAATCCCGTTGAACTGGATTGGATTTATTGTGCTCCACTGTGTTAGGAGCATAACAAAAATAATTTCTCTTTCATTTCTTTCTGATTTATTTATTTTATTATTACATTTATATGTTGCCTATCTTGCTATCCAAAGTGACTGTCTTACAATATAATAAAAATATCAATATCCATACAAGTATAAGAACAATTAAAATTACAAAAATTAAAGAATGGACTAAAAACCAAGGACTCAAGCAGAAGGGGAGTGGTATATTCTTCAACCTAAAGCATCTTTATCAAGCCCCACACCATCCATGGAGTAATTAAGCTAAAACATTGGATAGCATCTTATAATCTAATAAAATCATTCCCATCTCCAAGAGAACCGTGTTTCTTAATCATAAAAATGAAGGGTAAACTCTCATCCCAATCTAAGGCACTATACCTCACTGACTGTCAATGTTGCATATTTATAATAACAGTTATATATTTGTGTCAGTTAATTATTAAATCTGCAGGTAATCATTTGTCTATCCATTTAATCTTGTTTCATGCAAATCCTGCAAACAAGGTGCAGCCATATTAGATAGTTATTCTCTTTGGCCAAAGGTAAGCATATAATGGTTTCCAGGCTTAAGATTACTAGTGCCAGCAGCAAACCATAATTACATCAGATGGTGATGCCACTATATGCGTGGATGCCACCAATATGTACCTATTTCCCACTCTGTGACAGAAATATATAACTTACAGCATTTGTGTAATAATAACATCATGGCATACTTTTTCATTTGACCCTCATGAAGCAAGTTGGTTATTTGGTGCAAACTAAACATTGATTTCTTTTCCAGAGGTCAATTGCCCTAGACCAAAAATCACAAATGGAAGAGTGGATGCTGTGTTTCAAGCTACATATATGTATCAGAATAAAATACAGATTGCATGCGATCTTGGCTACTCTTTGGTAGGGTCTTCTACAATTGAATGTGATGCTGATAGTCAGTGGAAACCACCTGGTCCATGGTGTGATAAGAGTAAGTAATTTTTCTTAAATCTTTGTTGAACATTGTTTAAAATCTTTAAAGTTGAACATTCTGGGTCTGGAGAAAACTACATAAACATTTCCCGCTCTCTCTCTTTGTGTAGTCCTTACCACATCCAAACCAACCAAACCCCCCACACCTGCTGTTCCGTCTACTCCCCCAATTTCCCCTAGGCCTGGCATTGTTACTCCAAAAGAAGATGGCACTGAAGGTGAGTCATTACATGATTGGATTGCTACCATGTTTCCCTGAAAATAAGACAGAGCCTTATTTCCCCCCCCCCCCTGAAATAAGCGCTTGGCCTTATTTTCGGGGCAGTCTTATTATTTTTGAGATGCAGGAAGTGGTGAGCGTGGTCACCTCATGGCTGCTGATGTCTTGCAATATTTTCTGTGAGGGCTTATTTTCAGGGGAGGGCTTATTTGAGCGCATGCACACAAAAGCCCGATTGGGCTTATTATCCAGGGAGGTCTTATTTTCAGGGAAACAGGGTAGTCAGGGTTCAGATGATTTGGTCTTGGACGAAAGACCCCATAGCCACATCTGTGTTACCTTAACTGCTTTCCATGCTTTTCTTGTGCAGCTAATCTACAGAATGGTTTATAATCATGGGATTGTGCGTACTTGAGGAATATGTTTCATTTCATTTAACAGACTATCATGGTATTTCCTTGCCTTTTGAAAGAAGAATGACATGAGCTAAAGTGTAAGAAACTGAGATATAAATTTTCCTTTTGCCCATGGAACAAATATGGCCCCCCGTGGAGCACTGAGTGTAAACAAATCCTACAGTGTTACTGACTCCACTTTATTATCACCATGGTTGTAACTTAATTTCACAATTTTTAAAAGAGATGTTAGTGATTTAGATCTTTTTTTTAATAGTTTTTATTAAACATTATTACCTTTAAAAACAGAAAGAAAAATACAAGAAAAGACAAAACATACATAATAATATAAAGTAAATATACAGCCTTTTGTATCGGCATTCATTAGTTATACATTTTTTTTAAGCGTAAAACATACAGATACAAATACAATTTTAAACATACAAACCCCCCTCCCCCCCCCCCGCGGTGACAGTCATTCACAGCCCAACTTTTTTCTTTCGTTCCTCATTGTTAGGTCTCTAAGCCACATCTTCTCATTACAAAGTTCAGGGATCTATTACAATACCCATGTTCACTTTTAACTTTCCCCATTTTAAGTCCCTGCTGTTCCCCTTGTCGCCCACATATACCATAAGTTCCAGCTAAGATAATGTTCCGTTTCTCCTTTGCCCCTCAGCCAACCCGTCATTCTATCCATTTCTGCACATTCATAGATCTTTTTAATTATAGCATCTTCCGAAGGTATGGTAGTGGATTTCCAAAATTGTGCATAAGTTATTCTTGCGGCCACAATTATATGTAGGCTCAAATGCCATATTGAACTGCTTATGTTTTCTGGTTTAATGCTTAGTAGAAGGTTCTCGGGTCTCCATTCCATGTTTGCCCCGGTAACCTCTTTTAGCCATTTTTTAATCCTTTTCCAATATTTCGTGGCCTCAGTACAGGACCACCAAATATGGTAGAATGTGCCATCCTTTCTTCCACATTTCCAACACGATGGAGATAACCCAGGGAACATCTTGGCTAACCTCGTTGGGGGGAAGTGCCACCTATAAACCATCTTGTATATGTTTTCTTTGAATGCTGTAGATATTGTAAGTTTAATGGTCTTACTCCACAGATCCCACCATTTGCCCATTTCAATTTCATAGCCAAGGTTTCTCTCCCATGCTATTAGAAGGCTTTTGTCCATCTCTTCATTAGCATCTTGGCAGGTCAAAAATTGGTAAATCTTCGATAACATTTTCTTGTCTCCACCAAACAAGATCTTATCTAGCCCCTGAGGGTTTGGGTAGATCCCAAAACGTACCTTATCACTTTTAAACCTGTTTCTAACCTGTAAATATTCCCACCATTCCAAATTCTTGCCCTGCTGCTCTAATTCCATCTTTGTTTTCATGTTGCCATCTTCTGTCATGATATCTTTATATGTTATGTTTCTTGTCCAATTAAATACACTGGGATGCGTTAAGGCCTCTAATGGTGCCAACCAGCATGGAACCCTAAGATAGTATTTTTTCCTCATCTTTTCCCAGACCCCCATCAAAATCTTCCGAATATAATGTCCCACGAAGTACCTATGGGGGGTGTCTCTTTCTTGCCAGAGGGAGGCATGCCATCCCTGAGGGAGGTCATGTCCCTCTATAGCCAATAGGCGCCTTCTACTCAGCATCACCCAATCTTTCACCCATGTCATGATTGCTGCATTATAGTATGCTTCCCAGTTGGGTATTCCGAAGCCTCCCAGTTCTCTACGTTTTTGCAATATTTGGGCTTTAATTCGTGCTTTCTTGCCTTGCCATATAAATTGATTCACTATTGTCTCCAAAGATTTTTAAAAAAATTTGTCCAATTTAGTTGGTGCCGTTTGAAACAGAAACAAAAATTTTGGTAATACATATGTCTTGACTGTCGCAATCCTGCCCATCAGAGACAGTTGTTTACCACTCCAATTAGTCATATCTTTAGATACCTGCTGTAGCAATTTCATATAGTTATCTACCTTGATAGAGGAACATCTCTCCGTGAGCCAAATTCCCAAGTATTGTACTTTGTGGGCCATGTTAATCCCTAACAAGCTTTGTACTTCCCTTTTCTGGTTCAGAGTCATATTCTTAATTAACAGTTTTGTCTTCTCTTTGTTTATACGTAGCCCCGCTATCCTACCGTACTCCTCTATTTTACGTAAAAGTTGTATCCCAGAAGCCATAGGATCCTCCAGGATAAAAACAAGGTCATCGGCGAAAGCCTGGACCTTAAATTCCTGAGCTTTAGCTCGTAACCCTTTAATTTGTGTGTCACTTCTCACTATTCTAAGAAGGGGTTCTAATGTGAGGATAAACAGTAGGGGGGATAACGGGCATCCTTGTCTTGTGCCTTTACCAATTTCAATATCACCCGCCTCTTCTCCGTTTACCAATAATGTCGCAGTTTGTCGTACATAAATTGCCCGAATTGCATTTAAGAAGTTTTCTCCAAACTTCATATTTTCTAGTTGTGACAACATAAAGTTCCAATTTACCCGATCAAAAGCCTTTTGTGCGTCAAGAAACATGAAGGCCACTTGTTTATCCGGCCAAGCTTCATTATATTCTAAGGCATCCAAAATAATTCTAACATTATCTTTCAAATGCCTTGACGGCAGGAAGCCGTTCTGATCCGGGTGTATAAATTTGTTAAGGAAGAATTTAAGTCTATCTGCCAGTATAGCTGCAAAGATTTTATAATCCACATTCAAAAGTGAAATAGTTTTTAATTTGGGTGCGGTCAGCTCCAGCTTTAGGCAAAAGGGTTATATAAGCCTCAGCCCATGATTTCGGTGTGATAGAATCCGTCAAGACAGCATTAAATATTACTATCATCTCTTGTCCTAAAATTTCCAAAAAAGATTTATAGATTTCAACTGGCAAACCATCCATACCAGGAGTTTTGTTGTTTTCCATTTTTTTGACTGCCTTTTCTAATTCATCTATTGTTATCTTTTGGTTCAGCACCCCTTTTGCTTCATTTGAGATCTTGGGTAGATTTGCATTGTCTAAAAATTCCTTAATTTGGTCCTCAGAAACTTCTTCCCTACTATACAGTTGCTGAAAAAAACCTTGGATAATTTCCTGTTTCTTCCCCTTGGTTTCTACTAATTCCCCTTTACTATTCTGCAGTTGAGCTATACGTCTGCTCTCTCTTTCTTTTCAAAGTCTATAAGAGAGCCAACGACCCGGTTTGTTAGCATGCTCAAAAAAGTTTTGCTTAATCCCCCTAAGTTTCCGAGTGACATCCTCCTGGTCTAGAAGAGAGATCCCGTGCTTAATTCTAGCCATTTCTTCTTTTTTCCTATCATCTAGTGGGTTCTGTTGCAAGGCTTTTTCTACCACCTCCAGTTTAGCTACCCATTTTGCCCTCTCTTCTAATTTTTTCCTGTGTGTGCCTATTGTATGTTTAATAGCTAGGCCTCTCATATAAGCCTTGGCCGTATCCCAAAGTATTTGTGGGGTTACTCCTTTCCTATTTTCTTCAAAAAAAAAACTCATTTCCCTTTTAAACATTTGCTGAAATTCTTGTTCTTTCACTATCTCTGTATTCATCATCCACCTTCTCTTCCTCCCCTGCCTTACTCCTTTCCACACCAATAAGAGTGGATTATGATCGGCCCAGGTATTAACCTCAATTGCTGCTTCCTTAATCAAGTCCCCAATTTCTGGTGTCAACCAGGCCATGTCGATCCTAGAACAGGATTGATGTCTATGTGAAAAGAAAGTAAATTGTTGTTTCTGTGGGTGGAGTTCACGCCATACATCCTTTAATTCATATTCCTCCCTCATGTCTTCAAAGGTTTTGGGGAGAACTCTCCTCCTTTCTCTTAATTTCCCCCCCTTTTGGATGTTTCCTGGGTTATAATCCATTGTCCTATCTGCCACCGCGTTATAATCACCCACCACACATATATGGTCATAGCCTAACTCTGCAATTTTTAAATGCAACTTTCTAAAGAAAGTACTTTGGCTGTCATTCAGTGCGTATATGGCCACCAGCAAAATTTTATATCGACCAAATTTCAATTCGACCATTAAAAGTCTACCCTCCCCATCCGTATAAACCAATTTAGAATCGATATGGTCTTTAACATACAACACAATGCCCCTTTTCTTTTCATCTGCTAAACTTGTATACATTATACCCAGCCTGGGGTAATACAACACATTTTGCTGGTGGTTCACTATATGTACTTCTTGCAAGCATGTCAAATCACAATTCTTTTTCCGTAGAGCATTCAGTATTTTATTTCTCTTTCTTAGTGAATTCAAACCATTTATATTTAAGGAAATTAGGCGGAGTTCATCCGCCATGTTTATTTGTTTAAGGCTTTAGCTTTTGTTGTCTGCCTCGTTTGCGGTCTCTCATCTCTGCTTTGTTTCTCATTTCCCACTTTCTCATATCCCGGGACACTATTCTTTCGCTCTTCTCCTCGGCTCTTGTTGTCCAATTCTCCATCGTTATTCGGAGTTCCCCTTTTCAACTGGCTTTCCATAAAGTCTTGTGCATCTTGCAATGATTCAATCCGAAACCTCTGGCCTTGCCAGAGAAAAGATAACCCTTCTGGGAAAAGCCACCTATACATCACCTGAAGTTTCCTCAATTGTGTTGTTAGGTCCTGATATTTCTGCCTCCTTTCCCTCACTCTTCTTGGTATCTGTTTTAGTACTATGACCATTTCCCCCGCATACATGGTATTCTGGTCACGTGCCTTCTGGTAAATTTCTTCTCTCAGGGATCGTTTAGTAAACCTCACATGCACTTCACGTGGCAGTTTCTGTCTCCTAGTATAAGAAGTATAGACTCTATATACGTCATCGATGTCACTCTGTATCAACAACTTATCTTTCTGGGCGATCCCTGCTATCATCTCCACCATAATTTCCTTCAGTTTCTCCCCTCTTTCCTCTGGAATATTTTGAAATCTGAGAAAGAAGGCTGACTTTTCTAATTCCAACATAGCAATCTCATCTTCCAACCTTCTATTAATATGTAGCTGCCTCATCTCCCACCTCACCATATTCTCTTCACTTTCCTTCATTTTTACTCCTAACAATTGAATGTGACGCTGATAGTCAGTGGAAACCACCTGGTCCATGGTTTGATAAGAGTAAGTAATTTTTCTTAAATCTTTGTTGAACATTGTTTAAAATCTTTAAAGTTGAACATTCTGGGTCTGGAGAAAACTACATAAACATTTCCCGCTCTCTCTTTGTGTAGTCCTTACCACATCCAAACCAACCAAATCCCCCACACCTGCTGTTCCGTCTACTCCCCCAATTTCCCCGAGGCCTGGCATTGTTACTCCAAAAGAAGATGGCACTGAAGGTGAGTCATTACATGATTGGATTGCTACCATGTTTCCCTGAAAATAAGACAGGGCCTTATTTCCCCCCCTGAAATAAGCGCTTGGCCTTATTTTCGGGGTGGTCTTATTATTTTTGAGATGCAGGAAGTGGTGAGCGTGGTCACCTCATGGCTGCTGATGTCTTGCAATATTTTCTGTGAGGGCTTATTTTCAGGGGAGGGCTTATTTGAGCGCGTGCACACAAAAGCCCGATTGGGCTTATTATCCAGGGAGGTCTTATTTTCAGGGAAACAGGGTAGTCAGGGTTCAGATGATTTGGTCTTGGACGAAAGACCCCATAGCCACATCTGTGTTACCTTAACTGCTTTCCATGCTTTTCTTGTGCAGCTAATCTACAGAATGGTTTATAATCATGGGATTGTGCGTACTTGAGGAATATGTTTCATTTCATTTAACAGACTATCGTGGTATTTCCTTGCCTTTTGAAAGAAGAATGACATGAGCTAAAGTGTAAGAAACTGAGATATAAATTTCCCTTTTGCCCATGGAACAAATATGGCCCCCCGTGGAGCACTGAGTGTAAACAAATCCTACAGTGTTACTGACTTCACTTTATTATCACCATGGTTGTAACTTCATTTCACAATTTTTAAAAGAGATGTTAGTGATTTAGATCTTTAAGGCCCTCTTAAAAAACAGCAGAGTCAACAGGATATGGTTCTAAAGGGCAGGCATTAAAATAGAGAAAATATGCATTCTGGATCTCTTAAGACGTTTATTGATGGGCCAGAGCAGAAACTCATGGAGAAAGAGGGTTCTGCCAATCTTCAAGCCCTGAATAATGTAGAGCAGGGGTGTCAAACTGGGGGCTCATGGCCTGGATTTGTCACGTGCAGGTCATGCCCATCACAGCTCCATGAAGGGAAAAAAACATTACAAAACATCATATGATAGCAACATGATGTGACACGTTTGACACCCGTAATGTAGAGAATCTTCTGGAGTTCAGATTCTTTGGCAAGAATTTTCCTCATATAGTCTGGAGGACTAGATGCAACCCTCACTGGTCTTTCAAAACCAGAATAATACTGTGTCTATTTTCTCAGCTTATTGTTGATCTGGAATTTCTTGTATTTTTGATATTTCATTGGTTTTATTGTATTTTTAAAAAATTAATTGCTACTATGCATGAACAAATTTAGATCAACTGCTCTTCTCTGAGCCTTTTAGTCTTGACCTAATGACCTTGAAGGAGCTGTTTTGCAAGTTCCATTGTTGCAGAAGGAAATCTTCCCCTTAGAAAGAAGGGACTTTCTTTTCTGTTTGCTGGGGAATCATACTGCAAATTCTTGAAAAGGGATTATTGAACAAACTTTTTGTAATCATTCATCCACTTGTGAACCACTCTTGGGCAGAAAGAGTAAAATCTTACAGCTGCAAATTCCAATTCCATCATCTTCAATTATTTCCAAAGCTTCTGCCATGCCTCAGACGCTTCCTGGGAATCTTCATGCAGTGGTGGGATTCAAAGAATTTAACAACAAGTTCTCTGCCCTAATTATTTCTTCCAACAACCAGTTCACCAAACTGCTCAGAAAGTTAACAACCGGTTCTCACGAAGTGGTGCGACCTGGCTGAATCCCACCACTGCCTTCATGCATCTCTTTTCAAGTGTGCATGAAATACTGGTAATCTGATGGAGCCCTCATGTTAAATGTTACCATTTTGCAAAGTTTTGATTTCACTATTAGAAGGTTATAATTGTTTATCCAGTGTTACAGTTTGTGTTGATTTCTATTTTTGTTATTGCTGTGGTTTTGTTGCTTGATACTCATTTTGAGAACCAGACACTGAGTTTATTGCATACTTTATGGCTATAGGCAAATTTGTCAAATGGCATTTGTTTGTCAGCCTGGAAGGTCAACTGTCTTTATATAGAGAGAGAACTCAGCTTACCAGTAAGTACAAAATACCACATCTTCAGACCTTATGCTTACCAAGGAGCATGGGTGGCCCTGGAATGTTGCAATATACTGGACAATGGGGGGAAAAAGCAATTGGAAGAATATCTGAAGAATAGTGAAAAAGATGAACTGAAGCGAGTATACTAGGAAGGCTGGAGTACTGGAGAGACCAAATTGTCTCAGAAGAAAGACCAAATGAAGAATAAAAAAGAGACAAGGCAAAAGTGGCTAGTACATTTAAAAAAATACGCAAAGAAGATAATAAACAAGTCCTGGCAAAAGCCACACCTGGGAGAGCCAGGATTACAGTTGTTCAGCGAGACGGTCACATGGGGTACCTTCCATAATGACTGTTACTACTTTCCACCCAAACTCTAAGCTTAATTGTGGTGATAAATCAAGGAATATTTGTAGGAGGACAAAAGTGCCAAACCCAGTCAAAACATCTCTCTGACTGCCATAAAGATCTTACTGCAAAGCAACATTTTGCCATTAGATATTTCTACAGTCCCTTTCTACAGTCAGTTAACATTAAATAATTGGTCCATTTTCTCAGTGACTCAAAAGCACTATCCTTCTGTTTGTTTTGACTTTGTTTATTTCTGGCTATAAAGCTATTTGGATCTTTCTTTCTAGTTTTCATTAACCAGCATAATCATTATGTATGTATGTATGTATGTATGTATGTATGTATGTATGTATGTATGTATGTATGTATGTATGTATGTATGTATATATATATATATATATATATATATATATATATATATATATATATATATATATATATATATATATATATATCAACAGCTGACAAGTGATAGTAACTCTTGGGATCTGCAGTCTCTCTATGGAAGCTGTGGCAATATTTGTAGCTTTGCTTTATGTGATTTGTCTACCAAAACTCTGCAAGTAGCTACAAGAATTCAGCTTTCTACTTTCATACAACACAATTGACAGAATCATCGTTTTCTCTTTCTCTAGTTATTGCCTCTTCTAGTCACTCTTTTCTTACAAGTAGAATTATATTGATCACCACTGTTCATTCACATGAGAAGAAACTGTAACTATAGGTGTTCAGGGTTTAGGAGCTATTGGAAATACTCTTATATCTGTAAAGCTTTCCATGCCAAATTGGACTTGATTTGCTCCCAGTCTTTCCTTGTATAGCAAAGTTGTTCCACATACAACCAGTAGTGGAATTCAGCCGGTTCGCACCAGTTCAGCTGAACTAGTAGCTAACATATTGTGCCGTTTGTCGAACCAGCTGAAAATAAAGTGAAAGAGAAGGGGTTTATTTTTCTTCTCCTCTCTCCCTTCAGTTAATAGCTCTGAGCAGACAGCCTAGAACCACTTAACAGGTGGTTCTCCACCCTCCTCTCTCTCACACACACAGAGGTTAGATTGGATCACCCTTTGGCTCTCTCTCTTTCTGTGTCTCTTCTCTCTCTCTCTCTCTCTCTCTCTCTCCCTCCCTCCCTCCCTCCCTCCCTCCGTCCCACTAGCGGCAGAGCTTCAGTGCCGAATGACCAGGATGATTTTCAGTTGTCTGCTTTTGTACTTATGACCCTTTTTCACACTTACAACCGTTGCAGCATACCTATGGTCACATGGTCTCAATTTCACTTAACAACTGTGGTATGAAAGGTCGCAAATGGGGCAAAATTCTCTAAACAACTGTCCTACATACCAAAAGAAAATGTGGGCTACTTATGATCATTTTTCACACTTACGACCGTTGCAGCATTCCTGGGGTGACTTGGTCCCAATTTGTATCCATAAGCAATTCACTTTTGCAAACAAACTGCAAGAACACAAATAAAACATTAACCAAATATTATCGTGTAGGGGCTTATTATCCGATACTAATAGAAGAAAAAAAATAAAAGCAAATACTAATTATATATCCTTTTTAGCCAAGAGCAGCTCTTGGTGGTTTTTATTTATAAGCTGTTGTTCTGAGCTGTTTTTCTTTAAACGCTGCTTTCTCTTTTCAGACGTCAAGTGTGATCTACCAAAAGTGGAACATGGGGAATTAGTTAATTCATCTAAGCCTTCATATGCCTATAATGATAGCATCACCTTTGAATGTAATTCTGGCTATTCTGCTGTGGGAAGCCTCCATATTAAATGTGGGGAGAACAGCTCGTGGGTTCCTGGCATCCCCAAATGTGTCAAAGGTAACTATTGTACAGCCTTACAGGAGAGTTTGCTGACATTTAATACGGAACATTCTGCCTGAATAACCTGAATCATCATTTTCTCTTTCTCTAGTTATTGCCTCTTCTCGTCACTCTTTTCTTACAAGTAGAATTATATTGATCACCACTGTTCATTCACATGAGAAGAAACTCTAACTATAGGTGTTTAGGAGCTATTGGAAATACTCTTATATCTGTAAAGCTTTCCATGCCAAATTGGACTTGATTTGCTCCCAGACTTTCCTTGTATAGGAAAGTTGTTCCACATACAACCAGTAGTGGAATTCAGCCGGTTCGCACCAGTTCAGCTGAACTAGTAGCTAACATATTGTGCCGTTTGTCGAACCAGCTGAAAATAAAGTGAAAGAGAAGGGGTTTATTTTTCTTCTCCTCTCTCCCTTCAGTTAATAGCTCTGAGCAGACAGCCTAGAACCACTTAACAGGTGGTTCTCCACCCTCCTCTCTCTCACACACACAGAGGTTAGATTGGATCACCATTTGGCTCTCTCTCTTTCTGTGTCTCTTTTCTCTCTCGTTTTCTCTCTCTCTCACACACACACACACAGCAAAATAAGTTAGATTGGACCATCCTGTTGCTCTCTCTCTCTCTCTCTCTCTCTCTCTCTCTCTCTCTCTCTCTCTCTCTCTCCCTCCCTCCCTCCCTCCCTCCCTCCCTCCGTCCCACTAGCAGCAGAGCTTCAGTGCTGACTGACCAGGATGATTTTCAGTTGTCTGCTTTCGTACTTATGACCCTTTTTCACACTTACGACCATTGCAGCATACCTATGGTCACATGGTCTCAATTTCACTTAACAACTGTGGTATGAAAGGTCGCAAATGGGGCAAAAATCTCTAAACAACT
This sequence comes from Thamnophis elegans, assembly GCF_009769535.1. Lineage (NCBI taxonomy): Eukaryota > Metazoa > Chordata > Lepidosauria > Squamata > Natricidae > Thamnophis > Thamnophis elegans. Next base: position 56,012,886 of record NC_045545.1, read on the forward strand.
GTCCTACATACCAAAAGAAAATGTGGGCTCAATTGTGGTCAGAAGGCCTCGCCTGAAGGAGGAGGGGGATCAAGGAGAAAAAAAGGGGGAAAGCAGTTGAGTGAGAAGCACCCCGCTCGCCAAGCATTGAAGCATCCCCACTGGAGAGAGACAGATTGAGAGACAGAGAGATAGAGATAGAGATAGAGACAGAGAGACAGAGAGAGAGAGAGAGAGAGAGAGAGAGAGAGAGAGAGAGAAATTCAATCCAACTTCTGTGTGTGTGAGAGAGGGGGGGAGAGACAGAGCGATCTCCAATCCATCCTCAGAGACTTACAGTATCTAAGGGCTGATAGTGGTGGGGTTTTTTCTCTCTCACACACACACACACACACACACACTCACACATACACACACAAACAGGATAGATTGGATCACCCTTTTGCTTTCTCTCTCTTTTTTTTTTTAATTAAATTTTTTTTTAATTTTTAATTTAAAACAAGTACAACATCTTTCTTTACATGCTATAGAAAGTGTGTCAGTCGGTCACAAATAAACTTTCGTGCATCTCCTCCACAGTCAACAAACATAACTCATGTTAACTCGAGCATTTTAACTCAAATATTCATACATATCACCATCATCATATCTCCATTTTCATTTGACTGTAATTATTATTTAAAAATATTAATAAGAATAATAATCTTAAACAATACATGCCCACACCAGTGGGAAAAGAAAAAATCAAAAAAAGAAAAGAAAAGACAAAAAGAACAAAAGACAAGGCAGGGAAGAAAAAAACAAAAAAAAAACAAAAACAAAAACAAAACAAAAAAAAGAACACGGGTATATATTATATATATATAAAAAAGTATATCAGCTGGTTACAACATGTTTTGGTGCATCTCTTCCATTAATTCATATTAATTCAAATATCTTAACTCAAATGTTTACCATATTAACATCATCATACTTCCACTTTTAGTTGACTACACTTATTTAAGCATCCTTCATCCTTAACTATGCCAAAGAATTAATCCATAACACCTGCTGACATTTCATTTACTTGTTTGTAAAATCCTCTATTAACATCAAATCCTCATATCCTATTTTAGCTGAACATCCATAATATTTAATACCAAAAATTCCATCTTCCATGCAGTATAGTTTATTATCATTCTCCCTTCTTTATGTAGTTATATCATATATCATAACATTTTCCCCATATTAATTAACATTTAACTGTATATATTTTGTTTTATTTTTTAATAGTGATAATTATTGTGATTAATAACCTTTGTATATAATCCAAAAATATTTCCAACCTTCCTTTCTCATATCCAATTATTATTTATCATATCAACTCCACATTATATACATTACTATTAATATCAGTTATTATTCAGCTATATCTATTACAAATAAGAGTAATTAGATTTAGCTAATTTTCAATTGTATTCTTCAATCTATCAGCCTATGTCTCTCCAATAGCAAAACTTCCTTAGTCCTATTGCCATTCTTAAAACAAGTTCCCCATATGTTTTTATAAGCAAGTCCAAACAGAAATATCTTCGCACCTTTTTGCTTAGGGTGCCTCTGGTGTAGTAACATTGTCCTTGGCTTGTTCCACTCAATTTGTCTTTGATTTTCAAGGGTGGTATTGAAAATTCTGCAAATAATGTTTCATAAAGTATAGATTCTTTAATGCTTCTCATTCCTCCTGCAATCTCTCTTTTGAGATAAGTCTTCTGTATGGCTGCCCCTCTTTCAAGCGTTGGATCTCTTTCTCTTTCTACCTCCGAAGTAGACCAGACGCCCGACGTGTCAGCAAGTTGAGAGACTTCCTTTCTGACATTCTTCATTTGAATTTCAGGAGCACTCAAACATTCAACATTCTCACTCTTTCCTTCATATTTTAATATTAAAAACAACAGATAGTCCAGTTTTTTTTTCAGATTTTTCATATGTATCAAACAACTTTTGAAAAGCGGAAAAAATCATTTGAAACAAATCACTTGAAGCAAGTACGGACGCCATGATGTGACGCAGAAGATATTTGCAAGTAAGGACACGCTGGGAGCTATGCAATCTTATCTGATCTTAGACCAACACAGCCAAGCAGTAAAAGTGTCAAGTTGTAAGAAGCCAAATTATAGTAAATTGGTTTACAGCCCACTTAAGGAGAGCCTGAGGGAATGTTGAAGTAAAGTAAACTTTCCTTTATCCACGTAAACAGCATTCAAAGCATTTAAGAAATAGGGTAACCACCAGCCATAAATCCATTAAAAAAAAACCAATTCGCCACTAGATTCTTCTGTTCTTTGGTTTCAATTAGCTTAGATTTTAATGCGGACCATCTCTCTTTGAGTAATAAAATCAGCTTACCAGTTGAAATCACTTCTACCATTCTTAGGGGCTACCTGCAGTTTCGGTTAGCATACAGCTAATCCAGAAAGGGTTGGCAAAAGGGGTTGAATTCCAAGCCCCCCCGAGACCTGCGAACGTCTCTGAGGTCACTGGATCTCCCCAAACCTTCACTGTCTCTCCAGGACAGCTAGGATCGAAAACCGTCCAATTCCTCCGGAATAGGGGAATTTCAGGAATGGCCTGAAACTCCGTCTTCTCACTGCTAAGCCCCGCCTTCTTCTCCCCCCCCTCTCTCTCTTACACACATAGACACACACACACAAACAGAGGTTTGATCAGATCACCCTTTTGCAGCAGACCTTCATTGCCAGGTAAGCAGGACGCTTTTCACTCGTCCGCTTTCGTACTTATGATCATTTTTCACACTTACGAACGTTGCAGCACTCCTGTGGCCACTTGGTCCCAATTTGTATCCATAAGCAATTCACTTTTGCAAACAAACTGCAAGAACACAAATAAAACATTAACCAAATATTATCCTGTAGGGGCTTATTATCCGATACTAATAGAAGAAAAAAAATAAAAGCAAATACTAATTATATATCTTTTTTAGCCAAGAGCAGCTCTTGGTGGTTTTTATTTATAAGCTGTTGTTCTGAGCTGTTTTTCTTTAAACACTGCTTTCTCTTTTCAGGCGTCAAGTGTGATCTACCAAAAGTGGAACATGGGGAATTAGTTAATTCATCTAAGCCTTCATATGCCTATAATGTTGGCATCACCTTTGAATGTAATTCTGGCTATTCTGCTGTGGGAAGCCTCCATATCAAATGTGGGGAGAACAGCTCGTGGGTTCCTGGCATCCCCAAATGTGTCAAAGGTAACTATTGTACAGCCTTACAGGAGAGTTTGCTGACATTTAATACGGAACATTCTGCCTGAATAACCTGAATCATCGTTTTCTCTTTCTCTAGTTATTGCCTCTTCTAGTCACTCTTTTCTTACAAGTAGAATTATATTGATCACACTGTTCATTCACATGACAAGAAACTCTAACAATAGGTGTTCAGGGTTTAGGAGCTATTGGAAATACTCTTATATCTGTAAAGCTTTCCATGCCAAATTGGACTTGATTTGCTCCTAGTCTTTCCTTGAATAGGAAAGTTGTTCCACATACAACCAGTGGTGGGATTAAGCCGGTTCGCACCAGTTCAGCTGAACTAGTAGCTAACGTATTGGCCGTTCGGTGAACCAGCTGAAAATAAAGTGCAAGAGAGGTTTTTTTCTTCTTCTCCTCTCTCCCTTCAGTTAATAGCTCCGAGCAGACAGCCAAAAACTACTTAATGGGCAAATAGTTGAGAAAACAGAACTGCAGGAATGCAGCTGACACACACGTTGAATAAACAATAGAAACTGATTGGGATTAGGGCAGGGAAACACCCAGAAAACCCAACAATGACCCATTTAGGGATGGGATTAACCTCTTCCCTTCAGGAAGAAGGACAAGATTGCAAACATTTTCATTATAAAGGGTATTAAGTAACACATCTGTCATCAGCTGGTACTTTCTGGAATTCCCCAAGACCTTTTATAACTGCTGCATTGTTGTTTCTTCCTGGGGGGAAAAGATACAGGGTGGAATAATGATGCAGCTTCACTATACAGGGCCTGAATTTAATGCAGGTCTGGTCCAGCCAGCTATATTGCTTCTGCTATGAAACACCCAATTTAGAGTAGAGAGAATATAGAATAATAGAGTTGGAAGGAACCTCAGAGTTCTTCTATTCCAACCTCCTGCTCGAGCAGGAGACCCTATATCATTTCAGACAAATAGTTGTCCCATCTCTTTTTGAAAACCTCTAGTGATGGAGCACCCAGACTACCTGTAGTAAAGAAAACTCTGGATTTGATGGTTTGAAAACAAACGCCAAAAAACACAAATACAAATAGAATAAAAGATTAACCAAATATTATCTTGTAGAGGCTTATTATTCGATACTAATAGAAGAAAGAAAAATAAAGCAAATGCTCATTGTATATCCTTATTAGCCAAGAGCTGCTCTTAGTTGTTTTTATTTATAAGCTGTTGTTCTGAACTGGTTTTGTTTAAATGCTGCTTTCTCTTTTCAGACGTCAAGTGTGATCTACCAAAAGTGGAAAATGGGAAATTAGTTAATTCATCTAAGCCTTCATATGCCTATAATGATGCTATCAGCTTTGAATGTAATTCTGGCTATTTCGCTGTGGGAAGCCTCCATATTAAATGTGGGGCTAATAGTTTGTGGGTTCCTGACGTCCCCAAATGTGTCAAAGGTAACTATTGTACAACCTTACAGGAGAGTTTGCTGACATTTGATGATACAGCCCTTGAATTTAATGCATGTGTGGTCCAGCCAGTTGTATTGCTTCTGCTATGAAACACCAAATTTAGAACATAGGGAATATAGAATAATAAGAGTTGGTAGGAAGCTCAGAGTTCTTCTAGTCCAACCTCCTGCTCGAGCAGGAGACCCTATATCATTTCAGACAAATAGTTGTCCCATCTCTTTTTCAAAGCCTCTAGTGATAGAGCACCCAGAACTTCTGTATGCAAGCTATTCCATTGGTTGCTCTCACCCTTAGCAAATTTCTCCTTTGTTCTAGGTTGCTTAAGTTAGTTTTAATCCATTGTTTCTTGTTGTGCCTTTTGATGTTTTGGAAAATAGATTGACTCCCTCATTTCTGCAGGAGCCCCTCAAATATTGGAACAGTGCTATTTTATTGTGCTATTGGAAAAATTGATGAAACGGGAAAAAGGGCATGGTTGATTTTGCTTTTTAAATCCTGTCAGCCCTTCTCTAGGTAAAAAGTGAAATATCATTAAAAAGATCACCAGTATTGTAGAGCTGGGGCAATTTTTGCACTGTCAGTTTGAAACAATCTCAAAATTTCCAATGGAAATAGCACATAAAAGAGGCATGGATGACTTTCCTACCTTTCTGTAGTTGACTAGGCTGTGCCAGTTTGATGAAAGGTGAATGTCTCAGCTCTCTTCTCCGTGAGATCCTCTGCTTTTTGCAACCTGGTGTCTCCTTCTTTCTGTCCTAACATAGCTGCTTAGTATTTCTGCTGCCATTGCCGGTCAGTCTCATGGAAGTGTTTACCTGATGTTTTCCCACATAACCCTAACATGCGAGACAGAAGAATTTCACAGGCTATGCCATCATTGAAGAATAAACCCAAAAGTAGAGAAAAATAAAGTGAAAACAAAATAAATTCTGTAATGTAAGGCGTGTGATGAGGCCGTCAGCACCCTTTCTCCTTTAAAAAGGACATCATTCTCACAAATGATTTATTTATTTTGGTAGATGTTTATCATGTCTTTATTACTTTATAAGGAACTCAAGATGGAGAACTTATCTAATATTCATTCCTCCTCTTAGTTTTCCCACAACCACAATCTAAGCAGTGGTTTGGGCTGGGAGAGGCTGACTGGTCACTCGGCCATTTTTTCAAGGCCAAAATGGGACTACAACTCAGAGCCACTTGGGTTCTAGGCCAGCACCTTAACCACTACTTTGTTTAAAAGTGGAAGGGATGTCAAAATAACTTGTAAGAATTGCATGTGAAAACAGGGTTGGAGGAAACATGTTTGTAAAGCTGCAAATATCACAGATAACATTTCAGAATAATCTCCCAAGGAATGATGCAAAACATGAGAGGTTGTAGCAAATTACAATCTGAGATGGACGTGCTAGTAGGAAAGGAGACTAGAATGAGCAGTAATACTTTGCAAGATGCATCAAACCTGGTCAAGATGTTTGTTATTTATTTGCACAAGGCCAGCATTCTTTTTATTTTTATTGTGGCAAGTGGCTGGGCATAATAAGGAGTGGCTGGGAGGGGAGGTGTGAGGCGTGAGAGTTTGGGTAAGGAAAGGCCAGGCAAGGCCAGGGGCCCTTTGAAATGAGTCAGGGGTGGGTTGCTGCTAGTGTTACTGCCGGTTCATTTTGTGTGCACGCATGCCTGATGCGTATTGTGCGCACGTGTGCAGTTGCCTCTAAATAGTTCTGTGCATGTGCAGAAAATTTAAAAAGGACAAAAAAACATGCAGGCTATGGCACCAGCGAACGGAAACCGGTTCGGAGGTGTGGCCAGCCTGAGTCACTGCCGGTTCTGCGTCTCCAGCCAGCATTCCTCTATCACTTTGCCTGTTCCAATGCGAACTGATAGCAACCCACCTCTGACATGAGTGATGTTGAGTTGGCCACACCCACTCAGTCACATGAATACCCAGCCACACATACCAGCCGGTCATTAGGGCAGAGAACCGCTTGTTAAATTATTTGAATCCCACCACTGCATACAACTCTTTTAGTTAAATGGCAATAAATCAGTTTCTTTGAAAGAGAAATCTGTACACAAACCGTTTTGATCATGAAAGAACAGTCTTTCTACACACTCATTCCTCCTTCTGAATTGGTTAGATTGGCCCTTGCAGAATGTGGTATTTGACTGTCTTGTTCATAGTCACAGATTAGGATCCCATTTAGTTAAATTTATTTACTGGAAGAGACTGAAATACGAGATGAGATCTTGGAAAGCAGAAAGAGGGAGGCCGCTTCTGAAGTTTATTCCATAACCAGTGGTCACTGTGCAGGGGTGATTTGGCACACTCACTTATTACAACTTCATTCCAAACCTGAATTATAATATCAGCATGAGATAAAGCATAAAGCACCATGCGATGAAATGCAAAAGTTCAAATCTATTACATTTTCTGCAGTAATTTGATTTATTTGTTTATTTAAGGGTGATGCTGTAGTGATTTATTTATTAAATACCCAATATATATTTAATGTATTTATTAAATACTAGGTGGTGGAGAACATTTCTATGTTTATTAACTTCCCTTTAGTGTAGTAACCCCTTCAAACAGCCTGAATATTCTTCCACTGCCAAAGTGTAACTGTAATTCTAGTTAAAATGGGACTTCAGGTAAATAATTCTCTCTCCCTCAATTATCGCTTGTAATCGTTCTAAACCGATTGTCAATGGATATTTTGATGCTGACCCTAAAGACGAATATTACATTGGATCAGTTGTAATCTACCACTGCCAGCGTGATTTCTCCCTGATTACAAATATTATTATGGAAGAGTAGTAATGTATCAAACTGATTTCCCATGTTTAGAAAGTCAATGATTACTTGCACGATTGCAGGAGATGGCCGAAATCCGTGACGGCCAACCTATGGCGCACTTGCCTGAAGTGGCACGTGAAGCCATGTTGCCCAGACCACATGGTCTTCACTGTTTCTCTTCTGGGTTTCTGGCAAATATGTGCATTCAAAGATCAGGTGTCCTTCGCGCACACGGCAGTGCCAAAAACCACTGTGCACATGCGCGACCGCCAGCTGATCGTCTGGCCGGCATGCACGGTAGTACCTTGAAGTTCGGCTTTTCTGGAGTATGGTCCCAAGGAGCGTGCATGCTCACGCCATTTCCACGATACTTTTTGGCACTTGGTGCCGAAAAGGTTCGGCATCACTAGCCTAGACGTAGAGTTGAATTCATAACATAGTTATCAGAAATGCTAGAGTTGAACATTGTAAAAAAATTATAGACAATAACATTCAAATTCATTATGAACAATGTTTTAAATTGAACTCCTCTCTTTTTGTCATTGTTACAAAATGATTGAGATTTCCAATTTCTGCAGCAATAAGTTGCAATGGCTGTGAAAAAGTGACTTATGACCATTTTTTCACACTTATGACTGTTGCAACATTCCTATGGTCACATGGTTCCAATTTTGTTCCTTGAAAATGACACGTATTTATTATGGCTGCAGTGTCCCATGGTCACGTGATACCTTTTTAAGAGCCAAGGTGGCGCAGTGGTTAAATGCAGCACTGCAGGCTACTGCTAGATCAGCAGGTCAGCGGTTCAAATCTCACCGGCTCAGGGTTGACTCAGCCTTCCATCCTTCCGAGGTGGGTAAAATGAGGACCCAGATTGTTGGGGGCAATATGCTGACTCTCTGTAAACCGCTTAGAGAGGCCTGAAAGGCCTATGAAGCGGTATATAAGTCTACTGCTATTGCTATTGCTTTTTGTGACCTTCTGACAAGCAAAGTCAACGAGGAAGCCATATTCACTTAACAATGGGGTTATTAATTTAAAAACTACAGCAATTCATTTAACCACTTTGGTAAGAAAAGTCAAAAAATGAGACAAAATTCTGCTAACAAACTTCTTACATAGCAACAGAAAATTTGAGCTCAATTATGGTCATAAAGCGAGGACTACCTGTAGTAAAGAAAACTCTGGATTTGATGGTTTGAAGACAAATGCCAAAAAACACAAATGGAATAAAAGATTAACCAAATATTATCTTGTAGAAGCTTAATATCTGATACTAATAGAAGAAAGAAAAATAAAAGCAAATGCTCATTGTATATACTTATTAGCCAAGAGCAGCTCTTGGTTGTTTTTATTTATAGGCTGTTCTGAGCTGGTTTTGTTTAAATGCTGCTTTCTTTTTTCAGATGTCAAGTGTGATCTACCAAAAGTGGAAAATGGGAAATTAGTTAATTCATCTAAGCCTTCATATACCTATAATGATGTTATCAGCTTTGAATGTAATCCTGGCTATTCTGCTGTGGGAAGCCTCCATATTAAATGTGGGGAGAACAGCTTGTGGGTTCCTGACATCCCCAAATGTGTCAAAGGTAACTATTGTACAACCTTACCGGAAAGTTTGCTGACATTTGATCAAACAGCCCTTGAATTTAATGCATGTGTAGTACAGCCAGCTGTATTGCTTCTGCTGTGAAGCACACAATTTAGTGTATAGAGAACATAGAATAATAGAGTTGGAAGGGACCTTAGAGGTCTTCTAGACGAACACTCTGCTCAAGCAGGAGACCCTATATCATTTCAGACAAATAGTTGTCCCATCTCTTTTTGAAAGCCTCTAGTGATGGATCACCCAGAACTTCTATATGCAAGCTATTCCATTGGTTGATTTGTCTCACTGTTGGCAAATTTCTCCTTAGTTCTATGTTGTGTCTCCCTTTCGTTAGTTTCCCTCCATTGTTTCTTTATGTGCCTTTTGATGCTTTGGAAAAGATTGACCCCCTCATTCCTGTAGGAGAAATGGTGGGTTTAAAAATAAATAAATTAAGGACTACAATCTGACTAAGAACATAAATGTGAAAGATCAGAACAAATTGGAATTTAAATATATCCAGCAATTTTGGAAGAGGGTTTGCAGAGAGGTGTTTCCGTATCCCATTTGTGAAAAAATAAAACCAGAGGACAGCAAAGAAGAACCAACATCATTCTCTTTCTTACATCTTATAGTAGACCTGCCCTCAACTAGTGTTGCCACCCAATGAGTGACCTGCAAGCACTTCCTTTTCTAATGCTTATCTGGGAGGTGGGGGGTGGGAGAGAAACCAAACAAAGAACAATCTCAGCTATGCCTTAATATATTGCAGCCATGCTGCTGGGACATTCATGATACTAATTGAAACAAAAAATGCATGTGGTGAAGTGAGCTGAGTTCACAAAAGTGTATCTCTTTCAATAAAAATGTATTATGTAGAAATAGTCCCATCAGAGTCCTCCTGATTAAGACAAAAGGATAGCAGATGCAGCAAAAAGGAATCTAGTCCAATGTAGTATAGTCCATAAGATTTTAATTCCTTTTCATACTTTCTAGTATTTGGAAAGGGAATGGAAGAGGTTGCAGCAGATTGAGGTTTGTAATCTACTTACGAAAGACCAGGACTTGATACCACGAAGGTGAGAGAAACAGGTTTATTGGATGCATCGAGTTCAGCGTGTTCACACACCAACATCTGAACTGGCCTGGCTACGCCCAGGGCAGTGATTTTATACCTTTAATCAAACTTCGTCAATCAGAGGGCGTTTAAAGAGGCGTATTCATACAAAACGTAAAAACCCCTGTTCAGAACAGGGAAGTACTATCTTGGAAAAATACAAAAGCAGATATTCATACCAACAGTTTTCTGCAACTTCTCTGTTCTATCTCTACCCCACGTCTGGCTTCCTGTGCCCCTCCTTTACAGAGTCTTGCCACATTGTTCAGCCCTATTTATAATATGAGGAAGTTAAAAGTCAACTTTGGGACTCCAGGGCACTGGAGTAAAAGGCCAAACTAAAATGAATCTATAAGGTCCATTCTATTAAGACCACCTAACCTGGCCAGCCACTGGTGGGTTTACCTGTGCAACCCATGCTGTATCATTCCCCCCTATTGAAACTTCACCCAATCCTAAGATTACTGTGTAGTTTCATAAATGGCAGGTTCCTCTCCATGAAGCATGAGCCCAACATATTTGCTCGAGCGTCCTTCTTCTGAGCATCCCACCAGGGCCAGGACCTTTGCAGTGGCCCATTTCTCCATCAAGAGGGGTGAAACCCTGGCAATTTCGGGAACCAGGAGTTAGAAGTGGAGGTGAAATCAAATCCTTTCCATTCCTACCCTGGGAAATGAGTGAGTTGCCTCATTTCTGTGGTGAGCTGCTTAATGACACGTCCAGTCTCATCAATGTGAAGGCAGCAATTAAACAAGTTGAACTTCCCACAGACCCTCCTTCCCTTGCGTGGAAGTAATCAAGAGCCAATCGATTTTGGTACACTGCAGTACAGAGTTTGCCAGTGGCACTGGAGAGGATATTCAAAGATTTATCAATCCTCTCCCCAGCCAAGTCCAATGCTGCCTGCAAATGCATGATCCAGTTAATCATGTAGATTGGGGTGCAGTAACCCCAAGACCCATCCTCTGCCCTAGTGGCCCTCCCATAGGTGCATACGGTTCTCTCTGAGTTCCACATGTCGAATTTCTCGTTTTCAGCCAGTTCCTTACAAGGAAAGTTAGAGAAGGCTGTGTCTACCTTCCTCTTCTGACGGATGGGGCCTACTGAGTCATACACCAGGACCCCTAGCACCTGTTGTGATTGGATGGGCAACAGAAAGAACCCAAAGTTTTATCCATCCAAGAACACAGGGAGGACTTCGTAGGCCAATGTGCCACGAATCCAATACATGTTCTCCGGGGCTTCCCAAGTGCTAGATGGGGTTTTTGTGGCTTTTTTTCCTTTTGTCCTTCTGTGATCCTGCAGGCATTGAGTGCATTCCAATGGAGAGGGGGTAATGGCCTCCCTTGTGGCCCTGGGTTCCCTTGGGGCTCCCTTTTCCTTCCCTTGTGGGCCGCCCCTCCCACCCTCCTGAGGAGTCCATGTGGGATGGGGGTTCCTACCCTGTTGTAGGAGTGGCTCCAGAACCACCCTTCCCTTTCCCTGTGTGTTTAGGGTGGCTATAGCTGTTCTGCTGAGGTTCTTGTCAAGTGTCCCCGCATGGCATTGATATGTTTCCAAGTAGTTGGATTGGGTTATCCAGACCTCCAGGCGACTGGCTTTAGCACTATGGTTACGTGTTACACCTATCTGCCAGTACTTACTCAGGTCTTGTGCATCCATGCTTGACTGATTTTCATCCTCTGACCACCATTGTAGAAACCACTGATTCCCTACATCCCCAATAAGCTGACAGGTTATCTCCACTATTATGGGAATCTGGTCATAAGTTGTGTCATATTCCATTTTCAGACTGAAATCAAGGGGGGCCCACTTCACCTGAGCCCTTGTCCTTTCTGGAAAGGGGTCTGGGAAGGGTCTCTGAATGGGCTTTTTTGCGATGGCACCTAATGGTCAAAGTGTATCATTTGTTTGGTGCCCAAGTTGTGACATTGGGGTTCATGCAACACTGCCAATAGTTCCCTGTCTCCTCTGAACAGGGGGATAGCCCCTCCTCCGGATGGCAATTTAATAACCAGCGTTCATTATACACAAAATGCAGTCCCTGTTCACCCTGATAAAAGCAGTCTTTGCAAAGGGGGAAAGGCCCTGAACCCATTTCTTCTAGCATTGGCTCAGAAGTTACCTGTGCAGGGGAGTCATTTATAGAGGTGAGGGGCCTAGCTTCCATCTGTTGGGGAGTACCCTCATTATCCTCATTCCCCCCTATAGGAAAGGATGGAGCGGGGGTCCTCGTAATCATTCGGAACTTCCCACACCACCAATGGGCCTCACCCTTTGCTCTGGCCAAGATTGCCTGATAGAGATAAAGAGAGTCAATGAGAATAGAAATGAATAGGAGAAAAAAACACGATCAGAACTGCCAGCATCAGGCCTCTCCTAATGCACGCAGCTCGGCGTAGGCGCTAGTCAGTCTTCATGGTTGTGCCTGGGCATTGGACGGGGCGGAGTGTCCATGGTAGACGCGATACGTTGCCTGTGCGATGGGTGTCGATGGCACCTGGAGCGACACCTGCAGAGGGCGTTGGTTCTTCACCACCTGTTCGTAGAGCGACAGCTTCCCGTGTGTCCACAGAAGAGGTGGCGTTCCTCCTGGTGTTTCCAAAACGTGAGGTATAGAGGCTTGGCAGGGTCACTGGAGGCCTTCCAGTAAGCTTTCGCAGCCAATTTAAAACGGGTCCAGTGAATCCAAGGCCTAATTTCAGCTACCTTAACAACAAGGGGAGAAAAAACAACAACAGTATACGGCCCACACCATTTGGGGCCCAATAGTTCCTTCTACCAGTCCTTCACCCAGACTTCTTGTCCTGGGTGGAAGTTGTGGACTGGAGTTACAATTCCATGAGAACGACAAGACAGAACATATTTTCACAATTTGTGGACTATGGCATTCAGGGCTGGCAACTGTTTGAGCTTCACCATGTCTGTAACTTGGGGTTGGGCAACACCTGTGGGCCACGCAATTAGGAACCCTCCCATACAACAATTCAAATGGCGAGACACCCAACTCCTCGGTGAGAGTGCACCTCTTTGCCAGCAACGCCATGCTGTGGGCATCATCCGGCCATTTGAGATGGGTTTCCTGACAAATTTTGGCCAACTTATCCTCTATGGTGTGATCTGCCCTCTTTACCCTCCCACCTGAACTGGGCCTTGACGGTGGGTTATTAGCAGCACATACCTAACATTGAGAGCAAACAGCAGCTGCCAGGCTAGACAAATTGTTGATATAGACCTCCCTGAGCCAAGGCTTTTTTTCAAAGCCGTTTTTCCTAAGTGCAAATGCTTATGCAGGGAGGAGACAGCATCCCATGCCAACTGCTGGGAAACAAACACCTTTGTGTCCGGCAAAACCTACCACCCATATAGTAGTTCCACCCCTATTGCTTCAGCTTGCTGGGTTCCTGAGTGACTATACGATGGGGGTTGTTCTTCCTGGGCCGGGGTCCACAGTGTAAGGCATGTGGCCTGTAAAGAAGGGGGATCCAAGGCTGCTGCTCCGGCAACTTGATCAGCTTCGTTGTTTCCTCTTTCAGTTGTTGAAACCCCTTTCTGATGACCCATACATGCATAATGGCAACTTGTTTGGGGGCCCATACACTGTCCAACAAATGCACAATTTGGGCCATATTTGATGTCCTTTCCCCCAGCTGTGATGAGGCCTCTTTCCTGTGAAGAGCTCTTTCCTAAAACTCCATGGACTTGGACGGTTAGGAAGGCCTATTTGGACTCTGTGTAAATGTTGACTCGTAGATCTCATGCCAATTTCAAAGCCTTGTGAGGGCATGTAGTTCTGCCAAGTGGGCACTGGTTTCTGGTGGTAGGGGTATGGCTTCCCACACATCATCAAGGGTGACTACAGCATAAGCTGCTTTTCGCATGCCCTCATGTAGAAAGCTGGTTCCATCTGCACAAAGAGTTGCATCTTTGTGCGATGGGGGTTTATTCTTCAAATCTGGGTGACTGGCATAGGTTTCTTCAATGGTTTGCAAACAATCATGAGTAATTTCAGAGTCTGGTTCAGGCCACAGGGTTTCTGGATTCAAAGCATAGATTGGACAAACTTGATGAGGGGGTTATGTGCAATAAGCCCCTGATACTTCAACATTCGTGGATTGGTAAGCCACAAATGACCTTTCTGGTCTAGGACAACTCGAAGAGCATGGGGGGTGTAGATATTTAATTGCTGTCCAAAGGTGAGCTTATTGGCTTCCTGGGTAAGTAGGGCAGTTCCTGTCACAGCCTTGAGACAGGCTGGCCACCCTTTGGCCACCTGATCCAGCTGTTTGGACAAATATGCAACCGGACGATACCATGTTCCCAACTGTTGGGTCAGTATCCCAATGGCCATATTCTGCTTAATGTCCACAAACAACTGAAAAGGATGTCAAGTCAGAAGACTAGGAGCCTGAGTCACAGCATGCTTCAATTCCAAAAAGCTGTTCTGTTCCTCTTCTTCCCACCTCAAGGGCTCCTTTTCTGGTCCTCTTGGTAGCTTCATAGAGTGGCTTTGCTAACAATGCGAAATTGAGAATCCAAATGCGACAAAATTCTGCTGCCCCCAAAAAGCTCCTTAATTCCTTCCTATTTCGTGGGGCCGGCAATTGGCAAATGGCTTCCTTCCTCTCATGGCCCAGAGTCCTTTGTCCCTGCTGGATGTTGTAGCCCAAATATTTAACTTCCAAGTGGACTAATTGGGCTTTGGTCCGAGAGGCCTCGTAGGCTTTCTCCTGTAGGAGGAGCAGTAGGGCTGCTGCATTGGCATGACAGGTTTCCTCCGTCTGGCCTGTGACCAACAAGTCAGCTACATCTTGCAAAACCACATCAGGTGGGGCAATGTCTAAAAGTTTCAAATCCATGGCTAATGCAGCTCCAAATAAGGTGGATAAGCCTTGATGCAAGCGTGTCCAAGCATATTGCTGCTTTCTGCCTGTGACTGGGCATTTGAAGGCAAACGAATGCTGACTTTTTTTTTTTATTGATGGGGATTGCAAAGAAAGCATCCTTTGAATCAATGACTGAAAAGCATTTTCCTCTGCATGCCATTGAAGGCCCTCCTGTAAGATTCAGGTCTCCTGGGGCAGCTTGGGCGGGGGGATCCCTTGGCATCCTAGGGTGGTCATCTTCCCTTTCCTCAGGGGGTGGAGCCCAGTCCCAGTTGAGGCACTCCCCTCCCCAGTGGCCATGTTCGTAACAGATGGCACATCGGTTCCGTCCCAAGGGTGGGGCCCTGTTCCCCTCCCTAATTGCTGCCGCGAGCACTTCTGCTTTTTTCTGCATCTTTTGATTTTTTTTTTCTTTTCCTCCAACAAGTCTCTATTGACGAGAGCTACTTCCATAAGCTCATTGAGGGGCTTCCCCAGTGCCCCTTCCAGCTTCTACAGCTTGTGTCAGATGACTGAGAAATAAAGGCCATAGCTAGCATCCGAGCATTTTCAGGAAGGTTAGTGGTTACCATAAATAAAAACCTCGGGGCTTTCGGCAGAGTTTAGACATTTTAGTGGCTGGCTTTCCTCCCAGCCAGACAGCCCTTACAATTAACTGTTGATGATTACGTAGCAGAATCAACTGGTGGGGGTCATAGGGGCTCCATCTCGGGTCCCTTGAAGGGAAGCGTTGCTCAGTAAAGTCAGCCAGATTGGTGTGAGCAGGAACATCAGGTTTTAGAATGTTAGACACTGCAATTCTAATCTTCTCCCTCTCTTCAGACTGCTCTATCTCCTCTTCCTTCTTCTCCCAAAATTCTCAGAGGGTCCCCATCCTCTGTCCCTCTGACAGGACTTTCTTCTGACATCATAGAGGTCACAACGTCCAGCCCTCACTCTATCCACTCCACAGATGCTTGGCTTGTTGATGCCCTCAAGTCTCTTGAGCTACTAGGTGTAGCCCCCCTTTGGCATGGTCGTGGTGAGGGTCGTGGTGATCCTCTTCCTGTTCTGGCAGGAAGTCTTCTGGGGCACTAGCTAGGATTGGTGGTCTCTGCTTGGGACATTTGGGGTTTGCAACCCGAACAGCCATAAGAATACACTGTTGGTCTTTTGCATTTGTTTTTTTAGCCAAGCTGTCTCCTCAACAAATTGTACTACACGTCAATATACGGATCCTGTTTGAACAGGCTCAAACACTAACCTATGGACATTCAAAGCTATGTTGGGATCAAAAATTGCCTTTGTTGGGCCTCCCAAAACCAAAAGTGGGCCATTCAGATTCACAAAACTTTTTAAGCTCATGCCTGCTTCACTCAATGCCATAGTCCTGAGTCACATATCCTTTAAAATGATTTTACATACATTGTAATGGGGTCTAGGGAACACTGCTGCCCCCCCAACTCCTCCCAGGGTACCAGACAACAAAAATTTAACAATCATCCCACACAGGCTTCTGACCCAGGATACCGGATGGACACGGCTATCGTAGGGAAATGCAGTAGCCCCCCCTCAATCACACACACACACATACACTAGACAATCCTCCCCAAAACCTTTCAACTAGTGAGGGAGATCAGGCCTCACCTCCGGCTCAACAAGGAGTCCGGGTCTAAATAGGGTTCCCACAGTACTTGCCTCATGTACTTGGCTTCCCTCCTGCGATGCTGGCCAGCCTTTTAGATGCCTTTTAGATGCCTGGTCTCTGGTCCTTCTCTGGTGGTTCTTGGAATCGCCAAACGCTGCTGCCAGAGCCCTCTGTCGCTGGGAAGTCCCTCGGATCAAGCGGGTCCGTTGGCGCCAGGGAGGTTCCCCTTGACAAGATGAGCTCTGACACCGGGGTGGACGCTCCAGAGGGTCCCAAAGACCCCTCAACTCCTGGCTGGCTCGCCAAAAATGTTGCAGCAGATTGAGGTTTGTAATCTACTTACGAAAGACCAGGACTTGATACCACGAAGGTGAGAGAAACAGGTTTATTGGATGCATCGAGTTCAGCGTGTTCACACACCAACATCTGAACTGGCCTGGCTACGCCCAGGGCAGTGATTTTATACCTTTAATCAAACTTCGTCAATCAGAGGGCGTTTAAAGAGGCGTATTCATACAAAACGTAAAAACCCCTGTTCAGAACAGGGAAGTACATCTTGGAAAAATACAAAAGCAGATATTCATACCAACAGTTTTCTGCAACTTCTCTGTTCTATCTCTACCCCATGTCTGGCTTCCTGTGCCCCTCCTTTACAGAGCCTTGCCACATTGTTCAGCCCTATTTATAATATGAGGAAGTTAAAAGTCAACTTTGGGACTCCAGGGCACTGGAGTAAAAGGCCAAACTAAAATGAATCTATAAGGTCCATTCTATTAAGACCACCTAACCTGGCCAGCCACTGGTGGGTTTACCTGTGCAACCCATGCTGTATCAGTGACACCAACTTTTCTCCTGTAACTCTAGTTCTTTAACATCTTCTTGCTCTTCAAACAGATCAGTGGGAAACCCAAGTGGGGTATTCTTTGTAATGAACTCCTGCATTGTATTCTCCAGGGTCTTTTCCAAGTTGGCTGGTCCCGTCCCCATAGGATGTACATCTGTTGGGACTCAGAATAAGGGCTTTCTCTGTAATGGCTTCCACCCTTTGGAACATTGTCCCTGCAGAAATTAGACTGCCCCCCCCCACTTTGTCAGTCTTTCCTAAGTCCCTGAATGCTTGGTTTTGCCAACTGGCCAGAGGAACCTGGATTGTGATGGAGCCCATCAAATTGCTTATTTAACCATGTGTTATTACCGGGCCGGGGGGGGGGAGGGGGGAATAGATAGATAGATAGATAGATAGCTAGCTAGATAGATAGATAGATAGATGAACAGACAGACAGATAGATATATTTCTGTCTTTTATTGTTTATAAATTTCCTAGAGTCATGTGAGTGAGTAGGCAGTGATATAATTTTTTTAAAATAAATAAAAATAAGGAATACTATAGTAGCTTGTAGTATATAGTGGAATATGGGTGGGTAACAATATATTCTAGCGAATGTTTTCTATTTAACAATGTTCACCCTCCATGCCCCTTTTAAAAAAAATACAGTCCAAATTACAGTCTATGACCCCCAAAAAGAAATAAAACAAAAACATGTAGGCTTCAATAAACTGAAAAGCAGCCAATTACTGGGAAGCTAAATCTTTGGCAAAATGACAGGATATTATTTCTATGTATTGTTCTTACAGGCTTGTTTTTTCAGTCTTGATATTAATTTTTTGAGACTAGAGCATTTATGATCCTACTATATATTGAACATCAATAATTATTAATTATTTTTATCCCTCCATTATTAATATAGCTTTCACTCTTGTACACAACTTTTGCAGTTAAAATTGCCTTTTTATGCATGATGTGTCTGTTATCTGTAATATTTTTTAAACTGTATTTTATCTATTTTTTTAATATAAAAGCAAGTTTACCAGCTTATATTTGTAACCTAATATGGAAGTTCACTAGGTGGAAACATTTTTCTTTGAGCTCAATATTGAGAAGAACTCATCATAGTATTTATTTATTTATTTGTTTGTTTATTTGTTTATTTATTTATTTATGCAGATTTATATTAAAAGGTAGGCTTTTTGTTTAGAAAGAATGTATTTGGCTCTCATTTGCTCAGAGTTAAAATATTTTTCATAATGCTTTTATTAAAAGTTTTAAACAGAACAATAAAAAATAATATAAACTAAAAAGAAAAAAGAAAGGAAAAACGGTGCAAGAAAGCAGCTACATATTTCTTTATATATTGCTAAAAATAATTCCTTCTCACCCCTCTGGGCTGTGTTCTGAATTTTATTTTATTAACATTTTCTTTCAAACAGGAAATGTTGGCAATACAAATAGTACTACAGACAAGCCAAATACTACAACAAAAGATTATGCAGGTAAGGCTGAAATAGTCTGAGGTGAGCTACTGCACTTGTACCAGCAAGATGGTTTCTTTTCAAATAGTGAAAACTGTGCCAGTTCTTAATAAAAGACTTAAGAAAGAAAAAAACAAACAAAAATGGCATTTTCATCAATGTTTATATGAAAAGAGTTGAACAATTTTTGTATCCTTCTAAGCAACATAGACACAACGAAGTCCATTTTTCATATTCAGCACCATATTTCTATCTGTTGGGCAAAGTGGCTGTTCTAAAATGAGTCCTTCCCAAATGGAGATCAATTTAGGGAAAAAAAAGTAAGCTTCAGATCAAAGCTTTCAACAGTGCTGGTTGTAATTTGATGTTGCTCCTAGTATTTGTCGAGATTTATTTCAGGTTCCTTTTTTTGTGCACTGTACCCATTTTAGTTCACATATTGAAATTCATAATCTAGCACTTTACTCACCACACTAGACTCTCTACTATTTAGTAACAAATGATAACGATATTTTAAATAAACTAGAAAGAGAAAGTATATGTTGATTCCAATGAGGCTCAAAAGTTTAGCTCATTTTTGTTCCTCTTTTTTCTGTTTTAGAATACCACAAAACTACAGCACTTGGTAAGTAATTACATGCTGAGATATTTCAAAGTGTAGACAGTGATATTCTGTTTTCATGAATGATGAATATTTATTTACAATCTGTTCATAATTCATACATGGTAGCTTGTCATGATGTATTCTGACTGCCCAAAGCCTAAATAGTGAATTCTATATACAAGTGAGATCTTGAACTTTAATTTTCCCAATTTCAGTGTAACTGGGCTAAACACTATATTACAGTGGAATTGGAACACTTAAGGTTCAGTAATGTAAAACTCAACATTTTGAGTGTGATAAACTTTTCTTTCTCTCTTTAGTGTTGATATGTTGGAGTTGTCACTGGATTTAGATTTTAGCAGCTGTCTTAATTAAGAGTATCTTTTTCTAACTTCTCACAGAAATTTCATTTAAACTTTTTAAGAATACAAGAATTTCAGCAGCTCAAATATTTTTCATACTTTACCCCTAAATCATCTTGGACAAAAATTTATTTTTTTCTTATTGGCTGTTCAATGAAGTGGTGAGGAACTGAACTGCTTTGCAATTGATGGAAAGCTTTACAGCTCTCTTACTAACAATTTCCTGAATCTTTATCAGCTAGTAAACTAATGCATCCAACAAAGGCAGTGTAATTTAGTGTTGGAGAACCTTCAAATACATATAAAGGCCTTCATGTGAATGGAATCCTGGTAGTGAAAATTGATTGACTTATTTAGATGTGCAAAAACTCATTATCAGAATCCTAGCTCACAATGAAGTCAAAACTCCCAAGAACCCAATATTACTGCAGATCATGTAATAGAAATGAAATAGACAAAATCCTGCACTTATTCTGGCCATACCTGAGAAACAAAGATATTGATCATGAAATCAAATATTAAAAAGTATGTTACCACAAGGACATTAATGTGAAAAGAAAATATTTCTGCTCATTCAGAAGAGGCGTTTCTATGATTTCTGCCATACATACTACCTGATTTCCTGAAGAAGCCTTTGTTCTTGAGCTACTTTCGATAGAGGGGTAACAACTCAAAATAACCTGAATAAAATTGAACACTGAATCATATTCAACAGGATGATGTTCAGGGGTTATAAATTAATGTTCTGCATCTAGGCAGGAAAAATAATAGACATGAATACTGTATAGGACACGGGAGACCTGGCAGGGGAGCACTGAATGTGAGAAGGGGAACAGGACAATTTGCCACAGCCAACTTGCTGCGGCCAACATGCCATGGCAAACTCACCACAACCAACTTATCACAGCCAACTTGCTGCAGGACAACTCACTGTGGGACAATTTAGCAATTCTATTTAATTATTTCAAATAAATAAAAATTATTTTAATTTTTGCCATTCACATTTCATTCTGTCCCTTCTTTTGCATCTTTTCTTTAATGATTCTATTCCACCATTTAATTGATATTAGTGTAACTCTAGTTACAACTCTAGTGAGTTGTCCTGTGGCGAGTTGGCCACGGCGAATTGTCATAGACCCTGCGAGAAAGATCTAGGGATTCTAATAAAACATTCAATATGAGCAAGCCATATGATGCAACAACTGCTAAGGTCAACAAATTCTTGGGCTGCATTAACCTTTATGTCCAGATTCACAGGAAGTAATAGTTCCACTATATATGTGCTGATCAAATTGCATTTGGATTACTGTGGTAAATCTTGGGCATCACAGTTTATAAAGTTTAGGGAAACCCGGAATAGGGATAGAGGATCTAAAAATGAAATCTTATGAAGAGTACATAGGCATCATCTCAGTTACATTGAAAATGTTTTCTCTGTCCCAGGATGTTCATATGAGATACTCTAAATAAAACCCATGTTTCATTTATGTTCATCAACATACACAAATCTTAAAATCTTCCTTATAAATCCACAAGGCTTTAAAACAAGCAGAGATAAGGATTTGGCAATCCTACCCTTTTATACCTGTTTGGAAAAGAAAATGAGAGGCCTAAGTCACCTAGTATCTCCTTGGTGAGATGGATGGCATAGAAGTTTAATATTAAATAAACAAAAGTAAATATGAATGATAGCAGAAGATTTAAAGAGACTCACAGAATTCTTTCTTCTTAGTAATCTTACTCTATTATTCTTATTGGAAAAGTTGAAATGTCTAATGGAAAGAAAAACAGCAAGCACATACATGGCATTTTCCCCAGACTATCTCTACTAGACTCAGATCTATTTTGTGGTTTATAAAACATACACATTGATACAACTCCTCCTCCTCCAAACTTTAGGAATCACTTATTCTATGACAGTGATGGTGAACCTTTTTGGCACCAAGTGCTCAAGCCAGAACACCCATGCATGTGCCTGCACCAGAGCACCAGAAACCCAAAGACCAGCTGGTCTTTGGGTTTCCAGTGCTTTGGGGCACCGGAAATGCCTGTTTTTCTAGCCATTTTTCTAGCTGTTTTCAGACTGTTTTTAGGCCATTTTCCTGGTCATGGTCAGGCTGATTTCCAGGCCATTTTCCAGGCCACTTTCCGGGCCATTTTGGGACCATTTTTCAGGCGAAAAATGCCCCCCCCAAATGGCCTGAAAACAGCCTGAAAAATGGTCGGAAAATGCCACGCCATTTTCAGGCTGTTTTCTAGTGCTCTGGTGCTCGCAAACACCAGATGGCTGGCATGCTGGAAACCAGAAGAGTAGCTGGTGACGGTGCACATAACTTCAGAGAAGGCACTGGGTGCTACCTCCGGCACATGTGCCGTAGGTTCACGATCATGGTCCTATGAGGTAAAAAATGGTACTGAATGTTGTATGAAACTCCTGCTTCATTCTTGCTTCAAGTAAAAGGTTTTGAATTATTTATTACCACTTTTTCCTAGGAAAACTGATCATCCTCCTGGCTGTTCTGTATAATTGCTGGTGAAGTCATGACACTGAACATATGGAAAATCTATCAAAATTTTATTTGATTATATTGGGTGCCTGCTTGATTAATTTATTTCATTTCATTCCTAAACATAAAATACAAACTCCTAAAAACCATTTATCTGTTGGTTTGCTTATTGCATTTATATTCCACATTTTTTTCTGAAAGCAAGAATATATGGGGTCACCCCAATTTTATTCCACAAACAGCAGCTTGTTAAGAAATTGTACTGAGAATGATTTATTGCAAGGGTTATGCAAGGGTTACCACACGAGTTCCATATTTTTTTAAATACTTTATTAAATTTCAAGAAGAATTAAACACAAAATAACTATTAAAAAGTGGGGGGATTCAAAAGGTGAAAAGGTTAAAAAGTGAAAAAAAGAAAAAGGAAGGGGAAAAGTGAGGAAAGGCCTCCAACTTATTTAATACAGATACAAATATTTAATGAAATATTTTTCCTTACTAATATAGCCATAGCAATAGAAAAAAGTCCCATATTTCCTCCATTTGATTGAGCCATTATTACAAAAAAATTCCACCTCAAAGACATATGCATCTTACATTTGTATATACTTTTATCTCATCAAAATACATTTTACCACAAAATTCATTTCTTAGATATACATAATTATCAATATCAAATCTTACTTACCCAATCTTACAAAATTAATCTGACATAAAGAAGAAAGTATTTGGTGTGAAAAATGTAGATCTACCAGAAAAGATGGAAAAGAATACAAATATAAGAAATTTTGAGATAATGGAATAGATGAAGGATGAAATTTTCTTGGTGAGAGGAATGCTCAACTGTCAAGGAGAATTATTCAACAATGGATGTTGCAGAGATATTTACAATAGAGACTTTGGAAATGAGATGCAATTGTTGGGAAAGTTCCCAATTAAAAAGCTAAAACAACATTTCATTACTATTTTTTGCTTTCATATATGATGTATAACAGGTCAATTGAGCTGAAAATAGTTATAGAAGCTCAAATTTTGCATCTGCTTTGCAAGGGAGGAAGCTATGTAATAGATTTTGTCAGTGCTCAACTAGAGCAATAATAAAGTGTTCTTTTAATCCACACTTTTAATGTATTTGTCTAATTTTCCCTCTGTTAATTTTCTTCTTTTGGATGTTGTATTTCAATCTTTTCAATAAAATAAAAATTACAAGAAAAGAAAGGAAATAAGTATATCTTTGAACAAGATATAGTTCCCATTTAATCTGATGAAACACTTATTTGGTATACATCTAGTAAAATAAAATGAAATAATAAAGATAATAATAAAACCAATCTGTAGGTCAAAAGAGCAAGAGTGATTCAGCAGGATTCACTGGTCCAAAAAGGGGGCATAACTGACAAACAATACAAAGTTATGCAGAAGTCTGAAGTAAGATCAGCAAGTCCAGGTTGTCTCCAAATTGCCACACTGTTTATTTAAGAATTATTTAAGTCCCTACGTAGGGCTGTGTTCACACAGACTTTATTGTACAACAAGAGCAAAGCCTAAGGATATAATAGCTATGTTAAAAAGTAAGCAGAATGACTCTGGACATTTCTTTCAAAGGTAAGTTCAGTTCAAGTTCACTTAACCAATGTGGCAAGAAAAGTCACAAAACACATTTCTCATTTACCAATGTAAATTTTGGATCAATTGTGGTCTTAAGTCGAGGATTACTTATCCAGTGACCGTTCTAAGTTACAATGGTATTGAAAAAAGTTGCTCTGCAACTGTCCCTCTCACTTACTACCGTTGCAGCATCCCCGAGTTCCCCCAAGGCAAAATCTGGGTGCTTGGCAGTCAGTATGTATTTATGAAAGTTGGAGTGTCCCAGGATCATGATCACATCACCATTTGCCATCTTTCCAGCTGGCTTCTAACCAGCAAGTCAACGGGGGAAGCTGGATTCACTTTACGACTGCCTGTTTCACTTAATAACTGCACTGATTCATGGGGGAAAAAAGATCATAAAAATCAGGCAGGACTCATTTCACCACCACTTGGCTTAACAATAGAAACCCTGGTCCCAATTGTGGCCGTAAGTTGAGAACTATCTGCAGTGAACAATTAAAACTTATTTAACAGCATTATATCAGAAATATCAGAGAATGTACAGTACTGTGCAAAAGTTTTAGACAGGCGTGAAAAATGCTGTAAACAAAGAATGCTTTCAGACATATAAAGAATGATTGTTTATTTTTGTCAATTTCCAAAATGCAAAGTGAGCAAACAAAAGAAAAATCTAAATCAAATCAATATTTGGTGTGACCACCCTTTGCCTTCAAACCAGCATCAATTCTCATAGGTACACTTGCACAAAGTCAGGGATTTTGCAGGATTATAGTCAAGTGTATGATCAACCAATTATACCAAACAGGTGCTAATGATCATCAATGTCACACATAGGTTGAAACCCGGTCATGAACTAAAACAGAAACAGCTGTGTAGGAGGCTTAAAACTGGGTGAGGAACAGTCAAACTCTGCTACCAAGGTGAGTTTGTGAAAGACAGTTTCATGTCATGGCAAGATTGAGCACAGCAACAAGACACAAGGTAGTTATACTGCATCAACAAGATCTCTCCCAGATAAAGATTTCAAAGCAGACTGGGGTTTCAAGATGTGCTGTTCAAGCTCTTTTGAAGAAGCACAAAGAAACGGGCAACGTTGAGGATCTAGACACAGTGGTCAGCCAAGGAAACTTAGTGCGGCAGATGAAAAGCACATCAAGCTTATTACCCTTTGAAATCGGAAGATGTCCAGCAGTGCCATCAGCTCAGAACTGGAAGAAACCAGTGGGACCCAGGTACACCAATCTACTGTCCGGAGAAATCTAGCCAGAAGTGGTCTTCATAGAAGAGTTGCAGCCAAAAAGACATACCTCTGACGTGGGAACAAGGCCAAGCAACTAAAGTATGTACTAAAACATAGGAACTGGGGTGCAGAAAAATGGCAGCAGGTGCTCTGGACTGATGAGTCAAAATTTGAAATATTTGGCTGTAGCAGAAGGCAGTTTGTTTGTTGAAGGGCTGGAGAGCGGTACAATAATGAGTGTCTGCAGGCAACAGTGAAGCATGGTGGAGGTTCCTTGAACATTTGGGGCTGCATTTCTGCAAATGGAGATTTGGTCAGGATTAATTAATTAATTAATTAATTAATTTAATGATGATCTCAATGCTGAGAAATACAGGCAGATACTCATCCATCATACAATACCATTAGGGAGGCGTACGATTGGCCCCAAATATATTATGCAGCAGGACAACGACCCCAAGCATACAGCCAAAGTCATTAAGAACTATCTTCAGTGTAAAGAAGAACAAGAAGTACTGGAAGTGATGGCATGGCCCTCACAGAGCCCTGATCTCAACATCATCGAGTGTGTCTGGGATTACATGAAGAGACAGAAGGATATGAGAAAGTCTACATCCACAGAAGATCTGTGGTTAGTTCTCCAAGATGTTTGGAACAACCCACAAGCCGAGTTCCTTCAAAAACTATGTGCAAGTGTACCTAGAAGAATTGCTGCTGTTTTGAAGGCAAAGGGTGGTCACACCAAATATTGATTTGATTTAGATTTTTCTTTTGTTCTCTCACTTTGCATTTTGAAAAATGACAATAAACCAACATTATTTATATTTCTGAAAGCATTATTTGTTTACAGCATTTTTCACACCTGCCTACAACTTTTGCACACTACTGTAAATTGCCTAGTGAGACTCACCAACAAAATAATGTGTAGTTTGGACAAAGTTTTGAATAAAAGGCCACTAATTTGAGCTTTTGGGGACACCTTTTTTTTTCTCCTATCCAACTGAAAGCAACTTCTCTTTCTTATTTGTCTTTTAGCTTTCTGCTAGGGTTGGTTACTTTCAGTACTTGTCCTAAAGGTGAGGTTTCTCATTGAAACTAAACATCTTCAAAGAAAAACCAGAAAGCCCAGTTGCCTGTTGAAAAAGCACCTTTGGGACAACGATGACCTGAATGGTTGAGAATCTCCATAGACACTTTCAGTATTTCTTTGCTATCATCCAAATGTTTGCAGGCTATGTTTGGTAGCCTGAATTTTATTAATGGGGAAACTACAGAAATCAATTTATCATTTTAGGGGATCCCAACATTCATAAGAAAAATAATGACAAAATGACAATACTCATGCTGTGACTCATGCTAACTTTGCATTCTGCCATAAATTTTTAAGTCACAGAGTTTTTAAGTCGCCTATGCCCGGTTTAGTGAAGGGATGGAAAGTCCCAATATGTCAAAGGACACCTAGGACACCTCTTTGATGACCTGAGTTTGATATTCCTGGCCTAAGGTAACCCAGCTGGATTTGTGCCTAAGGCAGGACTAGAATTCATGCTGTTCTGGTTTCTAGCCTGGTGTCTTAAACACTATACCAAACTAGTCAATAGTCAGATTTAAAAAAAATTGTTATGATGTTATTAACAAAATGCTAATGAGGATACCACTATAACTGCAGGCATGTAACATCAAAAAATATTTCTCAGTTGGAGACTCTCCAGCAGACGGTCTTCCGTTCAGGGCTGCTGAAAGGATTATTAAGTGCTGGAACAAAACTAATATGCCCCCCCTCATCTACACAGACACATAAATCAATAATGTCATAATTATAGTACAGGGAGGTCTACTAGGCCCAAAACAGGATGCGGGGGGGGGGGGGCAGCCCATTTTTGCTCCCAGGAGGCTGCAAGGAGGCCTATTAGGCCCAAAATGGGGCACAAGTTGTGCGCCCATAAAGGTTATGTCAAATAAGGCTGCAAGGTGGTTTTGCTACACACACAAAGTATAGAGTATGAAGTATATATCCAATATTGTTTTTTCTTTTTAAAAACTTGATTTTGTAAAAAAAAAAAATAAAGTCCCCTTAATGGGCCTCTCTTTGAGCTGCATAGGCCCCAGAATAATGTACCGTCTGCACCAACCCCTTTCCTTAGGCCTGCTTCCCTTCCCAGAACGTTTACAGTCAAAGGTGGACAGTAGTTATGCTACCTACATTTATGAGAACTGAAGCCTAACACAGCTGCCAACAAGCTGGGGAAGATTCAAACGACCAGCTTTGTAGCCTGGATCCATCTCCATAATCTCCGCAGTGGGCTCCTTTCCCCCTTTCTCCAGACTTCAGTGGCATATTTCTACAAACTGCTTTTACAGCGGGATGTCAGATTCCTGCCCATCCTACTCCTGCCTCCCGTTGCCCAAGGAAACACAGTCCCTTTCCTAAACAGGTGCTCCGCGCTTGTCAGCACTTATACACCTGACCTGAGCAGCGCCGCGCGGTCGTAGAAACTTTCTTCGTTTTTGATCTGAGGTTTGAACTCCCATTATTAGCGCGACGCTCCTCACGTTCGTTTAACCACAAAAGCGGTGGTGCGTTTTTCGGCATCCGGTGATATTTGGGAGTGCCGCTCTTTTCTATCTTTACCTCCGGGAGTGTGTTTCTCCGACTCTCGTCACCTGCTGCGATGGATCTTTTCGCTTCTTGTTCCGATGAGGTCCTTTGGCCGGCCTTGATCCTGCTGTTATTCTCGTCCACGGCTTTGTGTGAGTAAAATGCGCCTCTTAAAGACCCCACTAAAAGTTCGGGCTCTAAAATGGGCAGTGGGGGGGGGGCGCCTTAAATTATTGCTTACAGCCGGGAGCGAATCGAGATTCCCTCGACCAGGCGGGAAGTCGCGATCTTTTGCTGCTTTGGGACCGAGAGCGAGAACGCCAGTTGCTGAGCAGAATTGCTGCTCCAGCTGCATACCGCAAAGGCGGCCAGCATCTTGAGTCGAAAGAGAAGAAACGACGCACGCCAGTCACAGCGGATCACCGAGACCTTCTGCGGTCACAGAGTGGGGGAGCTATGAAGACCACGGCCGGTGTTTGTCCTACCGGATTAAGCCAAGTGGCTGCTTAGGAAGTGGCAGCTCGGTTGCTGTGGATTCGCCATCCTTTCACAGCACCCGAGACCCCTTGTTTGCTTAACCGCGAGGTTCGGAAGCAGCCGGACTTTTAGTTGGATCCGCCTTTGATGAAGGTAGATGGAGTTGGGTGTTTGCCTTAAATCAGGCTCTTTTAACATATTGCAGATATTTAAGGGCAAGCCTTACGTCGGATAACATGGTTTCGATTATTGGGTGGATGGTGGTAGTTTTTCTTCTTTCACAAACAAAAATATAAGGGGAAGAAGTTGATTTCTTGACCTGTTCACTTGACCTTGAGTTGGTTTCTTGAGTTACAGAAGCCAAGCACTAATCAAGACAGGAACAGAAAGTCAAGAAGCGAACTTGTTGTTTGTTGTTTGTGAGCTTATGAGAGTTTATGCACAAATTCCTTGAGCGTCCAATAACAGTTGGCCAATAAAAAATTCTATTCTATTTTTTTTCTATTTCAGAACATAAACCTAGACTCAAAAAAACAATTTTCTGAGAAATGTGTGTTTACTCATTTAAGTTTCTGGGTAGGGCTGTACTCACATAGACCTTTTGTTGTACAGCAGAAGCAAAGGCGAAGGATATAATAGCTATGTTAAAAAGCAAACAGAATGACTCTGGACCTTCCCTTCAAAGATATGCTCAGTTCAAGTCTTTAAGGTTCCGCTGTAACCAAAGGAAATAGTATTCCTTTGTGTAGTGAATAGGAAAATGGAAAAAAAAGTTAACTTGGAAAAAACTACAAAAATAATCTAATCACTGTCACAGCAAAAACAAGAAAATTATATAAAAAATCCATGAGAGTCTCTTCTTAAGAACCTCCAAAAATGGATTACCTACAATTTCCACAGCTAAACTGTTTCACTCTTATTCAGGTCTTATCATCAGGAGGTTTTTTTAAAGATATTTAGATTAAATCCAGGTAGCTGCTGGATTTTTGGTATTTCTTATCCTAATTTCTGTGGCCCTGGGAAATAGTTTCTGTCTTCCCTGCAATTTTCTTAATTGAGCATAGCTTTAGCCTAAATCATATGTTTTCTAAGTCTTATTCAGACTGACCATCCCAAATTCCTTCAACTTCTCTTCAAGGACTTGTCTCTATGTCCCTTTATCATTTTTGTTACCGCTCTCTGAAACAGTTCTAACCTGTCAATCTTCTTCTGATACTGTAGAATTCAGAATCAGACACAGTATCCAGGTGTAATCTTGCCAGTACCAAGTAGAGAGGAACAATGATTTCATGTCTTTTAATAAGTGTTTTTTTCATGCAGCCCAGATTTGTATTAATCTTTCTAATAAATGCTTCTCACTACTGATTCACGGTCAGCTTCTTTTAAAAAAATACTTTATTAAATTACTTATAAAATTACATTTCTCTTTCAAGATATCTCTGGAACATTGAGACCTTTTCAAAACTTAGATAAATTTCAGGTTCCTTATATCTGTCATATTCCTTCTCATCAGTGGAATGGTTACCCTGTCAGAGGATGAGAGAAGATTTCTCTCCTATATTTTTTTCAAACTTATGTTGGCCTTTGGATCACAATATTGCATTTAAGATCCCTTTAAATTGCCCAACTTTATTACCTACTATAACATTTTTCCAGAGAGTAAAGTTAACCTCACTAGTCTATTGGGACCCCCCCTCCCCCGAAAAGAGGGGCCACATTCCACAATTTTACAGGAATGGGCAAAGATGATTAATAGACATCTTGAAAGCTCCTTCAGAACTGAATGGTTGGGTTTCAGTACTGTAACAGATCTTTATCATTGTTTTCTTCTTCAGAACTTCCTCCTTTTTCCTTATCTACAGGTGAGTGCCCAATTCCAGTTCTCCCTCCACATTCTTCACTAAAAGAAGGAGAGCTAGCAGATGCCTATGCTGTTGGAACTGTTCTGCAGTTACAGTGCATCCCAGGTTATGTGAATATATCTGGAACAATTCCTACTATGATATGCCTTGACACTAATAAGTGGTCAGATCTTCTTACACTTTGCCAAGGTGAGTATCTTTTGTCAACAATAGTGGCTGTTACAAAATAGAGAATGAAATATGCTTAATTCTTCAAAGTTGTGATCTTTCCATCTGTGTTTCCCAATTATAAATCCTAAGTGTCCTACTAATTCTGAACTTGAAGTAAAAACTATTGTAATTAATTTTCACCGATAACAGACTTTCAGGAATTTGGCTAATTAAAAATTATTTACTCCTATGCATGCAAAATGTTACAATCATTTTGCTTCGCAATTTAGATAAATGGTGAGGGCAAAAGGATAATATGTATGAAGTGGGCAAATCCAAAAAAAAGTGACTGATAAACTTGGTCAGATGTGGTATCCATAAAGGTTGTTTTGAGAGTTTGAGAGTTTGTGTAAATCCTGACTCTCAGCCACTCTACTCATAAGATGACTATAGAAAAAAAAGTTGTCGTAATCTACTCACAAGGAGTACAGTCTGGAGTCAACTGCTTCTCATTTGATTATACAGAAATTATGCCAACTCAGATCCAGCATCCAGCGCCAATTCTGCTCACAAAGCTATTTTGCTAGCTAACAAATGCCAACAAGGCATAATGGCACTTGCAGAAAGTCAATAATATAATAAAATAATTGATATTTTATTACTTGATTAGTCTTGCAATCATAGCAGAATACAAAACAAAAATACAAGATCTTATTTGAGGGTAAAATAGATAAAAGAAAATACAGTAATAAAATACATACCATATGTGATGAATACAAGGAATCAACATTCAGGTAAAGACATCACCTTTACAGGATACCCCAATATGTTCATTGCAAAGGGTTCTTAGCTGAACTGTCTAACTGTAAATTTAGAAAATCTGCTCATATTATATATATTTGAACCAAGAAAAAAATAGGACAATCAGATCCCACTGGGCTGGGCTGTTCTTTCAAGTAGGTATGTTAAATACGTAAGCCTAACAGGTATATAAAAAGAGGCAGTTTAGTCTAGTGGTTAAGGCACCAGGCTAGAAAGAGAGTTCTAGTCCCATCTTAGCCATGAAAGCCAGCTAGGTGACTTTGGACCAGTCATTCTCACCAACTTGAATTATTTGTAAAAGTAATGATGGCAAGTACAAATAAATAAATAAATAACAATATAGTTGACAATCAAACAAAACATGACCAATATTTTCAACGGCTAGATACCACATACACACATCCACCTGTAAGAGATTTACTGTCTGAAGTCATCTATGTTGCATTTCTATGGTTGAAGGTGGACTTAAGCCTGAGTCATTTCCCACTTTTTGGTTCCCATTCTGTCATGTTTAATTCTCTTTTGTCCAGGCAGTCTCCTTGCAGTTTTCTTGCAAGGTTTTTCACAAGTGGCTTGTCATTGCCTTCTTAATAGGGCTGAGAAAGTGATGGCTCATCCAGTTGGATTTGTGCCTAACGTAGGACTAGAACTCATGCTCTCGTTGTTTCTAGTCTGGTATCTTAAACACTACACCAAACTGGTGAACAATCTGATAAAAACATTTTATCAGATTATTAATAAAATGATAACGACAACTGCAGGCATGTATCACCAACAAGTTAATTCTCAGTTGGATACTTTCCAGCTTTGTTGATCTTCAGTTCCCAGAGTGTTTAGAGTCTAAGACGTGGACAATAGTCATGTTTCTCACATTTATTAGAACTGAAGCCTAACACAACTACCAGCAAGCTGAAGAAGATTCAAAAGACTAGCTTTCTAATCTGGATCCATCTACATACCGGTAACCTCCACAGTGGGATTTTTTTCCAAGTTGCAATGGCAAATTTCTTCAAACTTCTTTCACAGTAGAATGCCAAATGCCCACTCATGTGCTCTGCACTTTTCAGCATACACTAGGGTGGTGTAGTTGTGGAAGATTTCTTTGTTTTTAACACGAGGTATGAATGCCAATTATTAGTGCAATGCTGTCATTCCTGTTTACCAGAAAAGCAGTGGTGGTCACAGTATTGTCTTTAAATTGCCCACTTTATTACCTATTATAGCATCTTTCCAAATATTAAAGTTGAGCTCTTCAGTCTATTTGGATTCTTTTTTTCCCCTTTCCTGAAGAGAGGGGCCACATTCCTCAGTTTTCCAGGAATGGACAAAGATGCTCTCTATCAGGGAACTTGAAACCTCTTGTTTCAATTCCTTTAGAACTGAATGGTTGGACTTCAGTACTATAATAGACCTTTATTTTGTTCTTTACTTCAGTGCTTCCCCATGTTTTCTTAACTACAGGTGTGTGTCCAACTCCGATCCTCCCTCCCCATTCTTCACTAAAGGAAGGACAAGAGCTAGCAGATGCCTATCGTATTGGAACTGTTCTGCAGTTACATTGTATCCCTGGTTATATGCCTATACCTGGAACAATTCGTTCTATGGCATGTCTTGACATTAATAGATGGTCAGATCTTCCTAAAGCTTGTCAAAGTGAGTACCTTTTTGTCATCTGTATGAGCTGTTGTGGAATATTGAATGGAATATGTTTAATTCTCCTATATATGTCTTTCCTTCCCCCTCTCTCCACTTGTCTCTCTCCTGACAAGGAGGAGACCTGTGGCTTAATGGCTAAGACGTTTGCCTAAGATGCAATACAGCACAGATTCAAATCCCAGTGGGGGTATGGCTAGCTGATGAGAGCTAAATAGCTTGAAATAGATCTATACTAGTCTCCCTTTATTTATTTATCAGCACAAATAAAACACACACGCGTGCGCGCACACACACACACACACACACACACACACACACACACACACACATATATATATATATATATATATATATATATATATATATATATATATATTTTCTGAGGTTATCGCGGGTGTTTGTATGTAGGTCTTTGGTTATTCGGGTTTTCTCCCGTGTAAAATTGGAAGTGTCTTGGGGACTTTCGACAAAGTCTCATTCGTCATCTTCAGGCTGGTTTACTCGGCTTCGTCCTTTTAACTGCCAGTGGGGATGGGAGCTGATTGGGTGGGAGCTTTTCTGTGTTCTGATAGGGTGAAGGTGTGTTTTGATTGGTTGGGGGTTTGTGCTCGGCTTAGTCTGAGTTGCCGGGGGATTTGAGCTGTTGAGCTGCGTTGCTGTTATTTGGCTTCGTGTTTGTGGCCGTGCCAGCTCTTCGTGGTGGGTGTCAGTCTGCTTCATATATGGATTGGAGGTGTTTAAAGTGGTTAATGATGCAGCTGCGTCTGGCTTCTGGTCCTTGGTCGTGCCTCATATATTTTGTATTTAATAATTTACAACCCTTAGTTCCAAATGATATTGTGATTTTGTAAAGGAGAATTTTTGTAGCTTAAATGAGGGATCCTTGGTGCTCTTTGATTGTTTTCTTGCAGCTGTTTTATTACCCAAACTTGGCAGCATCATCAGATCAAGATATGCTAATATCTTTATTCCACCTTTAGCATGATTTCTATCCTAGGTATCCATTAGGCTAACAATTCAAAGTTTTGAAATGCTAATATTCCAGAGAAAAATCAAACACATATTTTGAATAGTAATTTGAACTTATTATATTATTCATTTATTGTTCCTAATGCAAATCCTTACCAGCACTTTTAATTTTATAGTGGGGTGTTCATGAAGCTTATATATACATTGTTTTTTGTTTTATATAAACACATTTCAAAATGTGTTTTGTAAAAATATGTGTAGCAGAAGGAATGGCAAAACCTGGCAATCAGCCTAGAATCCCTACAAAGTTGCAAGTGAATTAAGTCCAAGCACCATTGACCCTTATCTATCTCTAGCCAACTGCTGACTATTAGTTGAGAAGATTCCTGTGCATAGGCGTTTACCAATAAATCAACTTAACTGAATTGTCTTGTGTAGACCTGGTCTTTCATTCCTGACATTATGAATACAATTCTTTTATGATGGAGATGTAATTTTGGTTGAAAATCAGTCTTCATGCTTTACATGAGTAGACATGCCACTGGTAATTTCTTATTGTTTAAATTTTATTATTGATTATTTATTATTATTATTATTATTATTATTATTATTATTATTATTATTAACAGAATATTGGAAGGAAGTTAAGAATGAAAAGTGTTCAATAGGGTATAAACCTATATTATCCAAATTAGGAACTTAGTCTTTATGTTGTGCTTTGACTTTAGCAAAAAAAAAAAGAAGGTGATTAGTCATGGAAGGAAGTTTATACATTAGAAATTGGCTTAATGGCATTTTTTAATACTTGACCTTTGAATTAGCTTTATGTCAAAGGAGAGGCAAATTTGAAGAATATAACTTTGTGCAGCCTAGACTCAGGTCATTGTTTAAAAATTAAAAAATAATTTATATTACAAAAAATTAATAATAAAAGTTTGAAATTATAGAAGAGCAATGGAATTTTGAAAGTTGAACAGTTGCAGGTTTTGTTTTCTGTTTAAAGGTTTTTAGTTAGTTTAGTTTGTTTTCTTTTTAAGCATGTTGTTTAATTTGTCATAGTTCTATATTACGCATATATAATTGTAATAACACAAGACCTTTCAGAAGAATTTAGCTTTTATATACACAGAGAATGTTTAAAAGATTTTGACTCAGTAGAACACCTGGCTCTTTTTCCAATCCATGCAGTTGCTTCATAAACTACTTTAGACCGTTTTCACATGTAAGTGCATGAACAGCCACTGAAATGAACAGATATGCATAGGCAGCTGGGAATAGCTTATCAAGCAACTCTGCCTGGCAAAACAAATGATACAATACAATCAAAATGGAGAAATATAAAACTTGAATAATAGAATTTCCTAGACTTCTGTGTTTATTTTTTTTTTTTGTAAGAAACATGATAATAACTCCATATCACTCTTTTAGGAAGAAATTGTCCTACTCCACACATAGAAAATGGCAACATAGAATCTGGAGATGGCATCTTGCTCGGAGATCAAATAACCCTTTCTTGCAATCATGGGTAAGTTAGAAAACATTTGTTGAAGTAACTTGTAAATATTGATAATTAAAAATCTCAATTGTCAACTAGATGTTATAACCATTTGTATTTCTTTGTTAAGATACAAACCTTGCAAAAGTAACTTAAAATTAAAACAGTTTGACTGATGAAAGTATTTAAGGCACTCTTAACATATAACTCAGTAGTATTCTGATGTAATGGTTGAAATTAGTGAAGTGGGAGTCCTTGATTCTGTTGCTGAAAATAGCTATTTGGTAAAGGAATGGAGAGACAATAATTATTGTAAAATCAAAAAGAACAGGTGCACATCACTGGCTCAAACAAGTGAAAGGAATAAGGTCCAATTTTAAGTTTTGAAACTGGGATAAATAGAGAAGTTTTCTACTGTGCTGGCATCTTCAGACGTTCTTTATGGTTCCACCACAAATGCGCAAACGACAAAAGCGCGCCTGACTAAACCGCGGTGACAAAACCGTGCCGACAAAACCGCGCTGACGAATGAGTGCTGAAGCGCGCCGACAACAGCACGCCAACAGAAGCGCGCTGTAACCTAACCCTAAACCTAACCCTAAACCTAACCCTAAACCTTACCTTAACTTAAATCGCGCTTCTGTCGGCGCACTGTTGTCGGCGCGCTTTTGACATCACGGTTTTAGCGCCGCGGTTTTGTCGGCGCGCTTTTGACGTTCGCGCTTTTGTCGGGTCACGGTTCTTTATATATGTGAAATCTCAGTATCTGATTGTGGAATAGGGAGAGAGAGCAGAACTAGAGTGGCCAGGGTGGTGGTGGTGGTGGTATGAAGTGATACTGACTTGAAGATTAGCATTTCTTGAATACAACAGCTATCAAGTTCTCATGATATGCTTCTAGAGATTCTTACTAGGCAAATATGGACCAGCGTATTATAATGATTGGTGTCTTACATTTCAATACATCATAATATAATTGGTTTTGATTGGAATCATCATGTTGTGTGATTCCAGCCTGTTATGGCTTATTTTAGACATTGAAATTGAATGCTCCATGGTTAAATAATCTGTATAGTTTTAATAATTTATTTGCTAAAAATATTTTTAGATATAGAATGAGAGGTTCTTCCACTGTACAGTGTGTTTTGAGGTTTGGAAAAGTTGACTGGGATAGAGGACTTCCACATTGCAAAAGTAAGATGATACTTTATTTAAGCTTATTAGACTTCCTTTGGTACTTTTATGTTTAATTTCCTAATAGCAAAAGTTCAGTCTGCCTAGCCTTTAGTAGAATTATTCTGCCTATTACAAATATGAGAAATGCCTAAATGCATGATATCAACATAATTTATCTGTTGTACTCTTTCCTCCACTGCCTGAGCAGTACACAGCAGTACACATATTCCTAAATCAAGTGAAAATTATAAAGTAAAAATAAAAGCTGTAACATATGCAGCAACAACTATAGCCCAAAGGATATAAATATCATTAAGTAAGTAAACACATTATTACAAGAGAATATTCTTGTAGTGCAATATTCCAATTCCTAAGACCTGCAAGAACAGCTATGTGTTCATGGTTGGGGCCATTTTAATGTCTTGAGAAAGGGGAATGCTGTTCCACAAAAGGGTGGCATCAGATCTCATTGGTGAGGCAGTTATTGGAGTGGGCATTTTTGAAGATACCCAGGTCATAAGCTGTATAGGGATGTAGATGAGGAAAACCATTAAGTTGAATAAACCCATTGAAATGCAGCTCTCAAAGTAATGGTGTTGTATGGACAAAATTAGATGCACCCATAACTTTTTGCATTTTTGGCTAGCTATATCTTCTCAGTGATTATCAAAGACAGTCCAATGTACAGTTTGTTACAATAGCTCACCCAAAAGATTTTTAAGGCATACATGAGTGACTGTAAGAATCTCCTGTTCCAAAAGAGGGATACGAGCGATCCTTTGCAAGGCAGAGCTGAGGACTACATCCAATTCCTTGCAGATAAAGTTGCTCGGCTTCGGGCAATCCTGGACTCCAATTCCGCAGAACCAGCTGAGGCACTGGGGGATAATCTGGTAGGACATCACTGGATTGATTTTCAAGCTGTTACCCCTGAGGACGTGGACAAGGCCATGGGAGCTGTAAGTGCCTCCACATGTGTACTGGACCCGTGCCCCTCCTGGCTGGTTGCTAACAGCAGGGAGGTGACACGGGGCTGGATCCAGGCGGTTGTTGCCGCCTCCCTTCGGGAGGGGATCTTTCCCCCTGCACTAAAGGCAGCGGTGGTGAGACCCCTCCTGAAGAAGCCATCTTTGGATCCAGCCGTTCTAAACAACTATCATCCAGTCTCCAACCTCCCCTTTGTGGGGAAGGTTGTTGAGAAGGTGGTAGCCTTTCAGCTCCAGCGGTCCTTGGAGGAAACCGATTATCTAGATCCCTTCCAGTCGGGATTTAGGCCTGGTTACAGCACGGAAACCGCTTTGGTCGCATTGATCGATGATCTCTGGAGAGCCAGGGATGGGGGTCATGCCTCCGTCCTAGTGCTCCTTGACCTCTCTGCGGCTTTCGATACCATTGACCATGGTACGACTGCGGGAGGTAGGGGTGGGAGGCACTGTTCTACGGTGGTTCTCCTCTTTCTTACCTTCGGACAGGTCGCAGTCGGTGTTGGTCGGAGGGCAGAGATCGACCCCTGGGCCCCTAACGTGTGGGGTACCGCAGGGTTCGGTCCTGTCCCCCCTCCTATTTAATATCTACATGAAACCGCTGGGTGAGATCATTCAACGGCACGGGATAAAATACCACCAGTATGCGGACGATACGCAGCTGTATCTGTCCGCCCCATGCCAACTCAATGAAGCGATTGACGTGATGTGCCAGGGCCTCGAGGCTGTTAGGGACTGGATGGGGGTTAACAAGCTTGTACTCAATCCAGATAAGACCAAGTGGCTGCTGTGCTTCCCTCCTACTAATTGGCCAAGTGTTCCATCTCTCAGGCTGGGGGGTCAAACAGTACGCCCCTCAGACAGGGTCCGCAACTTGGGAGTCCTCCTGGACCCACAGCTGACTTTTGAACACCACTTGTCAGCTGTGACCAGGGGGGCATTTGCCCAGGTTCGTCTGGTGCACCAGTTGCGTCCCTACCTGAACTGGGAGGCTCTCACAACAGTCACTCGCGCCCTTGTGACCTCCAGACTGGACTACTGCAACGTGCTCTACATGGGGCAGCCCTTGAAGAGTATTCGGCGACTTCAGCTTGTCCAGAATGCAGCCGCGCGAGCGATTGTGGGTGCACTTCGGTTCACCCACGCACCTATCCTCCGCGAGCTGCACTGGCTGCCTATTGGTCTCCGGATACGCTTCAAGGCGCTAGTCGTCACTTATAAAGCCCTTCATGGTATTGGACCTGGGTACTTGAGAGACCGCCTACTGCCAATTACCTCCACTAGACCAATTAGATCCCACAGACTAGGCCTCCTCCGAATTCCATCCGCCGGCCAGTGTCGACTGGTGACTACCCGGAGGAGAGCCTTCTCTGTGGCTGCTCCGACCCTCTGGAACGAACTCCCCGTGGAGATTCGTACCCTCACCACCCTCCAGGCCTTCCTCATAGCCCTTAAAACCTGGCTGTTCCGACAGGCCTGGGGCTAAAGATTCGCTGCCCCTATCTCGAATGGTATGACTGTTGTGCTTTTAACCATGTTTTGTTTTGTGTTGTTGCTAAATTGTTTGTATCCCCCCTTCCCTTTCTGAGTTGTGAGCCGCCCTGAGTCCCCTTAGGGAAAAGGGCGGCATACAAATGAAATAAAACTCAAACTCAAACTCAAACTCAACACAAAATGACATTGTGGAAAGGATTTACTAGCCGCAGGGTGCCATATGTTCCTTGTGGAGAGTGATCCCCAGATTATGAAATATCTTGAACTAAAAAGGACTATTGCCCCCCACCATGGAATCAGATGGCTTCCTAAGGTAGTTACTTCATCTTGCTTAGATTAAAACTTTTGACATCTTCTAGCCTCCAGGCATCAGGATAGCAATATCACCTCTTGAACTCAATTTAATGTATAAAGTTATGCTCAATATGCATGCTGATAATACCTGAGCCTGCTTGAGATTCCTCCCATGGCTTTATGTAGTCCTTAAATAATACTATTGAAATCCCTTAAGCTTGATCTTTTTTTTTTCCTGCCACCACTACTGGAACCAAAGATGCTTTTTGAAAAGACAGCTGGACTTCCTTTGTTTTTTCTTTGAAGACATTTTGCTTCTTATCCAAGAAGCTTCTTCAGTTCTGACTTAATGATGTCACTCCAAGAAAGTTCCAGACACATTTGCCCTCTG
This sequence comes from Thamnophis elegans, assembly GCF_009769535.1. Classification (NCBI taxonomy): domain Eukaryota; kingdom Metazoa; phylum Chordata; class Lepidosauria; order Squamata; family Natricidae; genus Thamnophis; species Thamnophis elegans. The sequence goes on from NC_045545.1 coordinate 56,052,571, forward strand.
ATTCAGCTGACCCTGAGGGCACAGATAAACCTCCAATGGTCTCAATGACTCTTAGAGAGATAATGACTGACCTTCAAAATGCTAATGACAAGATGGCTGCAAGGATTATAAATCCTTCCATTCTCCATCACTCAGTCAGAATTGAAGCAGCTTTTTGGATGAGAAGTGAAATGTCTTCAAGGAAAAAACAAAGAAAGTCCAGTTGCCTTTTGAAAAAGCACTTTTGGGACAACCATGACTTGGATGACTGAGAATCTCCATAGAATACTGGAACCAGGTTTAAGAATATGAGGCAGAATATCCTCAGCATAGGTAGCTGTATCCTTCCCCTCAGATCACAATGTTCCAGGTGTGGGTTTCAATTTTTTTTACTATCTATTCTGTGGGCATGGCTTGGTAATCATGTGACGGTGGGTGTGGCCAACTTGTAAAATGTAGTAAAACTCACTTAACAACGCATTTGCTTAGCAACCAAAATTTTGGGCTCTATTGTGGTCATGAGTTGTCTTCCTTTCTTTTCTGTCTTCCATTTTCTTTCTTTCCCTTTCTTTCTCCTTCCTTCCTTCCCTCCTTCCTTTCTTGTCTTATTTTTTCCCTTCCTCTTTCTTTCTATTTCCTTCTTTTTCTTTCTTTCTCTGTTTTTTTTCTTTCCAAAGGGACACAGTAGGTGGACCTAACTAGATGTTATGCACCATAAAATATATGGCATCTTACAAAGCTGACCCAGCAACTGAGCAAGGGACATTTCACTGCTGTGAGAAAAAAAATTCCACCATTTATAGGCATTATAAACATATTTATTTCCATAAGAGAAGAGAAAGATCAGCTGGCAGAAGTGGGCTGCATTGTTAATCGGCGCAGTTATAAAGAAACATTATGAAGAAATTCCACCCTGGAATTGGACAGTAGATACTTATTTGATATGAATATTGTCCATGGTACTGTTTTGGTTTATAGCAGGAAGTATTCCAAATATGTGCATTTATCTGATGGATTTAGGGAGTTATTTCAAGCAGCTAAACATCTAAATTATATGATAATTTAAATCAGGATATTTTGCAATTCTAGTCTAGTTGAATCTATGCTGATTTTCTTCTCCAGGTATTCCTTGTGCTATCCCACCTGTAATTGCCAATGGAATATATAACCCAAGTCCTTCAGATGAATACTACGTTGGCTTGACAGTAACATATTTATGTGACCGTGATTACTCCCTGATTGGAGATTCAACTATTCAATGTGAAGTTGCAGAAAATGGGGTAGATGGAATATGGAATATGCTTCCACCTGAATGTAAAAGTAATGGAATTTCATATTATTTTCTTACCTTCGGGATGTAAAATTGCTTTTTTTGTTGTTTTCTATTTAAGTAAATTAAGTATGTTCTTGCTGGAATCCTGTCTTTTAAGCATTGGGCTGCTGTGGATTACCAAGTAGGAATTATCTTGTTGAAACTAAATCCCATAGGGGAGCATTGAAAGAAACACAAACATAGTTTGAATAATTTATATTGAATATTATTATTGTGTTTAGATTTGGCAATAACCCTCTTGAGCTGGATTGGCCTTATTGTGTTATTTGTTAGGATCATAATAAAAATAATTTATGTTTTGTTTCCTTCTAATACAACAAGATAAAACATTGGGAAATATCTTATAATGTAATAAGATTATTCCCAATGCAAAAAGAACCATTTACCGTAAGCATTGAAAACAAATCTTACTTCAAACTCAAATATTTAAAAAATAGATTTCACATTAATTACTTTAAAATTACCATACAATATTATAACTAATTTTAATGGTCTTAGGTTGCTTTAGGGTCTTGTAGAGCTTAATACCATCACTTAATATTATCACCAAAAGAGTATGAGGAATAAACAGGATGAATTAGAAATTCAAGTAAATGAGGACAGATATGATATTGTTGCCATTATGGAAACTTGGTGGGATAAAACACACAAAGGGAACATACAGCTAATAGGATTTAAATTATTTAAAAGAAGTAGATCAAATAAAAGGGGAGGTGGAGTTGCACAATATATAAAAGAAATAATTACCGTATTTTTCAGAGTATAAGATGCACCTTTTTCCCCCCAAAAAAGAGGGTGAAAATCTGGATGTGTCTTATATGCTGAATACAGAATTTTTGGCCTCCCAAAACCCCATGCCCTTTGCAAAAATGGTCATGTATAGCCTTTAGGGGGCTTCCAGAGTGTTTCTGGGGGCTGGGGAGGGCAAAAATGAGCAAAAAATGGTCCATTTTCTGTTCGTTTTTGCCCCCCCCCCCCTCGAGACACCAGAAGCACTCTATAAGCCTCCTAAAGGCTATGCATGATATTTTTTGACATAAAATGGGACCATTTTCACAAAAAGACCCTTTTTTCTCATTTTTGGGCCCCCACAGCCCCCAGGAGCACTCTACAAGCCTCCTAAATCAACATGCCCTTTTGCCTCCTATGCATGCCCATTTTCACGAAAAATGGGCCATTGTAAAGTGCAAAAACTTTTTTTAAATTTGCTTCTTCAAATCTTGGTGCCTCTTATACTCCGGTGCGTCTTATACTCCGAAAAATACGGTATATCTCTACAGAAATAGAGCACAACAATGATGAGAACTATCTTGAATACATTTGGGTCAATATTAAAGGTTGTGGGGAAAATGACATTGCCATAGGTCTATACTACAGGCCACCCAACCAAGCAGAGGAAGTAGATGAACTTTCAGGTAACTAAGGTATGTAGGAAGCACACCACAATAATAGTGGGGGATTTTAATTACCCTGACATTAACTGGGAAACAAACTCTGCACCAAGTGGAAGATCTAACAGGTTCCTAACAAACCTAGCAGACAACTTTGTTTCCCAAAAAGTAGAGAAGGGAACAAGGGGATAAGCCATACTGAAATTAATTCTCACTAACAGAGAGGAAATGATAGGTGGTGTTGAAGCCACAGGAACCCTGGAGGCAAGTGACCATGCAATATTGGAATTCAACATTTTGCAAACACAAGTGGTAGAACAAAGTCCAACTGAAGTCTTTGACTTTAAGAGAGCTAATTTAAATAAACTTAGAGCTTGGGAAGGATTTCATGGATGAGAATCCTCAAGGGGAAGAGAACTCAAGAATCTTGGGAAATTTGGAAAAGCAGGATTATAAAAGCCCGGTCTACCACAATACCAATGAAGAAGAAAAATAACAGCTCCCAAAGCCATTCTTTATGGCAGCATAAAGAATTATCTGACAAATTGAAAGACAAAAAAGATAAGTATGAAAAGTGGAAACGGGGGGACATAACTAAGGCAGAATATCAGCAAATAGCCAGAGCATGTAAAGATGAAGTGAGGAAAGCTAAGGCTCACAATGAAGAAAGGCTTGCCACAAAAGTAAAAAATAACAAAAAAAAAAAAAACCTTCTTTCAACATGTTAAAAACAAGAAAAAGGTTAAGGAAACAATTGGTCCTTTGCTGGGAGAAAATGGCAAGAAGGTGACAAGCAACAGGGAGAAAGCAGAACTATTTAATTAATGTTTTGCATCTGTCTTTACACAAGGAACTGGCAGATGAGATAGCCTTAAGATACAGAAGGATCTTGACAAACTTGAACATTGGGCACTATCTAATAAAATGAAATTCGATGGTAAAAAGGAAGGTTCTGCATTTAGGCAAGAAAAACAAAATGTACAGGTACACTATAGGTGGTACCTTGCTCAATGTAGTAACTGTGAGAGGAATCTTGGAATCCTAGTGGACAACCATTTAAATATGAGCCAGCAATGTGCAGCAGCTGCCAAAATGTTGTAAATAAGACATGTGCTCCTAAATTTTTATACTGCTTATTTGATATCTCAAATGGTTCTTTTATTATTTCTTTTTACTTTTTTTACTTATATCCAAAGTCAAAATACAAAATCTAAAAAGGAAAATAATTAAAAAACAAGAACAAAAATGTATAGAACAAAATAGCAAAATAAGATGTACCCCCTTTTTGAATACTGATAAATATATTTCAGCAAGTCATTATTCCTCTCCCTTGCAAAAACATCTCCACATTTTATGAACTACTATATCTATATTTGAAAAATTGCTATATAATGTTAAAAAAATCACAAATATAGAAATTTATTGCCAATCAACCAATTTGACCTATATCTATTTACTATTTTAAAAAATGGTTAACAGCTAATCCCAAAAACAAAGTTAAAATTCAAAGCGGCTTCTAATTTCCCATAAACCCATTACAGCTATTGTCTCTGATCTGGCCAGGATCAACTGACGTTGATTGATTCTTACTAATAAAAACAATTCCTTCCAGTTAGTCATTTTTACTTTTATTTAAAATTATAAGTGGAATCTTTACAAACAACTGTTTCTCATTCTCTCAAAGCATAAGTATCCATTGAAAATATCTCCTTGGCCTTCGTTATCTAGTAGGTATCTTCTGCAGTAATGGATTCCTCTTATGTTCACCTACCACTCGGAACCAGGAGCACCAGCGCATCTGTGATGACATCTGGGTGGGTGAGCGGAGCCCCCCGCCACCACCACTACCAGTTCGCCCAAACTGGGGCGAACCGGCAGAATACTACCTGTTCTTATGGTTACATGTAATGGCTTTATTCTGCAAGCATCATCTGCTTTTCTGAGAAGTTCATCACTCATTCTTTCTATCATCTCTGTTGTAATTAAATATTTTGGGTTAATGCCCCCTTTAGCCTCCTTTAGAAGGTCTCCAGTTTTGAAACAGAACATGTAACTACTGCTACCCATATCTCTTTCTCATTATTCTGAAAGTGAGTTTCTGGTCCAAAGTCACTCAGTGAGCTTCTGTGACTTATAGTGAACCCCTTGAACTTATTCTAAAACACTAAATTATACTGTCTATCAGTATTACAATTTTATAATCAAAATTATATATTTGACTCAGTTATTTAAGGCTGCAGGTAATTAACTTTGTGTACATTTAATCTTCTGTGCAACATTTGCAAACAAGGTGCAGCCATAATTAGATGATCTTTTTGGCAAAACTAAGCAAATAATGGTTTCCAAGTTTAATATTTCTAATATTGGCAGCAAATCATCATTAATTCAAATGATAATGTCATTACATACATGTCCCAATTATGTACTTGTTTCCCATTATGTGATAGAATATTTGTGTAACAATAACTTAATTCATATTTTCTCATTTGCCCCCCTACTGACCACCAGGACATCTGCTTATTTGGTGCAAAGACTTTCAAAGTAAATCTTGCCTTCTTTTCCAGAAGTCAAGTGTCATAAACCAAACATCCAAAATGGGATAAGGCGAGATTGGTTTGATCGCAGGAATACATATGAGTATCAGACTATGATATCGTTCAAGTGCGATTTTGGCTACACTATGGTAGGGTCACCAAGTGTTCAATGTGATGCTAATAGTGAATGGAATCCTCCTGTTCCGCGCTGTGTTAAGAGTAAGTATTTATTTTTTCTTAAACCTTTAATGAACATCAGTGCTGAATATTAAAGATGTCAACTTTAAAGTTGGGCATCCTGGATCTGGAGAAAGCTACATTAACATTTCCCCTTCTCTTTTTGGCTAGGTGTAGTCATGACTACTACCAAACCAACCAGATCTTCCCCATTTGCTCTTTCCCCTAACCCCTCAGAAGAAGGTAAGACTGAAGGTGAGTCATCACATGATTGGACTGCTAATCATAGTCCTATTTCAGGAGTCAGATGATTTGACCTTGGAGCAAAGACACGTTTTCTGCATTTTCTAACTGCTTCCATCCTTTTCTTTTTGTAGGTAAGCTAGAGAATGGCTTAAAACCATGGACTGTTATATAATTTTATATAAACACAAGAGTAACCATTAATAAAATAAAAATATTTTGATGTGGTTTAATCAGAGAGAGGGGGGGGAATTGGAATCAGAATACAAAGAAAATCTATGAAGAAAGAATGAAGGAATTGAAAAATAAAATGAAGTTATAGAATTATAGAGGTCCTTAAAAATTGAAAACAAAAGGACTATTTACGTAAATGAGTCTCATATTGTAATAGAAATTAGTAGTTTTCAACATTGGAAAGATATGGAGAATTGGCAAAAAAGATGTAATCATATATAGTTTTTGCTCATTTTTCCTTTGGTTCACTTATAGGATCTGGCAAAACAATTGGAATTACTATTGGTAAGTATTGACAGGTTGAGTAACTGGTATTATATTTAATGATTGATATAAATGGACACGGACTACTTAATTGGGGGGGGGGATGTGCGTGCATTCTGTAAGAGACATGTCATAGTTCCAAACTATAGTTCTTGAAATTGCATAAATGCTCTACTGTTATATAATTCTGAAGGCATATGCTACATAAGTATTACTATGCCAAGGATTCTCTAAATATTATACCCCCATCCTTCTAATCACTGCCATAAATCTGTTAGCTTCAGTGCTAGATGTAGACAAAGCTTAGTTTTGTCTGAAGACCTTGACTTATGAGATTTTAGCATTGACACCACACAGCTTCCCGATGGATACAAAAGAGATGCTGATTTGTGATTCAAGAGCAATTGCCTAAAACATTCATTATGCTACTTTTTTATACAATACATCTGTTGTGATGCTTATAGAACAATTCATTTTACGTCAAATATTCTGCAGCTATTAATCTAAAATGCTTTGGTTTCCAGAGCTGGCTTTTCCTAACTAAGATGAATTTTCATTTATCTTACAGAATGTAACATGAGTCAGCGTTGTTTTTGCTTGTTAATTAACAAAACTAAAGGAAATTATTTTAGAAACTTCTTTAAATGGCATATGTAAATATGAATTTAATTTTTGTGTCCTCTTGCAGAAAATCTAACGATCATCCTGCCTCTTCTGATACATACCATGTAGTTTCAAAAAAAGATGTGGTTTTAATGTTCTGAGTCCTTTGAATGTCTGCAATGAAATTTCAGTAACCTTTCAAAAGTTCCCACTTTGAGAACGAAAATAATAGGAACAGTGAAGATTTGAGTTCAAAGCAGTAAAACTCATAGTTCTGCAGTTTGGCTATTGCAGAAGGCAGTTAATACATGAAACAATCAACATATGATCTAGAAGACTACTCCTTTTGCATATGCTACTTCTACAGTCTAATAGTTTGCCCTTAAATCCTTCCAGAATAGCTCTTAGCATGTCTCTTTCTTATTACTCAGATACAGAATCTGAGGGAACTACCATGTTTCTACTTCAGGGATGATGCATTATGTTGTTATCAAGATATGACTATACTTGTGCTGTGCTGTTCACACATGGATACACCACAGTGAGGTGGTCTTTATTGAGCTGCCCATGCCCAATTATTAAGTCACCAGCAGTTTTAGCATCACCAAAATTCACACCCTCTTCTGGTTCCACCGGAGCTCTGAGAACCAGACAAGAAGAGCAGATTAAATTACCGAACTTAGGCACCAGCTAGAATAACTACACACAGCAAGGCAAGAGTCCGAGGCTAGGAGTAATCCACAAGGCAAGGCACAAGGTCCAGGCATCAATCCAAGGTCCACAAATGAGTCCAAAGACAAGAAACACAGAAAACAGGAATACGAAGCAAGGCAACCAGACATGTTTTTCCAGCAACATCCTTCTCTTTGGGCAAGCTTAAACAGTTAATGCTGATACAGCTCCTCATGATGGGTGAGACTGCCATCTCACAAGTAACGTGGCTGACTGCCATTGTTCCTGTTGCATCCCAGTCCTATTTGCCCTTGGAAATGGGGGAGGGTGGACTTCACCTTCTCATTTTCACTGACCACTGGCTGCTGCTCTCGCTCTTAGCCTGGAGTCTGCAGGTTACCTTTGAGAGCTACCCTTCGAGAGCTGTATGCAATGAAATTTTATTTTAAGATATGCCGATTAGTGTACATTCAAAGTGACAATAAAGTTAATCTAAGTGAGTTAGTCAAAGTCTAACTCAGTGGTTCCCAAAGTGGGTGGTACCGCCCCCTGGGGGGTGGTGGGATGACTTAGGGGGATGCTAAGAGGCAAGGGGGGTGGCAGAGGAGTACTGGAGGTGGCCCCCACGCAGGGCACAAGACTACTTGGAATGACAGGGCCATAGAAGAGGATATAGTGTGTTGTGTGTAAATAACAAGCCCCAGAAAGGCCATCCAGCCTCCAGCGAGAGCCACATACCAGCGATAGGGAAGAAAATGGAGAAACGCACACCTATGGGTGCATTTAAAAGCAAAGCAGAGAAGCCAACTCGTTTCTTTCCCAAGGCTCCTTCTCCCCATTTGGGAGCTCCTCTTGAAATCCTTACCCACAAAGCAAGGGCTTTGCCTGGCTATTCCATTTTGTGCCCCTCCTCCCTGATTTATTTATTTTTTAAAAACCCGGATTGAAAAAAGCGATCCAGGGTTGCCGTGGGAGCCGAGCTTCCTTTGGCGAGTTGAGGCACTAAAGCCCAAGCTTATTGGCCTCCCGTCTACTTTGCAGCCCAGAAGTGGGAGAGTGGAGAGGTGGGTTCCTAAGCCCGGGAGGGAGGGAGGGAGGGAGGGAGGGAGAAAGAGTGGGAGGGAGGGGAGGGTCCTGGAGGGCTGCTGAGTCTCTTTGCAAGAGGAGGCAGAGGACGGGCTGCCTCTCTTTCTCTGCCGGCCTGAGCTGGAGCAGCAGCCCTTGCCAGCTGGCAGCGCGGAAGGAGGGTGCCGCCCGTCCCACCACTGGAGCCTCTGCTTCTCTCCCACCCACCTCAGCCTACCGCATGTCAAGTCTGCAGCGCCCCCGGCTGCTTCGGCCCAGGCCCTGCCAGTTTCATTAAGTGTGGAGCAGGCCAAAGGCGAGGCGGAGCAGGTTTTGAGGGAAGGTGAGCATGCAGAGGGGGCTGCAGGGAGACCTAGTGATGCAATGGCAGAGGCCTTCCTGCATGGTAACAGAGCTTTATTCTCCTCCAAAACCACGTCTTCCCTCCCTTCGCCCACCTCCCCCAAAACCTCTGGCCCAGATTTTTCTTCCGCTGCCCTTCCTGCCACCGGTGCTCAGGCTGCTCCCTGGCCCGAGAGAGAAGAGCGCCCTGCCAATCATAAATACAGCAGGGAAGCTGAGGAGGCGGGTGGGAAATACATGGGGGGGAGGAATCCGTCGTATCCGCAAGGGAGATTTGCATGACAGTAAATGGAATGGTTTCATTGGAAGTCAGGAAGAAATGGGTCATTCCAATATTTAAGGTTTAAATCTAGAAATCAGGGGTTCTAGTTTTGGGTACCACAAGTTCCCCCTGTGGCTTGTACAGACAAAGAGAGGATCAGAGTCTTGAGCTCTGCCTGTAACCAGGTTTTTAAATATGGGGATCCTCCAGGTCCCACATCCTGGAGTTCTGTCTACAGTTTGGGAATAGCTGATTGCCACTTCCTTTGAAAAGACTTTTTTTTCTGGTATCACCATCAAGCCCATCCATCACATTAAGAATTTACTGAACAGTGAAGTAGTTACTAAATTTTACTGAGTTTACTAAGTTACTAGTTACTAAGGTTCTTGATAAATGGTTATCAGACTTTGAAAACCTGGTATCACTGGATCATGTTCAACAATTTTGTTGAATTAACATTAACTGAAGAGGTTTTTAAATTGGATTTTGAATAAATGTGCAATTAATTGTTACAGTTTTGAATTTTACTGTTACTATCTTCCTTCCGTCGTGCAAACTGCCAGTCACAAGACCCCCCCCGCCACGCCCACAAAGCCACGCCCACAGAACCAGCAGTAAAAAATTTGGAATTCCACCACTGGGTGGGGGCACTGAGGATCAGTTTGTAGCACCAAGGAGGCGGTGGACTGAAAAAGTTTGGGAACCACTGGTCTAACTTATTGAAGCTGTGACTCTGCTCAAGCTCAGCTAGTCCGGTTGTTCTAGCTGCAGTTGCTCCATTAAGCTGAAGCCCTCTGCTCCATGATCTGCATCTCCAACAACCCCTGGGCTTACTGTCCTGCTTCCCCAAGTTACCAGGGACCAGTTCATCCTCATCCTCTAAACTAGCATCCAAAGAGGAGACCTTCAGCCCACCCATTACAATACTAGAATGGAAGAGTCAGCAAGTGCTGTATAGTTCTTTTAACATCATGGCTCTTAAAATGGCTTCTGAGTTTTTGTGGCAACCAAAGAAAAATTACCTTGCTTTCTAGGTTTTAAATTTGTGTTGAAACAATAAGCTTTGCCTAAAATAAATTGTGCTGTGTTTTTTTTAATATTTTAACAATCAACTTAAATACTGCAGATTGAAGAGCTTCCCTGGAGGCAGTTTTATTTTTGTGGCCTGGACAGATTCCTGTTACCTGAAAAATTGTCCAGACACAAGGAGAATCCAAGATATTACATGTTTTGCAAGAGAGTTGCAAAACATGTTTTTCCAGTTGTTTGGAAAAAGGCCAACTGGGAGGTCAAAGTCAAATGCTGCTTGGCGTAGCAAGGACAAGTAGACACTAGATTTTGCCTCTCCATTTCTTAGCCACTTATTAAACTTCTTTAGATTAAAGACAGGCTTCTCTCAGGCACGGAGCTGTATCTCCCTTGGTGGTTTTCAATATTTCATATTGATTTGAGGTGAAAAAAATGGTTCTGGAACTTGGATTTAGTTTACAGAACAAGAAGATGAAGATTTGGATATTAAAACTTTGGGGTGGGGAGGAGGATGTTTCTTTTATTAAAGGAGTGAAACTTTTCCAAGAATCTGTGTCTGTAGTATTTGATGCTGCTTTTTCCTTTCTAACTTTAGACTTTTGCGAGAATATTGTTGTTTTTATTTATCTCTTCTGATTGGTGTAGCTGTAACAACAAATGTAATTGGAGCAGCTCTCTGGCCCTCTTTACCTTCTGTTAAAAACATAAACTGTAATTACTTCCCTTGGCCATTAGAGGGTACTATTCAATATGATGAAAACATGAAAACTTTTTGGAGATGGATATTTTTTAATTAAAAATTTCTTAGAAGCTAAAGTTGAGAAACCTAAAATGCTATTAAGATAATAAATTGGATAAGATTTACATGGAACACCAAGACATTAAAGTTAACATCAAAATTAAACATTAGGAAAAACATTTTATAAATACATCTAGTGTTTTAAATGAATGAATGGAATGAGGAAAATGAAAATTAAAGGCTTATATTAGTGAAGTAATATAATGTGTAGAGATGAAACAACTATAAAAATTAGTAGCAAAAGAGTGGATTTGGAAAAATGAATAGATGGGGGCATTGAAATTATGGTCATTTTAATATTTTGTTTATATTTATTTTTAAACTTATTTTTTAGAAATTATTTTACTATTGTTCATAAATGACGAATAAATATTTTTGATTTGATGGTTGTCTTATTGCATTCAAGATTGTAAGAATATTGTGTATGTTCTTAAACTTGCATATACTGTAGATTAGGAGTGTCAAACTCAATTTCATTGAGGGCCGCATCAGGGCTGTGGTTGACCTCAGGTGAGAGGGGGGTGACTAGGTGGGCATGGCCAGTTTGATGCCACTCTCCAAACTGCTGGCATGTTTCTTCTTCACATTGGGTAGACCAGGATGGCCCCGTGGGCTGGATCTGATCACATCACAGTCTGGATCCGTCCCAGGGGCCTTGAGTTTGACACCCCTGCTGTAGATTGTTTATCCTTCTCCCCCTTTTCACTTTTTTCACTTTTTAATCTTTTCCCCTTTTGAATTACCTGATCCCTTTTTTGTTATTTTGTATTATTTTTTCTTGAAATTTAATAAATTTGTATTAAAATAATTCCATAACTGTTTATTTGATAAGCCTGTAATAGCATCTCTCATTTGCTGATGGTTTGTCTTAAATTAACCATTAAGATGGTTTATCTCAGGGGTGGGTTCTGGCAGGCACTACTGACGGTTTGCTCCTGGGCGCATGCGCATGCACAGTGCAATAAAAAATGCTCTGCGCATGCGCAGAAGCAAAAAACAGGATGGCAACACCTATGGTGCTGCCTGAAGAACCTATTCGTGGGCATGGCAGGCCTGAGTTGCTGCCGGTTCCAGCGACCCAGGCCGCTAAATCACTACCGATTCGGCTGAACTGGTAGGAACCCACCACTGGTTTATCTGAAGTGAATTATTTCACTTCAATTATTTGAAGTGAAAAGCATAAATTCTGGGAAGATGGTCTGGTGGGCCAGCATATGGACCATGCAAAAGAATAAGGAGCTAAGAGTACACAAGCCTTGCCTCCTGTTCTTTGTAGTTATTTCATGTTTGCCACCATCAGATATTCCCCATGGCAAGCACATTGGAAATTATTTGGAAGATTTCTCCTATGGGACAGGCATAACATATACATATGACAAAAGCTACCTCTTCATTGGAAATGCTTCTATTTACTGTACTACTAAAAACAGGATATATGGAGAATGGAGTGACCATGCATATTGTGGAGCTGGGATTTCATGCTCCAATCCTTGTTCTTGTGTTATTCCCTAAGTAAAGAGTATCTAGTATCAACTCTGAATCTGGAACATTTTAAATTATTCCTTCAAACATTTCCCTGGGGACCCCACATGGACAAACTAGCTATCCTTATTTCTCAGCTACCCAAATTGAACCAATCAGCCCTGACATTTCTACAGAATGATTCCAATTCTTTCTTCTTTTCTACTTCTGATATACTTCTTCTTTTCAATGACACAATGCCCATCTCCTCAGATTAAGACTGGAAAGATTGTGCCTCTAGAAAGAATGCAGAGAAAACCAACCTAGAACTAAGGATAATTTTTCTGACATAATAATGAATCAGTGGAACGGCTTGCCCTCTGAAACTGTGGGTGCTCCATCACTGGAGGTTTTTAAAAAGATATTGGATAACCATTTGCCTAATATAGTGGAGGGTCTCCTGCTTGAGAATGGGATTGGACTACAACACCTCCAACCTCCCTTCCAACTCTGTTATTCTAATTGGAATTTCCAGTACTTACACATATAACCACAAGTGCATGGGATGGGGGCACAAGATGGTTGGCTCCAGGGCAATTCATGAACAGCTTAAGGATGAATCTGGATTTTCCAATTTCTGCACACTATTCAAGCTGTGCTCTGCATGTTCCACTTCCCTTCATTCATAATTAGTGGAAAATATGGTCCTTGTAGCCACGGAAAAAACTTATATTTTAACTTTTTCATATGATTATTTGTTGACAAACTGGTATCAAAATATTTTATACAATGTATGCATTATTAATTAGACAAAAAACAACTCTCAGTGGTACTGGGAGCAGTACTTCTCGTATTCAATTCTCCCCTCATCCTCTTTAACAACATAAAAGATTAAAAATTAAAGAGTGACATAACAATGAGTAGAACAGCGAAGAAAAGTGATTACAATCTTCACATTGTCAGCTTCTGCTCCCTCCAGCTTACCAAAGTGAAGGCCCCCCAAAACTGCAAACAGCCAGTGCCTTGCCCTTCTTCTCTTACACAGGATGCAGCTTATACATAGACTTCTTAAATCTCTTTGAAATAAACATTCTCAGGATAATTTGTTGTGGGTTTGAGTCTTATTCTTTTAATGCTGTGATCCAGAACACAGGTATTTAAACAAGTTACTGCTGACAGGAAAACAAGTTAAAAAAACCACATTCATATCAAACCTTTTCACAGGCAAACTTAATCTTGGCTCAAAGAATTGAGTCTTGTAAGCTTGCAGCAATGCTATCAGATATCACTTATCTTATTTCACAGTTCTCCCTAATCACGGGGTAGATGAAACATTCAAAGAATTTTTGTTTGAAGTATTTTTTTTGCTTATTGTGAGCTGAGTCACAGCATGAAACATTGCTGCTTCCTCCCCCACCCTGCTATCTATATTTCCTTCCCTTCTTTATTTAGAGCTGCTCCTATTTTCTTACTAGCAAAATACAAGTCACAAAGAACAGTGCAATTAGTCTTTGCCTGTCCTCTTACCAGATTAGCCTCATGGGAATAAGATTATGGGAACCAGTTGTCAGAACCACAACTTCTAAACTGATGTTTTAATGTTTTATTAAAAGACGAGGTTAAATAGACAAAAATATTCACATTTCAGTCTTCTTTTCTCTTGCCAAAAGAACATAAACACATCACATTTATACCTATAACGTACTTACAGTTTCAAATGCTATACATGCATTAGAAGTTAAGGCATTCTCCATCTGCAATTTGTTGACTCCTGATTTGTTGCCACAACGAAACACCTGATTATCCTGTTGGCAAAATTTGATCTCTCTTGTATGCAAAGGTGTGGTGGCCCAGCAGGAGCCGTTGGAGCTGCCACCAGACTCCAACAGCGAGGGGCCCTATGAGTCAGCTCTGTAGGATGTGGAGGACCCTGGACAGGGTTCCAACTCTGAGCAGGGCACAGAGAGACTGGTTGGCCACCAGGTGGCGCCTGAGCCTTGGACCAGTGGGGAGGAGACAAGGGAGAGTGATCCAGAAGCCAGCAGTGAGTTGTTCCTGCATGCACGCCATCGAAGAGCTACTAGGCGTCAGGAACAATTACGCAATTACAGGAGGTGATTGTACTCAGCTGGTGGTCATTAGGCTTCTCTCCAGACTATAAAAGCTACTTGTGCATACGGCCCTCTTTGTAGAAGTCAATGCAGGATTGAATGTCGGGGGACAGTATTGTGAGCTTGGCAGGCTGGATTGCTGCCAAGCCTTATCTGTGTTTATTGCTGCCTAAGTTTGTCTGAGTTGCTGCCAAGGTCCTTATCTGTTTGTTATGCTTGGCTTTCAGCCACTGAGGTTTTGGTGTTTTGCTAATTAAAGTACATTCCAGTTAAGCTTGTCTCGGCATTTGTTACTGGACTGAGGAGGGGGTCAGAACACAAAGGTATAGTTGAATTCTCCAAGGGATGGCTTCTTTGATCAGGGTTTAGCATTCTTAACTTCTAACCCCAAAATTAAAAGTATTGCAAGAACCGCATACTCATGAGGACTGAGCTGTTGACATCTGAAATTGAATTCTGACTGCTGGAGGGAAAATTAAAATCAAAAGGAAGGGAAATGCTGTAGGAAGGAGGGATTGCCACAAACATACAGTAATCAGTTTCTGTTATTAGCTGTTACAGAAGCCAACTCTGCTATGCTACATGACACTGCCAAAGGATAAGCTTATTAAGGTGGTTCTGTTGATGGCTTTTATACCTGACTAGGCATATAGCAGCACTCTGAAAACTGTCTGCTGTTGAGATTATTGAATAAACACATTTATTGTTGTGTTTTTGAGTTTTCTGTCTCTTTTGCTAATACATTCACATTATTATATTTGACACAGGAATGGGCTTCAAAAATTTCAGCAATGGGTTCTCTGCCCAGTTGCTGGGTGGGTGTGGCCATGGTGGGCATCGCCCAGTCGGTCTCCTGAACCATGGGAACCACCAGAACTTCCAGGAGGCCCGTCCCCTCCCTCCCAAAGCCTCTATGCAGGCCCTGCATTTATCTTGCATCCAAAACGGGCCACGTGGAGACTCCTGGGAGGGGCAGGGAGGGCAGGGCCAGCCAGGGGTAGGATTTGGAGGTTCTCCGAACCAGCCATTACGTTTGCTATGGGTTCTCCCAAACCCGGGTGAACCCATAGCAACCCACCCCTGATTTGACATCCATATAGAATTTGAATTCAACTACTTTCTGAATAAGAAATAAACTAAAATATCTTTGGAAACTAACACACCTGGGTATTTCACAAACTCACATACTTTGCAGGATTTTAAGAACATGGCACACTAGAGTCCCCTTTGACCTGACAAACATAGCACGTTTCATATTTCTGAACTCTTTTGATATTTCTTCATTTTTATGTCTTTTCTCACACCAACTAGATTGTAACTTTGGCAGCAAAAAGCTAATCTGTGGCCAATTCACATACCTTATAGCAGCACTATTCATATTAGAAAGCCTGGAATCCATGAGATATGCAAACATTCTAAAGAAAATATATTTTGAAATCAACATAGCTGTTTCAAACATTCTAAGTTCAGGAAATATCTCACGAAACTTTGGAGAAAAACAATCATCTTGTTTCCACTCTTTTGAGTGTATCAATATCCCATCAAGATTTGAACTCCCATTAGATAATAAAGAGTTTTCTTGCTACTGGACAGAATTGTTCACAAATGGCTGGGTTTTCATTTATTTATTTTATGAACTTCTTTAGTCACAACTAGTCTATACTGTACAAGAGCAATAGCCCACAACCATTGCAAAATAACATAAGTGTACAATGGTAGGCAATAACAGAAATAGTAAATAACATTACAGTAAAACTTATCATTTCTATAACATTTCTTACGCCAGAAGCTCAAGGGCACTCAGATCCCAAAGGAGCTCTGGAGTAGCAAAGTGTTTATGACTTTGGCAGGCCAAGTGATTAAGGTGAGGTTTCGTATAGCTGCCAGATAGAATGACAGATGCCTGAGCTTTGAGTCATCTCATAATGTAAAAGCTAAAGCCCCAAACTCTCTCTCCCACACCCTATGACAACTGAGGGGGGGGAAATCACCATAAAATGATGCCATCAGTTCCTAACCTTCATACTGTAAGTGGTTCAGAAGAATTCTATATTCAACAGTATCATAAGTCCTGGGAAATGTCAACATTCATGCTGGAACTGGCTTAGATGCGGATGCTCATATTTTATTCAGAAAATTGTGGTTCTCAAACTTGTTATTGGCTCAATATGCATGGTTCTGTGGATCTGTTTTTATTTTCTATTGGGAAAAAAGACGGTGGTCTGAAAGAGGAGGATTCCAAACCAACTATGATGAGATAACTTCACATTGAGATTGACCAGTGACAACCCCTCAGGAATGGAGAATCTATTAGACCAGGGCAGCATGGAAATATATTGTAGAAAGTTCTTGCAGGTTTTATACTGCAAACTTTTTTTTAAAATTGTGTCTGTTCAGATAAAGATAAGAACAGGCCAATAATTTTTGAGTGTGTTATCTCCAATGTCAACCCCATTCAGTTGCTTGCTATGTAACTCAGTACTTGCAAAAGAACAAGATAGAAATGACTGGAATGAAGGTAAAAGAAAACTCAGCTCTGAACCAACTCTAGTAAGAACTCATTATTGAACCAACTTTGTGGTAGTGATAAAGGTGAAAATCTTTGTTTCCTTTACTAATGCATACTTGCAGTATCACTACTGGAATTTTCTCAGTAGTGGTTCGGGGATTTGGGGAATCCAGCTCAGTGAGAAATCAAAACTTCAGCAGCTTACTGAAACATGTTGGTTTAATACTTTGAAAGCAAACTATTTGATCAAATTAAATTTGATCTTAGACTCTGCAATTCTGATACTTTAATTTGTAAAAGTATCCAGGGCCATCTCTCTTTCTTGGAATCACCTTACTGATGTCAATAAAGTATTTGAAAAAATTTGGTTAACCTTACTTTATGCTGTCTTTTGTTCCTCATGGCTTATTACATTTAGTTTGGTCACTGAAGCTATACATTTCTTCCCTTAGAGAAATCGGTTCCAATCTCATTAAATGAAGCCGTTGTGAGACCAATGTATTTTATCTTCCATGTTGTTCAATACCTTTATGAAATCACTGAGTAAATAATTTAGTGATTTAGAAAAAAGTATCATCAGTGTCTTCAGAATATTGGTAAAACCCAGCTCTATTTCTCCTTTTATTCATATCTAGTGTGGTACAGGAATTACTAAATAAATTTCTGGCTTTAGTACTGGACAAGATAACAACCAAAAAGTGAAGTTCAATCCAGTCAAGACAGAAATACTGTTAGTATGTGGTTTATTGATCTGATGGTGTTCAATTTGTTCTAAAAGTAGCATATCTCTAAAAGGATCACATTTGTAGGTTTTACTGTTTCTGGATCAGTCTACTACATTAGATGTTAGATGCTTTCTGTGGCATGAAGGACAGTACTTTTTATCAGCTTAGGGCCAACTATGGCTCTGCTCAAATATAAATAGTTTTCAGACAATTCAAACATGGCATTTGCATTTTTAAAAGTGGTGAAATAAAAAGCAGCAACAAAAATATAATGGTTAAATAGTAAAAAAGAAAAAAACTAAATACACACAATAGTGATTAAAATAACTGAGATGCTCCCCTGTGCCCAGAAAACCCTAATTAGTTTGTGGGGGTGGGAATGGCAAGAGATCCATATAACTATAGACAACAGAAAAATTAATTCAATCCTGAAGTTTATAAGATCTAAACCCTATCAAAACATACTCATCATCTTTTCATTTAAAAAACAAACAGACTATTTAGAACTAAATAATAAACTCATGCCCTGGACTCATTCCTTAAAATCAAGAAAATATATTTTTTACATTTATACCAACTATGCTCTATTCCAAAGTTCTTCATGAGATGACAAATTCCATAGTTTATTATTAGTTTAATATCACATCATGTTCCTTAACTATAATATTTCTTCCAAAACTCGTATTAACATTTGTAGCAATATAAAACGAAAACAAGGCACTGGCTGGATTAGACCCGACCATAGTGAAAGAACCTTCAAATTTTTTACAACTAATATACAAAGTCTAATGCCTTCCCCTTAGTATTGGCTGGAGTGTATCCAATGTATGTAAACTAATATTTTCCGATGAAATAATTATATTTTTAAATCATAAAATTTGCAAACATACTTCACATTCGGAATAAGTATCTTTCATGTTTCTTAATTTCTTATCACATACACTTGTAGAACACAATGACATGGAGATGTGAGATACTAGACAACTGTAAAATCAATAGCCACTACTCTCCCAAAGGTGCTTTTTCAAGAGGCAACCCGACGGTGGTTTTTCTTTGAAGACATTTTGCTTCTCATCCAAGAAACTTCTTCAGTTCTCTTGGATGGGAAGTGAAACATCTTCAAAGAAAAACCAGAAAGTCCAGCTGCCTCTGGAAAAAGCACCTTTGTGGCAGCCATCACTGAGAATCTCCATAAACAAATAGACACTATTATTCTAAATTCATATAAAATTCATATAAAATTGATAATAGTATTTTTTAAAAACCCGGATTATACTATTGAGACATTGTATCTAAGTAATGATATAACCTGGAATTACTCCTCTTGTGGAAAGGAAGTAAAACAGTCATATATTTTGGAAAAAGCACACTTTTGTGGTAAAACCTGCAGATTTGAGTCTTTTAAAAGAATGGAAAGTGAAGCCCGCAAAGGTGCGTATCATAGACGGACGCTTTGGAGCCTGGCTCGGCCAATTAGGTGTGGTAAGACAGTCATTTCCGGATTGCTGAAAACGGGAAAGACAGAATGTGTTTTTGACACAGCCTACGCCTAGCAATGAACCACAAACACAGCATGGTCAGACTTTTGGAAGGGATGAGAGCAAGAATTGGAGTGAATTATAAAGAAACGCAGAGCAACGTATTTCGAACTTTCGCAATAGTTTGACTTTCCCACCGCCCCATTTCCCCGGCAACTGGTCGCAGGGAAGCCCTTACTTAAGCCTACTATCCACCGAGGGATTCCCGAAATCAGTCTTTATCGCCCGCCCCCATGCAGTTCCGCATCCTTATTTCTGGCGCCTTGGAGATTCATTCGTTGAAAGGAAGAATACAATGAGTAGAAGTTCCCCCGCGATGTTTGGGAACTTCTTTTCCCACCTGGGTCCGAGAATCCTAGTGCTCTTCTCACTGTTTTCCGGAGTGCTGGGTAAGTAACTGGAAGGATTGGAGGGGATGAGGGAGCTGCGTCTCTTCGCTTGGGCAGCCACTTACTCGACGGCTAGCTAGCCGGTCTCTGCTGCCTTCTCATCCTCCAAATAACCGTTGTTCCGGAAAAAGGATGTCCGAGTTTCTGTTCCGTTCTCGTTCCTGTTTCTGTTCCGTTCAAAAATAATCTTCAAAATATAATCCTAAAAGAGAGTCAGTGATCACGATTACTACCTCATATAAAGATTGATGAGAATGGAAGAGAAAAAAGAAAAAAATGCATTTTATGTTCTGTGAAGCCAGTTATTACTATTATTTCTGACCAGGCAATAGTGTGAACTCTAAATATAAATTTACCAACCTTGCTGCTGTCAAATTTTAGATTTGATCTCACCCCACCTTTGTTTTCATTTGCTTCTACTTGTTGTAAAATGCTTCTGTCTGGAAAACAAGTATTTTCAAGGGGAAAAAAATGACAAAATGGTGTATAACTTGGAGTTATTTTGGAACTGTGAATCACTCTTTAAATACCCTAAACATAACTCAGTAAATTGCATCTGCTGCAGTTCTGGATTCTACACAGGCACAAGAGTCATTCAAATTTCACACTGTTTATGGTTAGGCTTACTATATGAGGAAACAGATAGTGAAATTTTTAGTGCTTTAACATCTTCATGTAACCCTAATGCATGTCCATCTTTGGAATACTTGGTATAGTTCTCATTGCTGGGTTTGGAAAAAAATGTAATAGAGCTGAAAAGAGTATTCAGAACAAACATTGAGATTATTTAGCTCTAAAAAAGAGTGACATAATCTATGTCTAAAAATCGTACTTGTTGGAGAGTGGACAGACAGAAGTTTTCTCTTGCCTTGAATAGAGATTACCAATGAAGCTGATTAGAAAGACATTTAGAACAGACAAAAAAAAATACTTTTTCACACTTTTTTTTGCACAAGCTTGAAGAATGTATGGTAAACCTCAGAAATGTTTAGGTAATAATTCAGAGTTTGTGTCAGTTTGCATCTTTAAGGTACAGGTAGGTAAAACAGTCCCTGTGAGTTTTACTCCACTAATCATAGCTGACTCTAGGGGGTGGTACTAGGCCCGTGATGGCAAATTTATGGCATGCGTGCCACAGGTGTCACACAGAGCCATTTGTTAGGGCACGGAAGGCATTGCCCTGCCGGGTCCAGCGCGCATGCATGTGCTGGCCAGCTGACTTCAGCCTTCTTTTAAGGCTGTTTTTCGCCTTTCAGAGTCATTTCCAGTTTGGCCATAGGGCCATTTTTCGCCCTCCAGAGCCTCCAGCCCTCCCTGAATGCTCCGCTCCGGTGGGCGAAAAATGGCCCTACAAGCAAACTAGAAGTCCATTCCCAAACTTCCAGTTTGCCAGTAGGGCCAGTTTTTCATGCTCTGGAGGTTTCATGGAAGCTCCTGAAGCCTCCAGAGGGCCTCTGGGGGGGATGGGGAGGTTGTTTTCATCCCCCCCCCCCAGGCTCCTAGAAAGCCTCTGGAGCCTGGGAAGGGCGAAAAAACTATGCCAAAAGGACATGGGGGGGGAGTGCTGGTTGTGCACGCAGAGGAGTCACACGCACATGCACTCTGGGGTCACACGCATAGCATTATGGGTGTGGGCACGCCTGTGCATGACCCCCCTGCACTCCCCCCCCGCTTTGGTATGCAATCCAAAAAAGGTTAGCCATCACTGTACTAGACCATTAAGCCAGAGTTGTCCAAAGACATTTGCACAGTCATGCGCCAGCATGACATCCTGATGCAGTACAGAGTGTGCAGTGAAATGTGGAGCATTGTTACTTTCCCACCAAAATGACACCTATTTATCCATTTGCATTTATATGCTTTTGAACTGCTAGGTTGGCAGGACTGTGTCTAAGAGCAAATTAATTTATTATAAATTTTAATGCTTTCTTCCAAAGTCTGGAGGTATGCACAACATGATACACAGGAAATATAATTTCAGTTTACTTTGCTTCTTCCCTTTTTCATTTCCTTTTTTTATCATCCGCCAAACAATGAATAATGTACATGCTGATGATTTCCCCATAACTTGACACATCAGTGATTGAAGTGGCTGAATATCACTCAATTTTTTTTGTTTCATTTTCTCTGTTGTTTCTATAATCCAAATCTGCCCAACTGTTTGCATCAAGAAATGATTGTCATTACCATTGATTCGGAGAATGAGGGAATCTGATGTTTGTATATGTTTGTGTAGCATATGGGGGGGGGGGGGGGGGGTTGAACAGTTCAACCAAGAAGGGAAATGAGCAGGAGATGGTTGATTTCCTGATCATTCCTCAGTTCTTGGCAAAACCTCAATATTAGTTGCAAGAAAGTGAGAGAATTGACGTTTTTCTAGATCCGATGACCATCCAGTTCCAAATCCTGGGAAACTGATTTCACCTCAGTTCCCCATGAAACAGTAAGGAAGTAAAACACATGTAAGGATGGTATAAACATATGCAAGAAGGTGGAGAGGTTTATGATTTGGGGATGAAAGTTGATTCTCTGAACTTATGGGTTGCTTTCCGAAAGTTTTATTACCAGGCTAGATAACATCTTCAGCAGAGTTTAGGGGATGTCAATATCAGTGTTCTTCTGTTTATAAGCACTTCAGGTGGAATCCCTGCTCCATCACAATTTTTCACACAAACTTAAGAGAACTGTCTAACTGAAGTCACTTTTTATATAAGTCTGAATTATGGCAATGATAAAAAATAACTTTGAGACCAATCCTTGCATTTATAATCATTGTAGATTTATTAAGCAAAAGAAAGCTGAAGTAAGATTGTAAGTACAATCACTGTTTCACTTAGTGACTGTTTTTAGTGACCAAGCTTCCAGTCCCAATTATGACTGCTAAATTATAACTACCTATATTTATTGTACATTGAATATTGTAAAAAATGCCCCACAATCCTTTTTTAAATTAACTTGGGAAGTTTTGTATGGCTAAATCCGCCAATTTCTCCAGCTCAAGGAATGACTCAGTTGTATGTGCACCTTCTCTACATCTTACTCTGACTTTACTGTCTCTAAATATTCACAGCTTTCATTTTTTCCAGAGTGGGAGGAGGGAATGGTCACACGTGGGTTTTATCACAGCCTGATTGGTCCAAGACTGAGAGGAAATGTATAAATACTGGTGCCTGTCCACTGTTAGCCCAGATTCTCTCTCAGTCTGGTCCAAGTCTGTTAGAGTAGTTTAGTCAGTTGGATTTCTTTTAGGGTAAGTTTTTCTTGCAATCTGATTCTATTTGGCTAATTGGGTACTTTAAATCCTTTTAAATTCTAAATTCTACTGCTGCGGCCCCAAGGGACAGATCTCTGCCTCGGGCGGCTGGGGGAGGGCCCGGTGGGGCGATAGTCTCCCCCCCGCAGGCCAGGAGCCTCAGCCCAACCCCCGGGTGTACGGGGGTGCCAGCTCCTTTTAGGCTGCTTAGAAGCAGCCGTTTTGCAGCAGACGCATTAGAAGCGGCTTCGGAGCCTCGAGGAGCGCGCGAGCAGCCCGCCTTATAGCTGATCGCTCCGGGCGGCGGCCGTGCTGCTGGCTCTTGCGTTTGATTGCCGTGGGGACAGAGCGGGGGTGAGGGGAGCATGCGTGGGTGCCGTGCGGCTCTCCCCGCTCGCATTTAAAGAGGCGCCGGCTGGAAACGCCTGGCTGGGCTACTGGTGATCGATTGCAGCCTCTTTCTCCCACGCACGGAGTTCTGGCGGCCATTTTTGGGTCTGCCACGTGCGCGAGGCCTTGCCTTCTCTTCGGGCCTAGTGCAGCCTAGCGCGAGGCCTTGAGCCTAGGTCTCCCCACAGGCTTAAGGCCCCGGTCTCAGGTGGGACTTTAGAGGCCGGTTTCCTGCTCCTTTCGTTGGACACGTGAGTGTGGCATGGACGAGGGAGCGGAGATTCCCCAGGGGCAAGTGGCAGGCCCAACTGGGAGTGATGAGGCCTTGGATCAGGAGGTGGGGGGGCTCCCCCTCAGAGATCCCTTTCTTCAAGACGCCCTTCTAGGTCATCCACTAGGGATGAGGCAAGGTGCCACAGGGCACTGGAAAAGACCTTTGCCAGGGCAGAAAGACAGGCCCAAGCCTTTATCTAGGGACAGATCCAGGTCCCCTCTTGGGCCTATTTCAGACAGGTCCCCCCTTAGGGGTTTTAGCCCGGCTTCTTCATATAGCTCCCCTGGTAGGTCTCGGGCCTACTCCAGGAGGGGGCGCTCTCCATCCCCCACAGATGATCCTCTGGAGGGTACGTCAAGAGGCCCCTGTTCCCCCCAAAGGTTAGCTCCTCAGGGCCCTGCTTCTACTTATGGGGATGTGGAGGATCTGGATAATCTTCCTGAAGGGATTAAACGTCTTATTTCTGCAGCCATCACTCGGGGCATTGCCCAGCGAGGCTCCCTTTATTCTAGACATGGGGGGCTGAGCAGGGCTCAGTTTCGGGCTTCCTCTCCTTCCATGGTCATTGAGGCTTCTTTCCTGGGGGAGGAGTTACCCCAGGAGATGGGATTCTCAGATGATGAGAATACCACCGTTTCGGAGGAGCCTTCTTCCAAGGTCCTCTTTATGCCCGCCATGTTTAAAATTCTCTTGGATAAGGCGAGGCACACCACCAAAATTGGAACTGGGGATCCTTCAGTGCCCCCCCCTAGGGATCCTGACATGGTCATGTTCTCTGCCACGGCCACCAACAAGGAGGAGATTCCTGCCCCTCCCTTGTTTTTAGAGGTGCTGACTGACCAGTGGGCTAGGCCTTCCAATTTCTCTTCTCCAGGCTGTCGGCATTATAATGTGGAGCAGACCTTTGCTCAGGCCATTCAGCTCCCGACGGTTGACACCCCTGTGGCTGCTTTGGTGTACTCCTCCCCGGTGGTGTCGGGGGATGCGGCGGATAAGATGAAGCCGGAGGATAAGCGTGCAGAGCTTACCTTGCGGAAGAACTTCAACGCCACAGCATGGGCTATTAAGGCGGCGGCCTCGGCTTCCTACTTTAATCGTGCCATGGTCATGTGGCTCAAGAAGCTTCAGGAGCACATCCCCATACAGGAAGACCGGATCCATCAGGATCTGGTCAAGATCTTAGCAGCGTGTCAGTTCTCAGCTGACGCAACCTTGGATACGGTCAAGTTTGCTTCTAGGGGCCTGGCCACCTCTGTCACCTCCCGTAGGCTCCTGTGGTTGCGCCACTGGCAAATGGACAAAAAGGCGAAGTGGGATTTGGCGGCTGCCCCCTTCAAAGGGCCCGATCTTTTCAGGGAGGCCCTTACTCGCATCCTAGTGGAGGCTAAGGACAAGAAGAAGGTCCTTCCCTCCATGGCTAAGAAGGCCGAGAACAAGTCGCGTCCCTTCTGTAGGCAACGGTATAGGGCTCCTAGCTATGGCTATAACCAGGGCTTCTCTTCTTTCTCTTCTGACAGGCAGTTCTTGGGGCAGCCCTTTCAGGACAGGAGTCGATTCCAGGACCAGGCTCGGTGGCCCTTTCGTGGAGGAGGTGGCCGTCCCTACCGCAGAGGGAAGTGACTCGAACCCGAGTCATCCCATCGGCGGCCACCTCGCTCTTTATGCGGACTGGTGGGACGACATCACGTCGGATGCCTGGGTCCGAGCCACGGTTCGTTACGGGCTCAGGTTAGAATTTCTCTCCACTCCTCCAAACCTCTTCCGGTCATTCCCTCCATCCCGGAGTCAGGAGCACCGCCGCCTGATGGGTCAGGCGATCGCCCTCCTCCTTGAAATTCAAGCGGTGGAGGCGGTTCCCGCAGGGGAACGGGGCCTGGGCCACTACTCAAATCTCTGAACGGGGGGCTGGAGAGCAATTCTAGACCTCAAGCACCTGAACAGGTTCCTGGTTTACAGGCGATTCAAAATGTCATCGCTCAAGTCTATCCTACAGAGTATCAGAAAAGGCGATTTCCTGGCCTCCGTGGATCTCACGGAGGCCTATCTTCACATTCCCATCCTGCCCGCTCATCACCGGTTCTTAAGGTTCTCTCACGGGTCCCGCCATTACCAGTACAGGGCTCTTCCCTTTGGCCTGGCCTCGGCCCCGCAGACCTTTACAAAGGTCCTGGCTGCTCTAGCGGCACATCTGCGATCGGTGCCGGTTCGGCTCCAATGTTATTTAGAGCAGTGTTTTTCAACCTTTTTTGTGCAAAGGCACACTTTTTTCATGAAAAAAATCACGAGGCACACCACCATTAGAAAATGTTAAAAAATTTAACTCTGTGCCTATATTGACTATAGGCAGCAATGTTCCCTCTAATTTTTTTTCAGTGTGAACAGAAAAGTATAGTTTGAGCGGCACATTTTCATTTCTGAGCACCTGAATTTTTTTCATAGATGTTTCACAGAGCAATTGATTTATAGGATCTGAATTGGAATGGAGAAAAATGGTTTTGTGCATGAGTGTGTATGTGTGCGTGTGTGTATGTGGGTTTGAGTGAGCGATGGTTCCGGTAAGGGAACTGTGCCTATTTAGAAAAGAAGGTAAATTATTGCAAACATGATATATGTTTCGAGAGAGAGAGAGAGAGGGAGGGAGGGAGGGAGTGAGTTAGGGAGAGAGAGAGAGAGAGAGAGAGAGAGAGAGAGAGAGAGAGAGAGAGGGAGAGAGAATCCCTCCTTCCTTCAGCCCAACACACTCTCGCTGGCATCCCGGCCAGACGAGAGGGACTGCAGAGGGTCTCCCTGAGTTTAGGGCAGCGAGTCAGGGCTGGGCCAGCTTGGGCACCGCAGAAAAGCAGCGGCAGCCAAAAGGGGAAGGGCAGGAACAGCCTGAAGCCACCCCCACACCAGCTAGAGGGGGTGCTGTGGGCTGCAGGCGGTGGCGAACAGGAAGGGAAGCGAATGGCAGCCAGCATCCCTGCCTTCTTCCTCCCAGAGCCACTTCTTTGCCAGCCTCTCAGCTGATCGGTGCCAGGCAGCCCCCGTGACACGCGGACCCTTTGCTGCCGCGCGGGGCGAGCGCTGCCGGGGGCAGATCCGGGGGCAAGGAGGGAAAAGGCGTCCCGAGCAGAAGTTTCCCTTCTCCTCCCCCTCCCCACGCTGACTTCTCCCCAGCAGCCTCGTCTCCAGCCGCAGCAGCCCTGGCGGCCCCCAGGGAGACTGAAAGGGGCGCAGCGCTCTCCCAACCGCCGAGGAAGGCAGAGGAGCCGGCCCTGGGCTGTTGGGAGAAGCGCCCTAACCCTCCTTTCTCTTTGGCAGCCGCCTGGCAGAACGGGGAGATTTCTGACATTTTGCAGCTGGAACCAGCCAAGCACTCTGCGCACATCGGCGCAGTGTTTCTTTGTTACCTGCGCGGCCGCTCACGCGCGCAGCTTAGAGGGAGCACTGATAGGCAGGTGTTTTTCCCACGGCACACCTTACACTATGCCACGGCACACTAGTGTGCCGCGGCACAGTGGTTGAAAAACACTGATTTAGACGATGTCTTAGTTCAGGCGGGATCCGTGTCTCAGGCTGTCTCAGATCTTCGTCTTACCATTCGGAGCCTTCAGGCCCTGGGGTTCTCGGTAAACTTCGACAAGAGCCATCTTACTCCCTCCACTTGCATTCTGCATCTGGGGACAGTCATAGATTCCAGGTTGGGGGAGGTGCGCCTGTCTCAGGAGAGGCAGGTAAGCCTTCGTCGGCTGGCGGAGGGCCTTCGCACAAGACGGTTCACTTCCATCCTCTCTCTGTCACAGTTATTAGGCAAGATGGTCTCTTGCATAGGGATTGTTCCGTGGGCCAGGCTTCATCTCCGACCCCTTCAGTGGGAACTCATCCCCTTTCAGAGGGGACGAATGAGCAACTCCCTTCAGGCTCTCCGCATCTCGGCGGGAGTCCATGCCTCCCTGGCGTGGTGGCTTTCCCCAGCCATCCAGCGGGGGTGTTGTTTCTGGGAGCCGAACAGGGTGACCGTCACCACGGACGTGAGTCTGTTCGGGTGGGGGGCCCTGGTGGGCTCTCGGATGGCGCAGGGCAGATGGACGGCCATGGACCTCCGCCACAACATCAATTGGCTGGAACTGAAGGCTGCGCGACTGGCCCTGAGTCATTTCCGCTCCTCGGTGGAGGGGAGCCACGTTCTCCTCCTGACAGACAATGTGGCCACCAAGGCACACATCAATCGTCAGGGTGGGACCCACTCGAGAGCTCTCTGGCTGGAGGCTCTGCGGTTGGGGTCATGGGCAGAGAAACACCTGCAGTCTCTAGTGGCGGAGCACATCTCGGGGCTCTCCAATGTCCAGGCGGACTGGCTCAGTCGAGCGACTCTGGACAACGGCGAGTGGCAACTCCACCCGTCACTGTTCCGGAAGATCTGTCAACAGTTCGGGTCCCCTCAGGTGGACCTGTTTGCGTCTCCCGAGAACTCCCAGCTCCCGCAGTTCTTCACCCGCTTCCAGTCCAGCTCGGTGGAGGGCACAGATGCCCTCAGGAGCCGGTGGCCCACGGGGCTTCTCCATGCCTTTCCCCCCATTCCACTCATCCCGGGGACCGTCAGGAAGGTGGTGGCGGAAGGGGCCTTGGTCATTCTGGTGGCCCCATTTTGGCCCAGGAGGCCCTGGTTCGCAGACCTGGTTCAGCTGTCGGTGGCTCCCCCATGGAGGATTCCGCAGGGGGAAGTGGTCTTACGACAGGGGGCCCTGATTCACCCAGAGCCTCAGTGGCTCCAGCTGACCACGTGGCTCTTGAACGGCGGCTTCTGAGGGGGGCTCATCTGTCTTCCGGGGTCATCCGCACCATCGAGGCGGCCCATCGCCCCTCGACGACCCGCATTTATAATTCCACCTGGGCGGCCTTCGTCCTCTGGTGTTCCCTCAGGGGCATTTCTCCTGATAGGGCCACCATTCCCAACGTCTTGGATTTCCTTCAGAAAGGTCTGGAGGACAGGCTTTCGCAAAACACCTTACGTCGCCAAGTGGCTGCTCTGTCCTCGGTCTTGGGGGGGGCGGGGTCTTCTTCCCTTTCCCAGTCTCCCCTGGTCAAGCTTTTCCTCAAAGGGGCGGTGAATCTTAGGCCTCCCCCCGTTCATAGATTCCCCACGTGGGATCTTCCTCTAGTCCTCAAGGCCTTAACGGGAGCTCCGTTTGAGCCCCTCCGCTCGGTGCACTTGCACTCCTTATCGCTGAAGGTGGTCTTCCTGGTGGCCATCACTTCCGCCCGGCGTATATCCGAGCTGGGCGCCCTGTCTTCCAAGGACGACCTCTGTCATTTTCACCAGGACAGAGTGGTCCTTCGCCTTGACCCAGCATTCGTCCCGAAAGTAAATACCCCCTTTCACAGGGCTCAGGAGATCGTCCTGCCCGACTTCTGCCCGGGTCCGTCCAATGATAGGGAGCGTCTTTGGCATCGACTGGATGTCCGCCGTGCCCTGCGGATCTATCTCCGGCAGACCAGGGATTTCTGCAAGTCGGAGGCCTTGTTCGTCTCCTTCCTACCTGGGGTGCTGGGTTTGAGGGTGTCTTCGGCTACCATCGGCCGTTGGCTGCGTCAGGCCATCTCAGAGGCCTACGTGGCCTCAGGGCGACTGGTTCCATCAGGCATCACGGCACACTCTACCAGGAGCGCAGCGACCTCAGCAGCGTGGGCCACGAGGGTTCCGTTTGAAGACATCTGCCGTGCAGCTACCTGGGCTTCTCCAACCTCTTTCATCTGGCATTATCGTCTGGATGCTTTCGCGTCTGCGGACGCGTCGTTCGATCGTAGGGTCCTACAGGGGGTGGTGGCTGAGGCTCCCCTTGGGCCCTAGCGTTCTGTTCTCCCTCCCTGGGACTTTAGCTTGGGTATGTCCCACGTGTGACCATTCCCTCCTCCCACTCTGGAAAAAGGATGTTGGTCTTACCTGAACGTCTATTTTCTGAGGGGAGGAGGGAATGGTCACAACCCGCCCTGAGTTCTGTCATTTGGGGCCAAGGGGAGGGCCCGGGGGGTTCCCGGGGTTTGTTGTGTTGTTGTTTTCTTGTCTTTCAGTTGTACCGTTCATGTTCGAGAATCTGGGCTAACAGTGGACAGGCACCAGTATTTATAGATTTCCTCTCAGTCTTGGACCAATCAGGCTGTGATAAAACCCATGTGTGACCATTCCCTCCTCCCCTCAGAAAATAGACGTTCAGATAAGACCAACATCCTTTCTCTCTTCGTTTCTCCTTATCCTCTCCCTTCCTTTTCATTACTATACAGAACTCTGATATAGTCTACTTGTTGTCTCATCATGGCTTTCACATGGTCAGCTCAGATTTCTAAGGGTGAAGCTTTATCAGTTTCTTCCACACCCAATGTCTCTTTTCTCCTTTAATCTTTTATCTGCCACAACTAGGCAATTCCTTTTTTTCTTCTAGTCTTCTGAGTATTGTAGTCAAGGCTCTGGGGTAGTACACTGGCTATTATCTAAAGCCTAAACTTTATCTTCCATTCCTTAAGGTTCTTTTTTATTTATCTGAATCTTCACTAATTTTCAGTTTATTTTAAATGCTGCTGAGTTCTGTTCAGTTGCTTGACTGGCTGCCTTCCCCCTTTTCGCAGCTGAAAACTACTTCAGCCACATCACATTGTGTTGCAGTTACATTGTTGGTTGCCAACATGTTTTTCAGTGTAATTCAAAGTACTGATTTTTAAAGCTTTCCATGGCTTGACCTAAGAAACCTTCAGGATCATCTTTTGTAGGTGAACCAACTTGTGCTAAATATTCAATCCAGGTGGAGGAGTTTGGAGTACTTCAATGTTGACTGTTCAATGCCAGATGTGAGAAGACACAAAGACAATGTGTTTCTGTAATGACCCCACATTAGGGAACAGTTTCCCATCAAAGTTTGGTTTGAGCCTATGTAGGCATCCTTTAGAAACAATATGCAAAGCTAGCTTTCTTTACAAGGCATTTTGGTGTATTGGAGTTTTATGATTCAGCATCATTGATATTGTATGTACTTTATTAACTTGTGTATTAGTATAGTTTATAATGTGGCTTTCCTAGTAGTAATGTATGGCTTTGAGAGTTGACCATAAGGAAGACTGAGCACTGAAGAACTGATGCTTTTGAATTGTAGTGTTGGAGAAGACTCTTGACGGTCCTTTGGACTGCAAAAGGTCAAATCTGTCAATCCTAAAGGAAACCAATCTTGACTGTTATTGAAAGGAGAGATACTGAAACTGAAGCTCAAAAACATTGGCTACCTAAGGAGAAGAGAGGATTCATTGGACAAGATCCTGATATTGGGAAAGATTGAAAACAAAAGGAGAAACGGGCAGTAGAGGATAAGATGGTTAGATAGTGTCATTGATACAATGGACTTGAATGTGGGCAAACTGTGGGAGACAATGAGGACAAATGGGCCTGATGTGCTATTATCCATGCGGTCATGAAGAATTGGACCCACCTAGTAATAACAACAAAAAATTAACTGTTTTATTGTACTGAATTTATGACTAAATTCATTATACTAAAGTAATAAATAAATTCCAATTAATGAATAAACAAAATCCATTCTCTATTGCATACAATTCATATAAACATATTATGATATATTCTATTTCAGTGGTTCTCAACCTCTGGTCCATGGACCTCTGGGGGGGGGTCGCCCACAAGGGGTCCAGAAAGGCTTGAAGAAATATTATGATTTAAATCTTAAGTCTTGGGGGTCCATGGCCACAAAAGGTATTTAAAAGAGGTCCGTGGTGAAGAAAAGGTTGAGAACCACTGTTCTATTACATAATTGAAAATATTGCAGACCAAACTAGCTGCACATTGACTAAAATTAATGTTTTCTCTTTAATTTAGGTGACTGTGGACCTCCACCACTATTGGAAAATGCTAGGCCATTTGATCCTATTAAACCTTCTTACAAACCTTATGAGTCAGTAGTCTTCAAATGTCTTCCTGGCTATAGAGAAGACTCCAGCAAACCATACATAACAACTTGTTCTCCAGACAAAGGATGGAACCCATTGGAAGAGTTTTGTGAGCGTAAGTTTTTAAAAAATCTTCCTTATATTTTCTTGTTATATCACCTGTGGCTTATTAAAAGGGAGTAATTAAGAATTATCTAGTACTTAGGCTGTTTGCTTATTTTACTTATAAGGATATAGAGGCACATTTCCTGAATCCTCTTTCTCTCCTTTACTCCCCTACCTCCTCACTCTCCTGCTCTGTTCTTCTTTCTTTTGCTTCCTCTCTTCTCCTCTTCCAATTTTCCTGCTCCTTTTTTCCATGCCTTTTTTTACCCTTATTTTGTCTTCTCCCACTCGTTCCCCCTTTTCACTGTTTTTAAACATCATATTTTGATGACACTGCCTGACAGTTGCTCCTCCTTCCAATCTGCTCCTTCTTTTCTCTTGGTCTCCCCATACTTGTTTCACTAGTGTGAAAAAGGGCTTACCTCCCTCCCACCAAAAAAGCACTATAGACAACAGGTTGATTTTGCAGATTAGATTGAAATTTCAGAGGACAAGAAAAGAAAAGAGAAAGAAACAGGAAGAGCTCCCTCTTCCTTCATCTTCCCACTCCCCCAACCCATTCCACAGGGGGAAGCCAGTTAGCTGTTTAAGTAATTGGGCGGGGCATTAAACATGAGGGTGAAAGTTCCCATATGGCTGAAAAATTGAAATTGAGATACTCATACCTCTTCACCCACTGGACTTTTAGCAAAGCTGGCAGCATCAAAAGGGCAAATATAACTGAGATTGGCCAATGCTTTCATATTTATATATTGTATACTCTTTTAAAAAAATAGTATAAACCTTGCTGTTTTCAGAATCCTGTGTTGTTTTCTTTTTCTTGATTTTCTTGGTAACTACAATACTGGTAGATTTCTACTTTATTTCTATGAGTTCAAGATGGCAAATTAGAAATTAGTGATGCTATCCCATTGGCATTCAATACATATGTGTTCTGTCCCCCCTTCTCGGCTCGTTAACAAACGGCAGGCAGACAAACTTAAAAGGAACTCTCTTTATCCCCACTAACGAGCCCCAGCTGCATCATTAATCTTGCATCCCAGAAGACTGATGCTGAGTCACAACACTATCCCCCACCGCAGGGCCCTTTCCCTGGGGTCCGATGATCTGGATACGGTTGGAATGACGTGTCCACAAGATGACCCGCACCCATTTCCCGTGGTGCCTTTTTCATGAGTCCCAAACCTCTGGAGGCAGAGCCCCCTTGAATCAGAACTCCTTAGGTATCCGGTGGCCACCATGTTTCCTTCCGCCCTTCACAGCGTCACACCCCGTCCAGGGTCATCCATCCTCCGCAAGGCCGACCCACCAGCCCCCCTACCGTCGGAGGTTGATGGCAGCTCTACCAGCTTCGGCCGAGCCTTAACACCCTGTCCAGGGTCCTCCACCTCCTCCAAGGCCAACTCATATGCCCCCTCACAGTCGGAGTCTGGCGGCAGCTCCACCAACTCCTGTCGAGCCACCACGCAAGCCCCTCCTGCAGAGCCTTTCCCCTGGTTCCGACAATTGGGGTGCGGCCCAGAAGGGTTGGTGACGGCCTCCACGGGACATGGTCCATGACACTGGTACCCCGCCAGGAACCTAGAAGCAAAGTCCAGTGCTGCGGGGACCAGGGTTGACAAAGCCTGGAACCTTGGCGGAGTTCTCCTTGCAGACCTGGCCCGTTGGCACTGGGCACATGACTCCACGCACCTCCTCACGTCATTTTTCAGATGGGGCCACCAAAATTGACGGGAGGCCAGGCGCAACATCAGAACAAACCCCCAATGTCTTGATGCAGATGCGCAATGAATCTGCGAGAGCACCCGTCAATGGATGTGCCCTGCGGGAACATAGAGCCGGCCCCAACATTTCAAAAGATCCCCTTCCAAAGTCCATGGGGACGCCGGCCCCACTTCCGCCTTTCGTCGCTCCACCCAGTTGTCACCCCACTGTGCATCACGTACCAGAGACTGCATGTTCACGGGATGACAAACGGCAGCGCAGGCTGCAACGGGTAGAACAGTCCAAGGTGGAAGCAAGTTCACAGGGTCAGAGTTCTCTACTTTACTCGGCAGGGCATCCGCCCTGGGACTCCACACACCCCGAACACATGCTACCTTGTGTGATCGGGGTATCACGGCCGCATAAACGTTCTGGTTGTTCGACATGATATTGCGTTGCTGAGGGACGGCTGCAGTCCGTGCAACCCTTCTGTTCTTCTTGGGGCAGCTCCCTGCCAGGTGTCCAAGATCCCCACAGTAGAAGCACAATCCCTCCGCACGTCGTCTGTCCATCTCTGTCCGTGACACTCGAGGTCTGACAGCACCCAACTCCATGGGCTCATCCCAGTCCACTGCAGTCCCTTGCTGAACCGGCATGCTGGTGGTCTCCTGGAATACACGGCGAGGCCTTCGCCTCTGCAGCCAGGCGTCCACCCCGAGGCACAGGTGGACCAACGTGTCGAACATCGGTGGCCTGTCCACCCTTGCCAGTTCATCATGCAAGGCCTCAGACAATCCATCCTGGAACATGTCTATTAGAGCTGGTTCATTCCACGTGGAATCCTGGCTACGCAGCCTGAATTCAGTCACATAGTCCTGCAATGAAACATTCCCCTGCTGCAGTGACTTCAGACTTCTAGCAGATGTTTCCCCCTTTATAGGATCTTCAAACATTCGTTTGAAGTACTGGCAAAAGCCTTGGAAGTCATCCAACAAAAGGCTCTGCTTAACTAACTAGGGGGTAGCCCAAGGGGCAGCTGTGCCTGAGAGCAAACTGATAATGAATCCCACCTTCGTCCGGTCAGTGGGAAAGTCCTCCGCTCACAAACTCAGGAACAGCTGGCATTGTCCAGAAATGTGGCAAATATGGCCAGACTCCCATCATATTTATCTGGCATGGCTACTGGGCACTTCCTCCTTGGCTGGGGGGTTGCAGCTCTCTGCAGCTACTTAATTTGGTCCGACAACATCGTGATTTGTTGTGCCATTAGTCTATTTTCAGCCATCAACTGCTCCATAATTACGGAAATGAAGGCTTGTAAGGCAGGAGTCAATCTGTTCTGTCCCCCCTTCTTAGCTCGTTAACAAACGGCAGGCAGACAAACTTAAAAGGAACTCTCTTTATCAGTTCTCGGCTCAGACTGGCTGTGAGCTCAAAAATAAACAGAAATAAAGTCTCTTTCAAGCAGATAACAGAATACAAAACAAAAACTCTTTCAATGCAATGCACTTCTCCAAGTGTCTCCTTGAATCAGGGTTACAGAAAGCAAATCACAAACAAACCATGACTGATGAATGACTGAATGCATGAATGAACGTTGACTCCTGCAATCAGGGCGTAGCACCATCCGTCCTTTTATCTCCAAAACCCCACTAACGAGCCCCAGCTGCATCGTTAATCTTGCATCTCGAAAAGACTCACAGAAGACTGCTGCTGAGTCACAACACATATGAATAATTTTGCTGTTATTCCTAAATGCTACAATGCATGGTAATTGAATATGTATAAAAATGCTGCAAAGGATGTACAACTATGCATTTATTTTCTAATTGTTGGGATACAGGCTGTATAAATTATTCAGGTAATCTCTAAATTAGAGATACTAGCATGCAAACCAAGTTAAGAACATGCTTGGGATAAAAGTGGACTTTAATTGTGCTTGTTGCATATTAGTCACAATGTCTTTTTAATTTTTTAATTGCTTTTTATTAATTACACAAAAACAAAACAAAACAGTGAAACAAAAAGAATAGTTATGGTGATCACCTTAGAAGGCGGCATTTATGGCTCAAAGTATGATGGAACCCACAACTTCCAGTTGATCAGAATCAAATGTAAAACATGCATGTAGTTTCTGCAGTCTACTCAATGTCTATGGATATTCCCAGTCATCCACGTCATGGTTTTCCCAAAGGTACTTCTTTCAAGAGGCAACTGGACTTTCTGGGGAGAGGGGGTGTTTGAAGACGTTTTGTTTCTCGTTCAAGAAGCTTCTTCAGCTCTGGATGGATGGTGAGGAATGGAAGGATTTATACTCTTTGCAGTCAGCTGGTCATTTGCATTCTTTTAGCGGGTTGTTAAGGTAACGTGGAGGTTTAAACCTCTAGGTGACCTTAATGACCAGCTAAAAGAATGAATCTCATATACAGCAGTATGGATCTCATATCCAACTGTCAAATTTAGCTATAATTCCCCCATGAAAAATGAGGATGTAGGTTCTTCTCATCTCACTGAAAATTGTCTCAGGAAAATTCTTTTAAAAAAAAAAAGTTTTATTTTTAAACAAACATAGTCACACAAGACACATAACATAAAAACATCTTCTATTACATACAGTGTGTCGATTGGTTGCAAGGTTTTTGTGCATCCTTTCTATAGTCATCCCTTAAATTTTATATAAAGTCACATATTGCCAATCAAGTATAGTTGTATACATTATTATTATAGTACTTCATTTGTTTGACTATACTATTATTTCTTCATTTTAAATGAGGTATTTTAAATATGGGTCATTTATATTATAATAATTCATTACTTCATCTTCAACATGTCCAATAATAAAGTATTTTTATATCCTATTTAAAATCATTCTATTATTTTAGTATTGATAACATTCTCTAATAATTTCCAATTCCATGTTTTTTGTTTTTGTTTTAATCTAACCATTGATAAAATAAATCCCATATCCTATAAAATTGTTTATCTTCTTGTTCTCTAATTTCATGTTAACTTACTCATTTCTGCACATTCCATTGCTGATATCATCAATCTAGTGTTTGTGTGTGTGTGTTTATGTGTGTATGTGTGTGTGTGTATACATACATACACACACACACATACATACACATACACAAACATACATACATACAATTATTATGATTATTAAACATTGAGTATAGCTATTATTACATCCATTTTATGAGAAGCATACTAAATTTAAAGTAAATTTATACTATAAAATTCTATTACATTATCCTAAAATCATCCAATGATATTACATCTTTATAATCTATTCTAAATAGAATTGTTTATCTTTTGTAAAAAGGTTTTTCAACAACATCTCCATATTCTCACTTACAGTATTGTATAAAATTTCATATTATCCATCTAGTATATATAAATGCATTGTTATCATTGTTAATCATTTATTTGACTATAACTATTATTACTTTATCATACATAATACTCAAAGTTTAACTAAGTTTAACTTAATTTTATTGTGACATTTCATTTCATCATCCTGTATCCTTCCAGTAGTAGTGCCGTCCAATATCTCTTGCCATTTGTAGAATCTGTATTCTAGGTGTTTTCTTGATAAGTCTTATGTGGACTTCTCTTAGCAGCTTGTTGTTCATTGCATATTTTGTAAAGACTCAAAACCCTCTATCTATTCCTTCCATCAGCTTGCCTTTGGTTATCACTGGTGCTTCTGCCAAAATTACTCACATTGTTTCTGACAAATTGTATCCCCTTTCTTCATCTCTGTTTTGAAGCATGAGATAGAGTTCCAGTTCGTCTACCTCTCCTTTCAGTATTCCATACATATCATTTCTCCCCACTCTCAGTTTGCTGTCAATGTCAACAGTTTTCTTATCACTTTGTTCATATTTTTCTGCAATTTTTTGAACTCTATCTTCAAATTTCATCATTGTTTCATCAATATTCTGAACTCTTCTCTCCATTCTTTCTGTTCTTTGTTCTATAATCTCAAGTCTCTTTTCAATTCTTTCTGTGCTTAATGGGACTTTTTGAATTTCGATGTAAATTCCTTTTCTTCTTCATTATGGACCATTTTTCCATGTTGCAAACACTGCCACTAAGACATCCAAGACTTTTTGCTAGGTTTCAAATAAATTCAATGTAATCGTTCAAATCAAGGCTTTCTCTTTATTCCAAAAGAGCACCTATATAAACAAGACGTGTTTTCTTTCTCTCCCTGTCAGTAAACAAAGCCAATACTTGAGATATTAGATGTAACCAAGCCTCTAGTCTCTAGATGGCAGTGTTACTTCTTTTTCTTCTGCTTTTACCTCTCTCTTTAAGCTCCAAGTTTAAGAAGAGAAAGGAAAAAAAGCTTAAAATGCTTAAAAGTTACGATCCAGCTGAGCATTGAGAGGAAAGAGATTTTTAATCCACAAATACAGATAATGGAGAAAAATAGAAGAAGAAGGGGAAAAAAGACCAGTCCACTTTAAAAGCAAGAGGCATTTGTAAAAATTCCATCCATAAAAAAGAAATGAAATTAAAGAAAAAAAAGATAACACAATAATTTTAATTCAGGCTAATTCGCAGCTTACTCTCTTCTATCTTCAATTTTAATTTTACTCAGTCTTTTTGGATTTTCTCTTCTCTAATAGTAAAATTTATCTCACCAATTTCGACAAAATCTCTCTCCTGCTCTGCTTCCATTTCGGGGGGCTATCCCAACCTTCTGCAGCTTCATTAGCTGCTGCTCTTGTAACCGGAAAAAAGGCTTCTCCTGGATCAATCAGGGACATGCTCTTCTCTATCACCATCTCTATGGGATGGTTTAGGTTCAAAAAGGACCATCCAGCAGCAGAGATATTGACAGCAATCCTGGAGCCCCAAGATTGCATGTCATGTCATAGCAATGTCAGCCCTGCCCCTCTCCTCAGGAAAAATCTTTATTGTGTTATATGACAAGAATGAATGTTTGGAAATAATACAAGAGAATATAGAATGATTAGAGGAAGAAGGCGGGGCTTAGCAGTGAGAAGACGGAGTTTCAGGCCATTCCTGAAATTCCCCTATTCCGGAAGAAATGGATGGGTTGTTTACGACCCTAGCTGTCCCGGAGAGACAGTGAAGGTTTGGGGAGATCCAGTGACCTCAGAGACGTACGCAGGTCTCGGGGGGGCTCGGATTTCAACCCCTTTTGCCATACCTTCCTGGATTAGCTCTATGCTAACCGAAACTGCAGGCAGCCCCTAAGAATGGTAGAAGTGTTTCCAACTGGTAAGCTGATTTTATTACTCAAAGAGAGAGACGGCCCACACTAAAACTTAAGCTAATTGAAACCAAAGAACAGAAGAATCTAGCAGCGTATTGGTTTTTTTTAATGGATTTATGGCTGGTGGTTACTCTACTTCTTAAATGTTTTGAATGCTGTTTACGTGGATAAAGGAAAGTTTATTTTACTTCAACACTCCCTCACGGCTCTCCTTAAGTGGGCTGTAAATCAATTTACTATAATTTGGCTTCTTATAACCTGACACTTTTATTGCTTGGCTGTGTTGGTCTAAAATCAGATAAGACTGCATAGCTCCCAGCGTGTCCCGACTTGCAATTTCATCTGTGTCACATCATGGCGTTTGTACTTGCTTCAAGTGATTCATTTCAAAAGATTTTCTCCGCTTTTCAGAAGTTGTTTGATATTTATGAAAAATCTGAAAAAAAATCTGAAAAAAAATTAGACTATCTCTTGTTTTTAACATCAAACTATGAAAGAAAGACTCAGAGCGTTGAATGTTTGAGTGCTCCTGAAATCCAGATGAAGAATGTCAGAAAGGAAGTTTCTCAATTTGCTGACACGCCGGGCGTCTGTTTTACTTCGGAGGCAGAAAGAGAAAGAGATGTAACGTTTGAAAAAAGGGGGGCCATACAGAAAATTTATCTCAAAAGACAGATTCCAAGAGGAATGAGAAACATTAAAGAATCTATACTTTATGAAACATTATTTGCAGAACTTTCGACACCACCCTTGAAAGTCAAAGACAAATTGATTGGAACAAGCCAAGGACAAAGTTATTATGTCAGAGGCATCCTAAGCAAAAAGGTGCGAAGATATTTCTGTTTGGACTTGCTTATAAAAACGTTTGGGGAATTTGTTTTAGGAATGGTAAGAGGACTAAGGAAGTTTTGCTATTGGAGAGACATAGGCTGATAGACTGAAGAATATAATTGAAAATTAGCTAAATCTAACTACTCTTATTTGTAATAGATATAGCTGAATAATAATTGATATTGATAATAATGTATATAATGTGGAGTTGATATGATAAATAACAATTGGATATGAGAAAGGAAGGTTGGAAACATTTTTGGATTATACATAAAAGGCATTAATTACAATAATTATCACTATTAAAAAACTAAATAAAATATATACAGTTAAATGTTAATTAATATGGGGGAAATGTTATGATATATGATATAACTAAATATTATGGATGTTCAGCTAAAATAGGATATGAGGATTTGATGTTAATAGAGGATTTTACAAACAAGTAAATGAAATGTCAGCATGTGTTATGGATTAATTCTTTGGCATAGTTAAGGATGAAGGATGTTTAAATAACTATAGTTAACTAAAAGTGGAGGTATAATGATGTTAATATGGTAAACATTTGAGTTAAGATATTTGAATTAATATGAGTTAATGGAAGAGATGCACCAAAGCATGTTGTAACCAGCTGATATACTTTTTCTTTTTTATAATAGATACCTGTGTTCCTTTTTTTTCTTTTTTCTTTTTTGTTTTTTCTTTCCTGCCTTGTCTTTTGTCCTTTTTGTCTTTTTTGTTTTATTTTTGCTTTTTTTTTTTGCTTTTTCTTTTTGATTTTTTCTTTTCCCACTGGTGTGGGCATGTATTGTTCAAGATTATGACCTTTATTAATATTTTTAAATAATAATTACAGTCAAATGAAAATGGATATATGACGATGGTGATATGTATGAATATCTGAGTTAAAATGCTTGAGTTAATATGAGTTATATTTGTTGACTGTGGAGGAGATGTACCAAAGTTTATTTGTGATCGACTGATACACTTTCTATAGATGTAAAGAAAGATGTTGTACTTG
Source organism: Thamnophis elegans (assembly GCF_009769535.1). Taxonomy (NCBI): domain Eukaryota; kingdom Metazoa; phylum Chordata; class Lepidosauria; order Squamata; family Natricidae; genus Thamnophis; species Thamnophis elegans. Next base: position 56,093,010 of record NC_045545.1, read on the forward strand.
TTTCAAATTAAAATTTAAAAAAATTAATAATAAAAGAGAATATAGAATGATTGGGGGATTTGGGGGCCTCACAATGAATAAGAACATTGAATAATTCTCTCAAGCTTTTGATATATAAAAACACATTTTTATAGACTTAGGAAAATTTGAGAGATTTAGTGAAGATTACTCATGTTTTGCATCTGTCTTTACACAAAGGGATAAAACAGTCCAACCTATCAAAAACAGCACCACAAAAATCAGATTAGGAACACAAGTTGAAACAGGGAAGAAAATGGTAAGTGAGCACCTGTCTACCCTAGACGAGTTCAAATCATCAGGACCAGATGGATTACACCCTAGGGTTCTGAAGCAACTGGCAGACAAGATCTCAGAACCACTGAACTATATCTTTCAGAGATCCTGGAGCACCGGGGAACTACCAGAGGACTGGAAAAGAGCTAATGTGGTTCCCATCTTCAAAAAAGGGGAAAAAACAGATCCAGGAAACTACAGACCTATCAGCCTGACCTCAATACCAGGAAAGATTCTGGAAAAGATAATCAAGCAACGAATTAGTGAACACCTAGAAGCAAACAAAGTAACAGCCGAAAGCCAGCATGGGTTTGTCAAAAACAGATCATGCTAGACTAATCTTATTGCATTCTTTGATATTGTGACAAAATTAGTGGATCAGAGGAATGCCGTTGATATAGGTTACTTGGACTTCAGTAAGGCATTTGATAAGGTAGACCATAACCTACTACTAGCGAACCGCTTTGGTCGCACTGACCGATGATCTCTGGCGGGCCAGGGATAGAGGACATTCCTCTTTCCTGGTGCTTCTTGACCTCTCAGCAGCTTTCGATACCATCGACCATGGTATCCTTCTGCGACGGTTAGAGGAGGTGGGCTTGGGAGGCACCGTTTTACGGTGGTTCTCCTCTTACCTCTCTGACAGGTCGCAGTCGGTGTTGGTCAGGCGACAGGGGTGCCGCAGGGTTTGGTCTTGTCCCCCCCTCCTATTTAACATCTACATGAAGCCGCTGGGTGAGATCATTCAACAGCACGGAGTTAAGTATCATCAGTACGCTGATGATACACAATTATATCTCTCTGCCCTGTGCCAGCTCAGTGTAGCGGCGGACGTGACGTGCCGGTATCTGGAGGCTGTTAGGACCTGGATGGGGGTAAACAAACTCGTGCTCACTCCCGACAAGACTGAGTGGCTATGGATGTTCCCCCCGAAGCTCAGCACAGATAGTCCATCCTTGATCCTGGGGGTGAAAATTTACACCCCCTCAGAGAGGGCATGCAATTTGGGGGTCCTCCTGGATTCACAGCTGACACTGGAACATCATCTGTCGGCTGTGACCAGGGGAGCCTTTGCCCAGGTTCGCCTGGTGCACCAATTGAGGCCCTACTTGGATCGGGAGGCATTCCAAACTGTCACTCATGCCCTAGTCACCTCAAGGCTGGATTACTGCAACGCGCTCTAAATGGGGCTACCCTTGAAAAGTGTTCGGAAACTGCAACTAGTCCAGAATGCAGCCACGTGAGCGATTTTGGGTGTACCTAGGTACACCCATGTTACGCCTATCCTCTGCGAGCTGCACTGGCTACCCATTGGTCTCCGGATGCAATTCAAGGTGTTGGTTATTACCTTTAAAGCCCTACATGGCTTAGGACCAGCATACCTGCGAGACCGCCTACTGCCACACTCCTCCCAACGGCCAGTTAGATCCCACAGGGTTGGCCTCCTTCCGATGCCATCAGCCAGACAATGTCAGCTGGCGGCTCCCCGGATGAGAGCCTTCTCTGTGGCTGCCCCGACCCTTTGGAACGAACTATCCCCAGAAAACCAGACCTCGCCCACTCTCATGGCCTTCAGAAAAGCTGTCAAGACCTGGCTTTTCCGGCAGGCCTGGGGCTGTTGACCTCATTATTGATGTGCACCCCTGACTGAAATGAATCCGAGCTAAGTTACCCAAATCTTTTTTTGACATGATGGACGACTTCGAATTGAGAGATGTTTGGCGAGAAAGAAATGCAGAGGAATATGACTTCACCTTTTTTTCTGATAGACATCAATCCCTTTCAAGGATTGATTTTATACTAATCACTAATGATTTACTTTCTAGGGTGAAGAAGACAAAGATTGCAGCGAGGGTTCTTTCGGATCATAACCCAGTTTGGGTGGAATTGGGAAGGGTAGTGCAGGCAAGAAGGTCTTGGAGGTTGAATGAAAACTTATTTAGATATGAAAAGTACATTAATGATTGTAAAAAATTGTTATCTGAATACTTTGTTCTGAATATGAATAAGGGTACATCTATGGAATTTGTATGGGATGCAAGCAAAGCGTATATGAGAGGAGTACTGATGAATATAAACAAAATACATAGACATAAACAAGGGCAAAAACGAAAAGAATTGGAAGAGGAAATTAAAGGGAAAGAGTTGGAACTAACATTGAATCCAGGCGATACAAAGGCTAAGGAAGCAATCTCCATATTAAAATCCCAATTTGATATGTTGATCTCTGACCAGGTAGCCACGAGTTTATTATATGCAAAACACAACAATTTTTGTAACGCAAACAAACCCGGCAGATGGTTGGCTTATCAGATTAGGAAAAAAAGAAAAACTCGAAATGTATCCAAATTGTGTTATAGAGGGAAGGAGGTGTTTCAACAGGAGGAGATTCAAAAGGCATTTCGGGAATTTTTCACAGAATTGTACAAAGGGGACAAAATTAAGGGTTTAGACATAGACAAATACTTAGACAAAGAGAAAATACCCCTAGTTAAAGAAGAGTACAGGCAAAAGTTGAACCAACCAATAACCTCTGGGGAAATCCTGCAGGTAATCAAACAACTAAAGTTAGGGAAAGCGCCAGGCACAGATGGCCTGACAGCGGTTTACTATAAAAACTTACAGTTAGAAATGGTAGACCCTCTTAGAGAACTATTTAATAAAATTCAAACGGAAGGTAAAGTGCCCCCATCATGGAAGACAGCGTTTATATCGTTGATACCCAAAGAAGATCAAGATATTACCAACCAAAAAATTATAGATCTATTTCATTACTTAATGTAGATTATAAAATTTTTACTAAAATACTAGCAAATAGGTTAATGGTGGTTATTCAACAATTGATACATACCGACCAAACAGGTTTTATACAGGGGAGACAGATGAAGAGTAATGTTAGACTAATCATTAATGCATTAGAATATTTGGGAAAGAACAATCAAATCCCTGCTGCGTTCATATTTCTGGATGCTGAGAAGGCCTTTGATCGAGTTAATTGGCAATTTCTGTTGAAGATATTGCAAAAAATGCAGATAGGAGATAGCTTTTTACGGCCAATTAAAGCAATATACCAACAGCAAACAGCTCAAATCATAGTCAACGGAAGTTTAACAGACTCCTTTCAAATCGGAAAAGGTACAAGACAGGGCTGTCCTTTGTCCCCACTATTGTTTATCATAACTTTGGAAGTATTATTGAATAAAATACGGGGCTTGGATGGTCTAAAAGGGATCAAGATTAGGCAGCAAGAATACAGACTCCGCGCTTTTGCGGATGATTTGGTCATAATATTGGAACAACCGCAGGAATCCAGTATGGTTTTAATGAACACGATTAATCAATATGGTCAAGTGTCTGGTTTTAAAATAAATTTAGGAAAAACAAAAATATTAGCTATAAATATGAATACTAAACAAAAGGAAGAACTAGGAGTGATGCTAGGATGTGAGGTAGTTAAAAAAGTCAAATATCTTGGAGTTAACATCTTAACTTCAAATGGGAAACTATATAAGCATAATTATGAACCACTTTGGCATAGTACACAGACAGAGATGAAAAAATGGGAGAAATTGCACTTATCTTTGTTGGGTAGGATAGCGGCAGTGAAAATGAACATCTTACCAAAATTTTTATTTCTCTTTCAAATGTTACCTATACTTAAAAAAGATGAGAATCTTTTAGAATGGCAGAAGGGTATCAACAAATTTGTATGGGCTGGAAAGAAGCCGAGGGTAAAGATGTATAAGATGTACGCGAGAGAGGAGGCATGAAATTACCTAATCTAAAATTATATTATGAGGCAGTGGCCCTATCCGCAATTAGTGATTGGACCCATTTAACCAATGATAGAATATTGAATATCGAGGGACATGATCTGGTATATGGTTGGCATGCTTACTTGTTATTCAACAAAAAATTGGATAAGAACTTTAAAACCCATATTTTAAGAAATGCTTTATTGCGGGTCTGGAAAAAATATCAACATAAACTAAATGATAAGTTATCCATGTGGGCAATTCCTAGACATGCAATTGAAAATATGAATATAGAACAAAAACACGATAGAACCACTTACAGACAACTTCTCACTTTAGAAAGGGGGGTTCTACAATTAAAATCTTTAGAGGTACTAAAAGAGGAGAAGGTAGTTCAAACATGGTTCCAGTATGGCCAATTACAGGCCAGGTGGAAAATAGACCAAAAAACTGGTTTTGTTAAAGTTGAGGATAATTTGTTTAAACAAATAAGAGATCAAAGCTTAATGCATATAAAGAGGATATATAATGTACTAATACAGATGGATTCAGAAACGGAATTGGTTAAAGATTGTATGATAAAGTGGGCTCAGAATATTGAAGAACCAATAATGCTGGACACGTGGGAAAGAATATGGGTAAGAAATGTGAAATTTTCACAAGCACAAAACCTGAGAGAAAATTTTTATAAGATGTTTTATAGATGGCATTTAGATCCTAAAAAGCTGGCTTCTATGTATCCGAATGTACAGCCTACATGTTGGAGATGTGGTTCTCTCGATGCTACATATTTTCATATATGGTGGACTTGTCAAAAGGTTAAGGCATTTTGGATAAAAATGTGGTGGATCATGCAAAATATCTTTAAAAGAAGGATAAAATTCACTCCTCAGTTATTTTTACTAGGTATATGTACTGACTTTACAGCGGTAGAGACCAATTTGGTTCTGCACCTAATAACGGCAGCAAGTCTGTTGGTGGCGCAATACTGGAAGAAGGAAGACGTGCCTACAACTCAAGAATGGACATTGAAAGTTACAAACCTAGCCGAGATGGCTAAAATATCAGCATATCTTAAAGACCACTCAAATGAGAGATATAAACGAGACTGGAAAAAATGGATTGACTATACACAAAACAAATATGGGACTAAGAAATTCCAGATAGCCTATGCTTAAGATTAGGAATAAGTTAAACTGCTTAAAGTTTGGGTAACAGCAAGAAGCTGAGTTCAACGTAGAGATCTTATTGACTTTCTTTCCTTTTTTTTTTTTAATCTCCTTTGTTTTAATATATTTTAGACTGTGTTTGTTAAAAAGCTACACCATGTACAGGCTCTGGGAAGTCGGGGGGGGGGGGAGGGAGGTGGGGTCTTAGGGGGAGGGGGGAGGGGGGAAATATAGTGTGTGCTAGATTTTAAAGTAACATGATTGCACTTGTATACTGTTGCTCTTTAATTCTAGTGTAAAAATAGGACAAGCTGAATATATTGATAGATAGTAGAAATACACCGAAGGGAGGAGTAGAGGGAAAGAAGAAAGAGGGGTAGAGAGGGTGGGAGAGAGGATTGGAGGGAGGGTGAGATGGAAGGGAGGGAGTATTGGGAGAGAGAAGTGATAAAGGGGGAGGGGAAGTAGGGTAGAGGGGAATGTTAGAGGGAAGAAGGAAAGTTGGAGGGAGGCGAAAGAAAGGGTGTACGGAGGGTCGAAGTGGTATATTGGGTTTGTATTTTGGGGGGTATTGTTGACAAGAGGGATGGCTGTGTTTATTGTTCAATGTTATATGGCCCCGGTTATGCACAGTATATATGTGACTGTATGAAATGAAATGAAAATAAAACATATTTACATGAAAGAAAAGCTGTCAAGACCTGGCTTTTCCGGCAGGCCTGGGGCTGTTGACCTCATTATTGAGGTCCACCCCCAACTGAAATGAATATATCTGTGTTGTTTTTAACTTGTCTTATTTTATTTTAATTTTATTTTATTTTCTTTCTTTTCCCTTCTGTAAGCCGCCCGGAGTCCTTCGGGATTGGGCGGCTTATAAATAAAATCACACTTCAAACTAGATAAAGTAGAAGAATGTGGGTTAGACAGCATCACCACCAGATAGATTCGTAACTGACTGACCAACCGCACTCAATGTGTAAGTCCTCTGTGGAACTGCATCTTTATGGAGGGAAGTATGCAGTGGAGTACCCCAAAACTCTTTTTTGGGCCCAGTACTCTTCAACATCTTCATCAATGATTTGGATGAAGGAATAAATGGGGAACTCATCAAATTTGCAGATGACACCAAACTGGCAGGAATAGCCAACACTCCAGAAGATAGGCTAATGATACAGAAGGATCTTGTCAAACTTGAACATTTGGTACTATCTAATAAAATGAAATTCAATGGTGAAAAGAGTATGGTTCTACATTTAGGCAACAAGAACGAAATGCACAGGTACAGTATAGGTGGTACCTTGCTCAACAGTAGTAACTGTGAAAGGGATCTTGGAGTCCTAGTGGACAACCATTTAAATATGAGCCAGCAGTGTGCAGCAGCTGCCAAAAAAGCCAACACAGTTCTAGGCTGCATAAACAGAGGGATAGAATCAAGATCATGTGAAGTGTTAATACCACTTTATAATGCCTTGGTAAGGCCACACTTGGAATACTGCATTCAGTTTTGGTCACCACGATGCAGAAAAGATGTGGAGACTCTAGAAAGGGTGCAGAGAAGAGCAACAAAGATGATTAGGGGACTGGAGACTAAAACATATGAAGAACGGTTGCAGGAACTGGGTATGTCTAGTTTAATAGAAAGAAGGACTAGGGGAGACATGATAGCAGTGTTCTAATATCTCAGGGGTTGCCACAAAGAAGAGGGAGTCAAACTATTCTCCAAGGCACCTGAGGGTAGAACAAGAAGCAATGGGTGGAAACTAATCAAGGAGAGAAGCAACTTAGAACTGAGGAGAAATTTCCTGACAGTTAGAACAATTAATCAGTGGAACAGTTTGCCTCCAGAAGTTGTGAATGCCCCAACACTAGAAGTCTTTAAGATGATGTTGGATAGCCATTTGTCTGAAACAGTATAGGATTTCCTGCCTAGGCAGGGGTTTGGACTAGAAGACCTCCAAGGTCCCTTCCAACTCTGCTATTGTATTGTATCTTGAGCGTACCCACCACTACTTCTCTACCCTTCCCAGTGGAGGATGTGGTAGAAGTCCTATCCCAATGCCTAGAGACTGTCAGATTCTTAATGTGGAAAACAGTTTCAGATGCAACTCAAGCAAGATGAATAACTATCAGTTCAAAAGTATTTTTATTCTAGGGCTGATTCTTGATGGGGGTAACCATTATGCTTCTCAAGAGGAAGCAGTTTCATAGTCTGGGGGTTCTTTTGGATTCATAGTTCCTGTCTAAAGAGCAGATGGATGCTATAACCACAAAGGGTTATGTTAAGCTTCAGCTATTACAGTAGGGGAAGCCTTATGTAGAACAGATTTCTTTGAAGATGGGCCATTCATGCTCTTGTCATCTCCCTATTGGATTACTTAAATTCACTGTACAGAGGGATACCTTTGAAGATCAAGAAGAAATTTGAGCTGGTATAGAGTGCAGTGTTCTGCATGTTCATTGGCCAATCTGAGTACTGGCATTTTACACTGTTACTACAGGATATGTGTTGCCAACCAGGGTATTCCTGAATGCAAGTTAAGATTCCGATTGCTACTGACTCCTTCCCCATGGTGCTTGCTGAACAGAGGGGGATTTTTTCTCTCCCACTGATGAACAGTTGATTTTGCCACCAAAGCTGGTTGTTTAGTGGCCTTGCTCCCCATTTTTTGAAGGGGAGACTAGAAAGGACCCAAGACAACATTCACACGATCACGTACCGATAGAAAAGAAGGGGTCTAGATGCCCTCTATTCTCAATAAGGAGTGATCAGAAGGTCTAATCTCTTGTCACCTTTTCCCTCCAGCTGCCCATTTTTGCCTAAATATGCCTGGGACTTAATTGCACTTTTTGAAGCTTTTAAAATCTCTTCATTTATGACTAGTTGACTTCTGATCTATTTTATAACCCTTTGCTGGACATTTACAACTTTTTTTCCTGATCTTTTGCTATTTACGATTAAATTCTAAGCTATGTTTTTTTAGCTGTAAGGAAGTTTGCAGTGGGATTTATATTTACACAGGATTGCATTATAAATTTTGCTTGTTCTAACTTTTTTCTTCTTTTAAAAAAAAGAACCTTAATACTTATCTCTTAATTTTTGATGGGGAAATTCCCCCTTTTTAAACCCTGGATGGGGGAGCCTTTCCTTGTAGAAGCTGTTACAATTTAGGTGTTCCTCTTGTGCTTGAAGAGAGAACAAATGTTTCTCATGCCTCTAAAAGGAGATGTTTTGGGAAACATCTGAAAACAGAATGCTCTCCAACTTACAGGTTTTGTTTGAAAATATAAATAACAAATTTAATTGGTCAATAATGGTTTTTTAAACTCAATATGACATCCAAAAGCAGGAAATAACCTTGCAATTTGAAGAAATGGAACCTGATATTTGCTGTCAGATGCAAAGGGAAAATGTTTGATTGAAAGGAGAATGAATGTAGGAAATTCTGAGCTAATGGAATGAAGGATAGACTGGACGTTCTTGTCAAGAGGAATGTAGTGTTGTCAAGGAAAATAAGTCAACACCAGATATTGCAGAGAGATATCTACATCAAAGACTTATGAAGTTTGGAAATGAGATGCAATTGTTGGGAAAGTTTCCAATTAAAAACCTAAAGAAAGGTTTCATTATTAAGAACCAAATAAGGGTATTCTACCCTGGACTCAAGAGATAATGATGGGGTGATTTGTGGCAAATAAGAAACTGCTGTAGACTTTCCAAGAGATAAATGCAATAACAGATTTTTAACAGATTACTTTGAACTTAAACTTTGCTGTTGTTTAACATGTTAACTATTTTTCCTTTCATATATACGTATATATAATGTGTGCCAGGTGAGTTGAGTTGCAAATAAATGTACAAGCTTATACATTTTGGATCTAGTTTGTAAGGAGGGAAACTATTATTGTGGCTATAGATGTTCAACTGGGATAGATAATATGTGTTTTTATCCTTTGTTTCTTTTCAATTCACATTTTTAATGTTTTTGTTTAGTTTTACTTTGTCTCTGTTTAATTTTTTTTTTCTGTTTGGTATTTTATTTTAATTTTTTGAGTAAAATAAAATGGTTGGGAAAAAAGATTCTGGTTACTACTTTTAAAGTTGTATATGGCTAAAGCTTAGGTATCTAAAGGACTGCCTTTCCAAAATAGTCTATGTGCATTTTCTTCATAATTTCCTAGAAGCTAATACATCTTGATTTTTCCAGGAAACATTTGGGAAGTGAAAGTAGTTATAGGCCCTTTATATCTATATTTTGTTATAATTTATTATAACATTATAATATTAAGTATTATGGTTTTATTACTAAAATTTAAAAACAGAATTTTACTGCAGCTGGTCTTTGGGTCTCTGCTGTACATGTACGGGGGCATGCGGGGGGCACATATGCGTGGGGAGCAGGCTACATGCAGGGAGCATGCATGCATCATATTTTGGGGATTTGGGTGACACACTTTGGGCATTCGGTCCAGAAAAGGTTAGCCATCACTGGTCTAGGATCTCCTGCTTGAGCAAGGGGCTGGACTAGAAGACCTCCAAGGTCCCTTCCAGCCCTATTCTGATTCTGATAATGAATCCTTCCCATTGTAGTCATAAGTTGTGGAGTTGTTAAGTGGTCACCTTGCTAAATGATCATAATCCTTGCTTTCCACGTTATAGTCATTAAGTGCCAGTGTAGGTTATTAAGCAAAGCATGGGGTGTCTCAGGCATAAGGGATCCTCAACCTCCCTTATTGCTGAGACACTGAAAACTTTTCTTAATAACCCACACTGTCACTTAATGATTATAACATGGAAAGCAAGGATTGTGGTCATTTAGCAAGTGCCAAATATAAAAAGCTTAACAACTTAATACAAACAATAGCAAAATATGAACAAAATAATAAACATTTTTTTAAATTCTCTAAAAGAACTTCAGTAGGATTATAAAAGGCAGTATATTTTTCATCTTCCACATTTATAAATTATGTTCTAAATACTCTTTGATAGTTTCTAAACACAGATGGTATGAACCTTATCTTGAACATTTCTTCCTATTTCAGACATCTTTCTGTACTATTTTTTATTACCTCCTTTCAATGTCTGCATTATGATTTGGTTTTCATCATTCTTTCAACCACATTCCCCTGGTCTAGTGTCATTCTATGGAGTCACCTGGGTAGGGCAATCATAATCAGAATGAAGCAAGAAATGTAGACTCATTTCTTGGGTGTAACATTGCTGCCCGGAAGAGGTTAAATATAGCAGCTAGTGACTTGTATTCCCTTTCTTCTATCAGTTGTTAACCCATAATAAATATACATAACACATATTTTAACAAGTACAAACATGTTTTAAAGCTTTTTTTTTTAAATTAAACCTTCATCTTCTTTTGTTTACAGGTGGCTGTAAGAATCCACGTGAGACCAGATTTAGTGTAGTGGTTGAATTTCTTCGTTTCTACCCCGTGGGAACAGTTGTGCACCATGTTTGCCATCGAAGCGCTATCCACATTCCTGGTCGTCCAGAAAGGCCTGCTATTACTTGCTTGTCAAATTATACCTGGTCATCAGTCCCAGTTTTTTGTAAAGGTCAGGATCTTCCATTAAAACTACCTTCAAAACTGCATTGAATAAATTGCTAATTCATTTGGTAATGATTTCACAAAGGTATGATCCTACAAAGGTCAACTGATGTGTGCAATTAATCAATAATATTTATAATGGTGCTGAATTATACTTCTGAGGCTCTTAAAAAACTAATAGATACACTACGTTTTTAGTTTGGTTGATATCAAATACAATTTTATTGGCATATTATTTTTTATTATTTTATTATTTTTAAGGACTATTTTGAGGGACTGCTTATTGATTGCTGTGAACTATTATAGCACATATTTTCACCTCATGGAATACAGGGGGATATTGACTAATTTTTGATACTTCTTTTATGAAATATTTATTCAAATTTATTACTTTATTTCTGCCAGAAACCTGAGCACTACAAGAGGTGAGGGTTGATGGCTATGATTCAGGCTTGAAAAATGGCTTCCATAGTGAGAAAGGGGAATCAAGGCATGATCTAGGGTGGTTGATTATATTCATCTTCAAGCACAAGTAATTCTTTTCTTATAGGGTGCTAGTGACACTTACACAATGTAAACCCTTCAGTTTGATACTCATTGATTTATAATCTCTATTATTATCATTATTGTATGTCTGCATTTATAGTTCAAATTAGTCCTACTGCCTAATATTATCTTCCTCTTGATACGTAATTTAAATGCAAGAATGATGAGCAATATTTTTATTTATTTACTTTATTATTTCATAATAATAAAGTAATTAATATAGCTGCTCATTTATATGACTGGGTGGCTAACAAACAAAGAACATGAAACAATTAAACAACGCAACAGTGGCCTTTTGTAATTGACAAATATAAATTTTGTCAATGTGCAGATCAATGTGCAGGCAAAGTGAAAGGGTTTTTTTTGGTATGATGACCAGTGGGCTGATAACCAATAGCCCACTGGGAATAACATAGCCAATTTACGCCACAATCTTTTAACTGTGATTTTCAGATCTTGATACTTAGCTTCTTTAATTCTTTGTCTTCTATCCTAGTATAGAAGTATTGCTGCATCCCATTATTGCTGCATCAGTTATCCATGTTTTCTTTTTTTTAAACCACAAATAAATCTGGAATATTTATCACTTTTTATTCAGAAACCCCACAACATTTTAAACTAATTTTTCTACTGTATGTTCACGTCAATTTTTTTCATTTCTGGAACATAATTATTTGTACAAATGTTCCAGTAAATCATTTTGTGTTACGATATCATTTATAATCAATTTGTACAATGTTCTTGCATGAAGTGAATATCTACTGTTTCTTCTGACTCTGTGCACAATAAGCACTTTAAATCATTTCTAACCTTTATTACATTTTATGAAGATATGTACAACAATTTCATTTCACTTCTTTTACTGTCCTTGCTGGATGTCCAGAAGATTTTTATGTTTCTTCATTTTTATCAGATAAATACTGTTATTTATTTGCATAATATCCATTATCTGTCTACTAAGTAAAGAAACACATTAATAACAATAATAACAATAACACTTAGAGCACTGATAGACCAGTGATACTGGTACCACTTCACAATGCTTTGCAGTCCTCTCTAAGTGGTTTTACAGAGTAAGCATATTGCCCCCAGCAATCTTGGTCCTCATTTTATTGACCTCGGAAGGATGGAAGGCTGAGTCAACCTTGAGTTGGTGAGAATCAAATTGCCAAACTGCAGACAGACAACACAGCAGAAGTAGCCTGCAGTTCTGCATTCTAACCACTGCACCACCATAAAGTCTCCCTTTATTTATTTATTTATCAGCACAAATACAACACACACACACACACACATATATATCAGATTCAGCTAGAATACATTTTGAAACTGAAATTGATAATTTTATTCATTGATATCTGTGTTGCTGGTCAGGGACTATAACAAAGTTATCTTCTATCTAATGCTAAGCATTTTTCAGGGCATTAATTTTTGTTGATTACAATATATAAATTAGCTTGTCTTTCCACTATGACTGTTCTCCCAAGAAAATCTATAAGGTTTCTTTATGACTGATTGAAATTATCTCCTTTTGGTGTGTGTTTGTGTGTGTGTGTATACATACACACACACACACATATACATATATACATACAAAAACATAGAATCGTAATTCTCAATATTTGTTTTCTATTACCTAGGACTACCATGCGGTGATCCAGGGAAACCAGAAAATGGTGACCGTATTATGCTAATGGATTTCCTGCTAAAAGCAAAAGTAAATTTCAGCTGTAATGAAGGGTGCGTGTTAAATTGGCTGCCTTAGCAAAGTCTAATTATACTATTAGTCCTTTATTTTAGACAATAATTGAGACTGGAATTTTTGTTGCTAAATGATGCACTTGTAAAGCAGCAAGACTCAGATAAAGGGTGCATGAATGGCAAGACAGATGTAGCAAGGCTCGGGGGGGGGGAATGCAGAGATTGCAAGCGGTCAGCGTGGTATGAGCACAGTAAATAGTAAATTAATGATGATTTTTTAAAAAATGAATGTTGCACTTTTTCATGATGTGTTTTCTCAAGTTTTCTTTGCTGTGAATAATTTTTATAGTGGAGTTGGACTTTTTTTACCACTTATGAAATGACTAGATTTCTTTTTAACAATGTAAGCAAATATGAAAAAGAAAAGGAAGGAATACAATAAATTATTTTTTTTAGTATATAAATGTAGATATATAGATATACATCAACATGAACAGTGTGGCATCTGGGTGTCATTCATTTTGATATAAATAATAATGATATTAATATTTGTTATGTTAGTCAAACTTTTGTAATCTTCGTGTTGATACACATATTTGTATTAAGATATAGTCATTAATTAATTGTTCAGTGTTTCAGTATACCATTTTAATGCCAATCACAGTATTAGTTGAACAGACATAGTAATACCATCTTTCAACCTCTAATCTTTCCATCTGATTATTGCTATTATTCTATTATATAAAAATGTGTATACTAATATCCCCCTATTTCTTGTTTCTAAGACATTTCCTTTCTATCTATCATCTCTTGCCCATTTTAATAATTCAATTCTTATTCATTTTTTTGCTTGCTTCCCATGCTCCTCTCTTGGATCTTTATCTAGTCTAAATATTTCTCCCATCTTTCCCATCTTATGCAGCCAGGCCTCCAGTGTATCTAACCAAGCCCCTATCTCCCTTTCAAAGGTATCTTCCTGCTTATCTAATTTCACTTTTAATCTCTTAAAATATTTTTCTTTGATTTATTTCATCACTCATTATTATCTTTATTGTCCTTTTCCTCTTATCTTCTTGCTTTATTTGCTGATTTGTCTGTTCTATCTTTTCTTCCATTCTTTCTGGATTTTTTTCCTGGACATTTTGATCTTTGTTCATTGTTCCTTGTGAAGTATTTTCTATTTTCCCATCTATACCATGTATAGGTTCCCTATCTCATTGTGGTATTTTGTCATAGTGTCATTAATATTTTGGAATATCGCAATTTCTTGTAAAATTCCACTCATTTCCCCTGAAGGAGCATCTCATCTTATTTTAGTAAGTCTCACTCTTGCTCAATAGTCCAAAAACCATATATTCACTCCTAACATTGCTTCTCAGAGAGTACAATAATCATAGTTCTTTATATCCCAGGATTTATCAGTCAGTTCTTTTAGGTAATTCAGGATCCGTGTTCTCACAATTAAACCTTCAGTAGTCATAAGGTAGATTAATATAGAACAGTAGATATCACCACAGTCCTCCAGATAAATGTTGTTTATTTATCAAAATTTTCCAAGACTTGTAGGGGTATGGTACATTTTTTATTCATTAGTAGGTGGGTGCCCTCTGCTTAGATTTCAGTGTCTCCAATCTGACAGGTATTTTAACCAATTTTAATTTGATTTATAGAAGCCAAATCAGTTATTTAAGTAGATAGTTCCAGAATTTTAAAATGCCTTTCCCAAACCTACCCAGTTTAAAAATCCAATTTTCTGTGTTTTAAACGTTTTTTAATTTTCTCCCATTAGTTCCCTCCTTCTCGGTCTGGGATTTTTCTCTAAGTAGTTATTTGTTGCTTTAACAAATAAATCTAAAAATCTCTTTTCCCGGATTTTTTTCCCTTTTTGGGTTAGGTTCTAAGTAAAAAAGGAATAATCTCACCCAGTTCCAATCACTGTTCATCTACACCACTCCTGCATTTTCTTTGTTGCCTTGGCTGTCCCAGTTTCATGGCAGCCATAATGGCAGCCTCTTATCCTCATCGTGAACAAGAGGGAAAAAGAAAGCCTGGATCAAACAGGAGAGTTGCAGCTCTCCACAACCTGCAGGACGCCCCTTTTTCTTCACCACCCCTACAGGGTGGCTTTGCCTCCTTTTGGAGCTCTCTAACAGTGAGAATTTAGGAGCACGGAGACCGCTCCTCACGTCCGATCTTGCCACAACATCAGCTGGCAGTCAGAATAGAATAGAATTTTATTGGCCAAGTATGATTGGACATACAAGGAATTTTTCTTTGGTGTATAAGCTCTCAGTGTACATAAAAGATAAAAGTGATCATGATCATAGTCATCATAAATACATTCATAATGAATCATAAGATACAACACTTAGTCATAGTCATAGGACACTAAATAAGCAATTGAAATAATAGGAAGCTAAATAAAACAATATAATCGTAGATACAAGCAACAAGATTATAGTTGTAAGTAGAAAAGGAGATAGGTTATAGGAAGGATGAGAAGAATAATAGTAATACAGTCTGACAGTGTTGTGGGAATTAGTTGTTTAGCAGAGTGATGGCATGTGGGGAAAAACTGACCTTGTATCTAGTTGTTCTGGTGTGCAATGCTCTATAATCATTTTGAGGGTAGAAATTGAAACAATTTATGTCCAGGATGGGAAGGAAGGAAGGAAGGAAGGAAGGAAGGAAGGAAGGAAGGAAGGAAAGAAAGGGTCTATCTGCTTACATATGCTCTGCTTACGTATTCTTCATGTCTTCCAATAGTGTAGCCATCGCTGCTGTAATTGAGAGATATCTTTCATTTCCCAGAAATATGGACTTCTCAAGAGACATATTTCTTCAAATAATATGCCCAAAATGTTGTAATTCGACCCTGATAATTTATGCTTTAAATAATGCAGTAAACGTCAAAAAATGTGATTTTTTGGCTATCTATTTTGCAATCTTTTAAAAGAGAAAGTGATTACAATGTATTGTGTTCTTTTTCTTTTCTTGAGGTACCAATTAATTGGATCACCTACAATCCAGTGCTTATCACGTGCATATGATGATAATACAGTCGTATGGAAACCAAAGCCTCCAATATGTTTCAGTAAGATTCTTTACTTCTTTCGAACAGCCTGAGCCCAGGCTTGTGATTGCAGCAGGGGACTGAATGGGTATAAAATGCTTAGAACAGGCTGGGATCCCACTGGAGCATCTCTAAGTTTAGCAGTGTTTCATGCTAGTTTCAGATGCTGAGAAATTGGATTAAAGCTAACACAGGGAACTAGCAGTCATGTGGGTATCCATGACTTTTTTTCCCTTTGTGTTTGTTCTACTTTAATCTTTCTTCTGGAATTAAATTCTCTCTCTCTCCCTCCCCTCCCTCCCTCCCTCCCTTCCTTCCTTCCTTCCTTCCTTCCTTCCTTCCTTCCTTCCTTCCTTCCTTCCTTCCTTCTTTCTCCATCCTTGGCATTTTGCATGCCTTCCAAGAACCAGGATAGGATTCCATGGCATTGTCGGGCCAGGAATTGAGATAAAAAGTTGGGTATCATGTGCTATATTCCCATGTTGAGAGATGAACTCATTCATTGACTTTATGTATGGGAAATGGGAAGAGTGGTGAGTCTTGTATTGCACAACAGGGCCCTTGGAATGGATTTTTCCTACATACTAATATCAACTTGATCAAATTCCAGAGGAAGGAGAACAATTGTAATAGTGTCCCCTTCTCAACATTTTAAGATAGTCCACAAGTATGCCATAGATAATGGTAGCAAATGCCATGGAAAGATCAAGCAGGACCAGGGAAGTTGTTTTATCCTTAACCCTGATCCTGTGAAGGATCATTTTCAAATGCAATCAATATCATGTTAGCATTGTATTCAGATCTAAAACTCAACTGAAAAGATCAAGATCATTCATTTCATAACCCTGTAGAGTTGCTATACACAATCTCCACTGCCTTCTCCAAAGATGGAAACTGCTGGGTCCAGTGATATATTTTTTGAAGAAACAGGTACAAGTGTTCACTCAATAATGAATTAACCCTCATTTGGACCCTCATATTGATTTCCTCCTAGATGGCTTAACCAAGAAAAGCATAAATCTAATTCAGAGATGGTAAAAATAACATCCCCAAGGACAGCAAGGTTAGAGCTAACCTAAACTGAGATGGAATGATGTTCCATAGGGCAGAAGCCACAGCAGAGAATGCCATCTTCCTACGTCCATCAGCCAACACTCCTTAGCCAATGCCAGATCTAGGATAGGTGGAAATAATTGGAGAAACCCTAATCCCAATACATGAAGGGCTTGAATTGTCCCTGAAAGCATACTGGAAGCCAATGCAGCTGTGCAAAGACCTTGAGCAAGAACAGCAAGTACAGGAGGACCTCCAGATTGAATACTAAGTGTGTTTGTGGAAGTGCCACCCATCTAACATCCAAAATTGAAAGTCCCTGGAACAAGGAAGCCCCAAAATCCAGAACCATTTGTTTTTACTCGGGCTGAGCAGAAGCCTATTGTCTCATTCACGCCCCCATAGCTTCCATGCATTGAGAAAACCTCCACAGTAACACTAAGATAGCTAGGGTGGAGATACTTATAGCTCATCCCAAACTCTAGGATGGCAAAAGAGCTAAACTCTCATGTCCCCTCCCCTCATATCAACACCAACTATAATTGTCTGTATAAAAGGAGAATCAGCACGACACTATGCCACCCACACCCAAGTCCTAGAGCCACCCCAGGATACCATGATTGATGGTATCAAAGCTGCTGAGATGAAGAACAAGGATGGATGCATCACCCCCATCTTGCTCCCACCAGACATCATCCAATTGTAATCAATGCTGTCTCATTCCAAATCAGGTCAGAATCCTCATTGGAAAGGCTCCAGACAATTTGCTTTTTCCAGAGCCCTCTAAATCTTTAGCACAGCTGCCCTCTCTACAATCCTTCCTAAAAATGGAATGTTGGAAACTGAATGGAAATAATTAAGGATAGTGAGATCTACTAATGGCCCTTTGTGAGGAGTAAACCAAGAGATGGCAGGAACACATCTTTTTCAGAGAGAAATTCACTATTATCAGAACCCAACCAAAGGTCCTTTGACCAACCAGGATGCATTGATCTAATAATACAGAGGTGACCAAGCGAACAGCTTGAAGGATCCTAGCTAATTCATCAGGCCTGACAGGATCAATTTTCCTCCTCCTTGATAATCTAGCCAGACCTGACCTCCAGTAGCCTTTGTAAAACTATATCCAGCTGACTTGGTGTTATCATATAGTGACTGTTTAGGTGAAGATATTGATGGTAGATGGATGGATGGATGGATGTAGTCAGACACAGACACACAGACAGACAGATGATATAGACAATCCAGTTTCCTCTCCTAGAAAAATTAATTGACCATTTGTTTTGGCAGGTTTTTTTTTTAACCAATTACACAATTTTGTTTCAGGGCCCACTTGTCCTCCTCCTCCAGAAATAAAGAATGGAATTTATACTGGAGGAAAGAATGTAACTTTTCCTCTTTACTCAAATGTGACCTATACCTGTGATCTTGGGTTTTCACTTTCTGGAGGTGATCTTCTGCATTGTATAACTGAAGATAATGAAACTGGGATCTGGAGAGGGTCTGTTCCTGAATGCAAAGGTAAAATATAACTTCATTTTTTTACTAAGTTGAATGATGTTTTAAATTTCAATTCAGTGATTTTTATTAGCTTTTTAGAAAAAAGATGTAAAATATGAAATATTAACTTTGATGTTTTGTATAATATTTAATATTTTATGCTGAGATACTTTCCCAAGTTTTTTTTAAAAAGAAACAAACACATTGAGTATGTCAGTGATGTTGTTCCACAGATAACATGGACAGCTTCCACAAAGAAACATACTTTGGAGTTTTGTTCTTTTTTCTCCATTAAGCAAGAAAAATTCTTTCGCCTTTCTATATGCAAAATAATACATCTGGATTTAACAATAAACATTATATATTTTGTTGAATACAACTATATGTAACAAACATATGTATTTAACTTTAAATGTAAGTAGAAAATTAAAATATTTTAAATACTTTTATAAATATATAGTGCTATTCTAGACACTGGATAATTTTCAAAACTTGGCTTGCCTTATGTAATAGCATAAGAAATATTTTTTCATCAGCCTATTATTAACTCTACCTTTATTGGATATTATCTGGCACTAAAAGCTTTCTTGTTGTAAGGAAGTGTTTTCAAAGGTTATGAGGTCATCAACTGGGAAAATAAATCCAAATCCAATTGCAAATCTTTGAGTATCCATGGAAAGTTGCATGTCTCTTTCGGTAGTCTCCAAAGAATGATGTTTTACATTTCAATTCGGTGATTTTTATTAGCTTTTTAGAAAAAAGGAATAAAATATGAAATATTAAATTTGATGTTTTGTCTAATATTTCATATTTTATGCTGACTTTCCCCCCAATTTTTTTTTTAAAGAAACACATTGAGTATGGCAGTGTTGCTGTTCCACAGATAGTCACCAAAGAGTATGGGGAATCAAAAGGAATTGCTTTTGATTCTGCTGTGTTTCTGAAATATCTCCCACCTGTTTCAGAGATGGTAGATTTCTAGCAATAACGTTGGGTCTATGACTAGAAATAGGAGTTTCTTTTCCTCTTGTGGGTCTCCTTCGCCTCGCCTGCAGCGCCCGCTTCCCGCAATCTGCTCTACCTCAAAGCGGTGAAATTGACAGTGCGAGGCATCATCTGGCTCTGCTCTTTGTACGATAGACTGACCTGTCTGTAAAAACGTGCTTTATAACGCAAGTCTGGAGTTAGTGCTCAAAAACAGATTTACAGAGTTAGAAGGGACCTTTTTCTTGGCGCATGTGTGAAGGAACATGTCTGCCGAGCTTATCGCTCCGGCGTCTGTACGGGAAAACAGCCAAAAAAAAAAAAAAAGAGTAATTGGCCTCAGAAATTGAGCTGGAGAGAGGCCAGGGCACGAGCGATTTCTTCGGGGGTCTGGTGCTGGCAGCGGACTGGAGAGACATTGCTCTCCAAGGCTGCCTTTTGAGAAAGACGCCGCCGCCGCCTGGGAGCCGCTCAGAAGACGCCGCAGCCCAGCTGGTCTGGAAAAGCGTTTGAAGACGCCGCCCGGGTGCCGTTTGGAAGGCGCCGCGACCCAGCTTGGTCGGAGACGTTTGGGTGACACCGTTTGGGAGTTTTTATGATCCAGCTGGCCTGAGAGAGCTTCGACCCTCCGACCCTTCTCTAACTGCTGGCTGAGAGAGCCTCGCCCCCCCCCTACTGCTGCTTTGTTTGCCGCGACTGCCGCTGTGCTTCTGGTTTGCTGAGGCCGTTTTAAAAACGCCGCGGCTCAGCTTTAGAGGACGCCGTGGCCTAGCTGCAGAGGGGGTTTGGTCTCCTCGCAACTACCATTCTGGCTTGGTGACTATGACCATTGCAGGGCTGCTGTTGGCTTGTTAGACCTTGGTTTGCCGATGCAACTGGGAGAACGCTGTGGCTAAGTTTGTTGGAGGACACCGCCCCCCCCCCGTTTGTTTGGGGAGCTTCGACCCCGCTATGACTGCTATGACTGCCGCCCTGACTATCTTAATCACTGTTAGGCTGCTGCTGGCTTGCTGTTCTATTGGCTCGCCGAAGCCACCCTGAAAACGCCCCGGCTTAGCCGTCTGGTCTGTTTTGTCAGCGTGGACCGGGTGAAGGGGTGGCTAGCCTGGATGGGTGGGTTAGGGCCTAGGGTGATCGAGCGGCTAGTCTGTAGCCACCATTACGGCCCTTCTGAACTTTTCCCCCATCCAGTGCCTTTCAACCTACAACAGCCGTCTTTCCATCTTATTGGGCGTGCAAGGTTTGCCCTCCTTTGTGGCTGGGGGGTGGCTTTCTTGTTTACCATCCTTACCATCTACTCTAGCTGGCCCCTCCAATTACGTTTCATCTTTATGGACTTAGCCCGCTGGACTTTTAGTTCTGCATCTCTCCCCCCGGACTGCGTCTATTACCGTGGCTATCATCGTCCACTATTACCTCAGAAACTTTACCCTAGCCATCTCGACTATTATTCTTCCTATACTAGACCTTTAGAGAAAGAGGCCTTTTTAGCTCCCTCACTTCGTGCCGGCCTTGACCGGTTTATTGTGCTGTTGCTCTATGGACTTTTATGTCTTTATGTATGGATTGTTCGCTTATTTTATCACCTTTTTATACCTGCGCAATTTTTCTTTGTAAGTAGTGTGGGTGTGTATGATTGTAAGCGAATGATCCCACTTTTTAAACTTGTGTAATTCCCTTTTATATTATATTGTTGTATTTTTAAATTTTCGTGGGGGTGTGAGTGAGTGAGTGTTTGAGTGTGTAAGCGAGATTGGGATGGGAACCGGGTTCCCCCACACTGAGCGCTTCGCAGAAGTGTTGGGGGGATCTGGGCCTATTCCAATCTCAGGATAACTGATTCGAAGGGCCTGTCGGGAAATGCGGGGGCTATGGGGGTGGGTGGAGGGACTACAGACACGGGAGTGGGCCGGAGCATTACGGTCTTAACAGGGAGGGGCAGATATGGCGGGGACTTTAGGGCTGGCCATTACCGGGGAAGGAGGGCTCGCTACGTTACAGAGATCCCCCCTTCCGGCCCTATGAGTCCCACTCCAAGGCCAGATGGTGTGAGTAATCAGGACCCTGGTCTCAGGCTGCTGTCGCTAAATGCCAGGTCTGTAGTTCACAAGGCTCCCCTCGTCCGGGACCTAATTTTAGACGAGAGGGCAGACCTGGCATGTATTACTGAAACCTGGCTGGGCCCGGAGGGAGGAATCCCCCTCACTGAAATGTGCCCAGAGGGTTTTCAGGTGCTTCATCAGCCGCGACCCCAGAGAAGGGGTGGGGCTGTGGCTATTGTTATCCAAGAGTCTCTAGTACCTCGTAGGATCCCTGCTCCGGAGCTTGTTGGGTGTGAGTCCTTGCTGGTGAAGTTGGACCTCAAGGGTCAAGTGGGCTTGCTGTTAACGTACCTGCCTCCCAACAGCGTTGCAGCAGCCCTCCCCTCGCTCCTCGAGTCAGTAGCTGAGCTGGCAATTGAGTTTCCCAGGCTTATGGTTCTGGGGGATTTCAATTTGCCTTCGCTCGGTGAACACTCTGATGGAGAGCAGAAGTTCATGGCTTCCATGACAGCCATGGGCTTGACCCAAGTAATTTGGGGCCCGACTCACTCGGCGGGTCACACGCTCGACCTCGTATTCCTCTCGGAGCAGTGGAGTTATGATCTTGGTTTGAGGGGTAGCGAGATCTTACCCCTGTCATGGTCGGACCACTACCTACTGAGGCTTGACTTTCGGAGACCAAACCCCCACTGAACCGGTTAGGTGGTTCCACCCCAGGCGCCTTATGGACCCTTTGGGCTTTCAGACGGAGCTTGGTGTTGTTCCTGATACCCTGGCCCGCAGTCCGGCGGAGACTCTGGTTGCTGCCTGGAATTCAGCAGCGGCAGAGGCTCTTAACCGGATTGCGCCTTTACGGCCGATCCGAGGCAGTGGATCCAGGAGGGCTCCTTGGTTTACTGAGGAACTCCGGGAGATGAAGCGCCAAAAGAGATGCCTAGAGCAACGATGGAGATCCAGTAAGTCTGAGTCAGACCGAGCGCTTTTAACATCCAGCATCAGAGTCTACCTTCGGGCAATCAGGACGACAAAAAGAACACACATTGCCTCTCTGATAGCTTCCGCTGAGTCGCGCCCAGCCGCCTTGTTCAGGATAACCCGTTCCCTCCTAAATAGGAGGGATACGAGCGATCCTTTGCAAGGCAGAGCTGAGGACTATGTCCAATTCCTCGCGGATAAAGTTGCTCGGCTTCGGACGGACCTGGACTCCAATTGCGCAGAGCCAGCCGAGGCACCAGGGGAGAATCTGGATGGACATTACTGGATTGATTTTCAAGCTGTTACCCCTGAGGACGTGGACAAGGCCATGGGAGCCGTAAGTGCCTCCGCATGTGTGCTGGACCCGTGCCCCTCCTGGCTGGTTGCTAACAGCAGGGAGGTGACACGGGGCTGGATCCAGGCGGTTGTTACTTTCTTTCCCCCCTGCTTTAAAGGCGGCAGTGGTGAGACCCCTTCTGAAGAAGCCATCTTTGGATCCAGCCGTTTTAAACAACTATCATCCAGTCTCTAACCTCCCCTTCGTGGGGAAGGTTGTTGAGAAAGTGGTGGCCTTTCAGCTCCGGCGGTCCTTGGAGGAAACCGATTATCTAGATCCCTTCCAGTCGGGATTTAGGCCTGGCTACAGCACGGAAACTGCTTTGGTCGCTCTGACCGATGATCTCTGGAGAGCCAGGGATGGAGGTCATGCCTCCGTCCTAGTGCTCCTTGACCTCTCAGCGGCCTTCGATACCATCGACCATGGTATCCTTCCGCGACAACTGCGGGAGGTGGGGGTGGGAGGCACTCTTCTACGGTGGTTCTCCTCTTACCTCTCGGACAGGTCGCAGTCGGTGTTGGTCGGAGGGCAGAGATCGACCCCTAGGCCCCTGAATCATGGGGTGCCGCAGGGTTCGGTCCTGTCCCCCCTGCTGTTTAATATCTACATGAAGCCGCTGGGTGAGATCATTCGACGGCACGGGATAAAATACCATCAGTATGTGGACGATACACAGTTGTATCTGTCTGCCCCTTGCCAACTCAGTGAAGCGGTTGACGTGATGTGCCAGTGCCTCGAGGCTGTTAGGGTCTGGATGGGGGTTAACAAGCTTGTACTCAATCCGGATAAGACCGAGTGGCTGGTGTGTTTCCCTCCTACTAATTGGCCAAGTTTTCCATCTCTCATGCTGGGGGGGTCAAACAGTACGCCCCTCAGACAGGGTCCGCAATTTGGGAGTCCTCCTGGACCCACAGCTGACTTTCGAACACCACTTGTCGGCTGTGACCAGGGGGGCATTTGCCCAGGTTCGCCTGGTGCACCAGTTGCGTCCCTACCTGAACCGGGAGGCCCTCACAACAGTCACTCGTGCCCTTGTGACCTCTAGACTGGACTACTGCAACGTGCTCTACATGGGGCAGCCCTTGAAGAGCATTCGGAGACTTCAGCTTGTCCAGAATGCAGCCGCCCGAGCGATCGTGGGTGCACCTCAGTTCACCCACGTAACACCTATCCTCCGCGAGCTGCACTGGCTGCCTATTGGTCTTCGGATACGCTTCAAGGCGCTAGTCGTCACTTATAAAGCCCTTCATGGTATTGGACCTGGGTACTTGAGAGACCGCCTGCTGCCAATTACCTCCAATAGACCAATTAGATCCCACAGATTAGGCCTCCTCCGAATTCCATCCGCCAGCCAATGCCGGCTGGCGACTACCCGGAGGAGAGCCTTCTCTGTGGCTGCTCCGACCCTCTGGAACGAGCTCCCTGTGGAGATTCGAACCCTCACCCCCCTCCAGACCTTCCGCAAAGCCCTTAAAACCTGACTGTTCCGACAGGCCTGGGGCTAAAGAGCTTTTGCCCCACTCCTCGAATGGTATGGTTGTTGTGTGCTTTTAAATTGTGTATTGTTTTGTTCGTCTTTTTTATCCCTTATCTGTATCCCCTTCCCTGACTTGGATTGTGAGCCGCCCTGAGTCCCCTTCGGGGAAAAGGGCAGCATATAAGTGCAATAAATTCAATTCAATTCATTTGCCACAGCAAACTTACCATGGCCAACTCACTGAGGGACAACTCAGCACAGCCAATTTGCCATAGGACCACTCACTGTGGGACAAGAATTACCCTGATATCAAAGAAATGTGGAATAATTAAAGAAAGTATGCAAGAGGAGGGATAGAATGAATGAAAAAATAAAATGTTTTATTTATTTTAAATAATTCAATAGAATTGTTAAATTGTCCTGCAGTGAATTGTCCTGTGATGAGTTGAACGTAGTGAGTTGTCCAGCTGCAAGTTTGCTCTGGCAAATTGTGCCATTCCAATATTTGCTGTGTTGAAAAACATTGCCATCTGTGGGGTGGTGGGGCAATCTGGTATGGAAGTTGCTGGTCAGACTTCAGAATAGAGGTTAATATTCTACCTGCTCCTCCTTTTACAGGTGCTTGTGCCCACATGTGCAGGTAGTCATTGACTTACAATAATTTTTTAATGACTGAAGTTACCACACACTGAAAATAGTGACTTATGACTGTTTTTCACACTTATGACTGTTGCAGAATCCCCATGGTCACATGATCAAAATCTGGATGCTTGACAACTGGCATAGATTAATGTCTACTTTTCTGTAATTCTCTCTCTGTACCTTTATTCTGTTCCTATCCGTCATCTTTCTCTTTTTACTGATGGAAAAGTAAAAGTAAAGGTTCTTGGAGGAAAAAAAATATTTTTAGAAACATTTCTACTGGAAAAATGGAAAAAGTAGAGGAAACACGAATTTTCTTTGTAAATAATGAATGCAATAAGACAAGATGCCACGCATCAGTATCTTTTATTGACTCCCAATGTTTTCTATAATAGAAAACAGGAAGACCTTTCTCAGTATATCCAATATCTTATTATTCATGTATGCAGAAGACAACCTGTGCTTCCAACAGGCATTGCCACTTTCACCAAAGAGGGAGCCAGATTTGCTTGTGCTAACACTTCAGAACCTCTAGAACACTAGTTAAAAGTTCTGGAAACATCTAATATAAAATCAATAACATAATATGAACATTATTATATGAGCAAAGCAAATTATACTAGTGCGTTGTATGTTCTTAAAACAGTAATGCCAATTTAGATCAGTGAAGGACAGTGTAGAAATAGATCCTGCATGTAATTCTAATAAATCCCTAAGGCTTGTTTCTTTTGGTGGTTTAGACATTATTCGTGAGGTGAAAGAGCCTATTAAGGGCTACTTACGTGACCTAATTGTAGTCTTAGGACGCAAGCTGGACATCCCTGCTATATACAAGGTATGTGTCCATTAACCTGTGCCACAAGTTTTTATTTTACATGCTGGAGGCCAGTGAAGAGTTGCGGATTCCGTTCCAACCAGTATGGTTGGAATGGGCTTGCTGGTGTCCACGGGCGCAGCGCACACATGTGTCTTGGCGCTTCTGCGAGCCTCTGCGATACTCCAGCTGCTCAGTGGAGCATCGCGCAGGCGCCATACATGCTGTGCATATGCGCAGAAGCGCTGAAGACGTAAAAGGACAGTTTTTTTATTATAACAATACAATGTCCACCGACTCCACCTATTCAGAAATAACAAATTGATTTCAAGGTTTTTTTTAAAAAAATGTGATCTATTGAACAAGAATTAGTGCTTGTTTTATACCACACTAGAGGAAATCACATATTTGGTTTCAGCTTTCCTGAAAGTCCAAGTGTCAATGATTGTTCATAAGCTAAATTTATTTCAACATCATCAAGCATTGTTTTATTCAAAAATAGATGACTCAATGGAAAGATTGAGTGCATATTTCCTCCTTTGTCTTCCCATTACAAAATGTTAATGTTAATATAGCCTTCTCCAAATTAAGCTGGATGCCAGAGGATTTATACATTCATCAGCTTTGATATTCAAAATGTTTACTATAAATAAATTGTAATTCCCAAATTTTAGTCAGCCTTTCTCAGTTCTTGCCCAGCACATTATAAATTGAACTCAATGAAAAACTAATGGACATTTAACAGTTTTGTCATCGTTCTATCGTAGAGGAAGGAGGCTTTGAAATTTGTTCAAATCATAGCTAAGTTACTTGTGTGCATTTAAAAATCATTTTACTTTTTAAACATGTAAAAACTAGATTAAAGCATTAAATAACAAATACAATAAGGTATAAATTAAATTAACACTATTAAGAAACTATAGAACAGCTAATGAAAGATAAGAGAAAATGTCTGGGCAAACAACTAAGATTTTAATATATAGTAGAAACATTCCACAATTGTGTGTGTGTGTGTTTTTATCCCTTATCTGTACCCCCTTCCCTGACTTGGATTGTGAGCCGCCCTGAGTCCCCTTCGGGGAAAAGGGTGGCATATAAATGCAATAAATTCAATTCAATTCAATTGTTTACTGAACAGATATGGAGAGTTGATTTCATGTGGTTAGTACCATAATTGAGAATGTGCACTTCTGCATTACAATTAATATCAATAACCTACAGTACACCTATCAGGATGTAAGAGCTGCTAGAAGTTATTCAAATTTTAGATCAAAGTTGCTTAGGACCAGAGAAATCAACAGTGGTTTATTAAAATGACTGAATGACTAAATGAATTAGTGCAGATACTTCAGAAATGGATGTATGTAGAATTCTGAGCCATTTGCAGCTTTTGAACTACCTTCAAGGAAAATCCCCTAATTTCATCTTTAAGCTATTAACCTAAAATTATTTCTATCAGAAAAGGCTGGAGTTGCTGTACAAGCCAAAATTGTTCTACCCAATGACAGGAATCCAATAACAAGAGTTAAATCCACAATAAACTTGACTAAGTTCTATTCTTACTAGGGGAATGCAATCTTCTCCAAAATAAATTACATACCTTCCAAGCCAGGGATCAACTTCTCAGTCGTATTTATCTTGTTTCATAGTGCTTTGCATTTATTCTCAGCCTTAGCCATTCTTTTTTGTGAAAAATCAAGATTAACTACCATGCAGCAACTTTTCTAAGTGTCATAGCAGTTCCTAGAAAAATGCCAACGACTGAATACTGGTTTAACTTTATTGCTTTCAAAAAAAAAAACATTCTATCAATCTTAAGAGCAAATCTGCTATTTTTTAAATGCTCTTATTTAAGTATTTTCCATCTCCCAGAATAAAATTAAAGAATAGAGTTTGTTATCACATAAAACATAAGGTAAATAAACAAAGCTGGTTGGTCATTTTGAAAAACACAATGAACTTTTTATTTTGGCTCAGCATGGTGCCTCATATGTAATGAGGATCTTAAACAATTTTCTTCAAATATTTCTAATTATTAATATAAATGTTTGCAATTTTTGTCAACTGAAGAAAATAAGATACATGATAAAAAGTGCAGGTAAAAAGTTTAACCGTTCACTTTATTTTTTATCATGTTTACTTTTTTGCACAATCCTATATTTGCTTATTCAAAACTGGTTTCCTTTGTATTTGTTGAAAAGCTAAGTTTCTTGGAATCAAATGAAATTCTTTAGAAGTAACTTAAACATACAAGATGCAATTGCTTTACGGCTAAATGCAAAAGTAATTTGTATTTCCTACTTCCGCTTTTGTTGATGGTCTAACATGAATAATTGGCAATGGCAAACCACTTCTGAAATCTTGCCAATATGAGGGTTTTCTCCAGATAGTTGCTAGGAGACAGGACTGCTTGGATTGGTCCCTGCAGTCTTCTTGGCAATATTTCAGAAGTGGCTTGCTATTGCCTCCTTCCTAGGGGAGAAAGGGGGGGAGAGAGAGAGTTATTGGGCCCAAGACACTCAGTTGGCTTTGTGTCTAAGGCAGAACTAGAACCCATGTTGTCCTGGTTTCTGGCTTGGTGTTTTAAACACTACACCAAGCTAGTCAATAACATATAATTAAGGAGAAACTTCCTAACAGTGAGGAACAATTAGCCAGTGGAACAGCTTGCTTTCAGAAATCATGGGTGCTCCATCATTGGGAGTTTTTAAGAAGAGACCAGTCCAGAGGTCTTCAAACATGGCAATTTTAAGGCTTGTGGACTTCCAACTCTCAGAATTCTCCAGCCAGCTATTCTGGGAGTTGAAGTCCACAAGTCTTAAAGTTGCCAAGTTTGAAGATCTTTGGACTAGACAGTCACTTATCTGAAACGGTACAGGTTCTCCTGCTTGACCAGGAGGGTTGGACTAGAAGACCTCCAGGGTGCCATCCAGCTCTATCCCTATTCCATTTTATACAACGTGATTTTTTTTTAAAAAGCATTTAATGAGAATACAACCGCAAGCACGCACCATCAACCAATATTTTCCCAGTTGAAATCTCTCCAGCCTTGTTGGGTCTTCAGTTCCAGAACCTTTATAGAGTTTAAGAGCCGGGGGGGGGGGTAGTCATGCTATCCCCATTTATGAGAACTGAAACCTAACAACAGCTGTCGACAATCGGGGGGAGATTTAAAAATATATACCAGCTTTGTAACCTGAATCCATCATTTTACAACCTCCGCGGGGTTGTTTTTGTTTCCTTCTCCCTTTCCTTTCCGAGTTAACCACCGCAAATTTCTTCAAACTCCTTTTACGGCGCGCCCTCAAATCGCCGCCTTTCCGTTGACTCCAAGTTCCCGTTCGAGGCCACACGTGCTTTTTCAGCAGCTTTACCCTTGTTCGGCGGAGCAAAGCGCCGTCGCCTTAGAAACGCCCTTCCTCTTTGTCATGACGTTTTTACCGTCGAGCTATATAAAGACGAAGCAGCTCACGCCCATTTACCAGAAAAGTGGCGGCGTTGCGGTTGTCAGCATCCGGGGGAATTTGGACGCGCCGCCCTTTCCTTGCCTCTAAGTTCCCGGAGTCTTTTCTTCGGTTTCCTTCTGCGATCAACGATGGGTCTTTTCGCTTCTTGTTCCGAAGAGGCTCTTCCGGCGGCCTTGCTCCTCCTGCTGCTGTTCTCGTCCAGGGCTTTGTGTGAGTAAGAAGCGCCTCTTAAAAAGCCCGCTAAAGTTCGGGCTCTAAACGGAGCGGGCGGGGGTGGGGGTGGGGGTGGGGAGCTCCTTAGTTATTGCTTATGGAAGGGAGCCTATCCTTCGACAAGGCGCGGGAGTCGCTTTGTCCCTTGCGCTGGGCAGCCGCGATCTCTTTGTTGCTTTGCGACCCAGAAGGAGAAAGGCCCCGTCGCCAGGCAGAGCTGCTGCTCCAGCTGCTTTACCGGAAAGGCAGCTCAGCTTTTTGAGTCGAGGGGAGAAAAAAGAAAGACGCCAGCAAGGGACTCTCTACTGTCGCTCTCTGCTGTCAGTGCCTGCTGCGAAGGCCACGCCCATTTGCCGCTGTTTGCTCTGTCGGATCAGTAGCACTAGCAATAGTACTTAGACCAGAGGTCTTCAAACTTGGCAACTTTAAGACTTGTGGACTTCAATCCCAAAATTCTCCAGCTAGCTAGCTGGAGAATTCTGGGAGTTGAAGTCCACAAGTCTTAAAGTTGCCAAGTTTGGGGATCCCTGACTTAGACTTATATACAGCTTTACAGCCCTTTCTAAGACTTGTTTTACAGAGTTAACATATTGCCCCAATAATTTTACCTACCTGCGAAGGCTGAGTCAACCTTGAGTGGATGAGACCCAAACTGCTGGCAGCAGTCAGTCAGCAGAAGTACCCTGTAGTGTTGCATTCTAACCACTTCACCACCACGGATCAAGCCTAGTGGCTCCTCGATGACTGTGGATTCTTTATCCGTCATTCCCTACCCCGGGACCCTTTGGTTGACTGTGGGATTCAGAAACAGCTGAGTGTTTAGCCAGATCTGTCTTTGGGAAGGCTGAGGTAGTTGAGTACCTGAACTGAGGCTCTTTAAACACATCATAGTTACTGCTCATAATGGGAGCCAAGGCTTTATTTGAAGGACATGTTTGTTGACATAACATCATCATAGTTGTTTTGTGAATGACGTTTGTTGTCCTTTCTCAAACAGAAATGTAACTAACTATCGGGAAGACGTTGGTTGCTCCATTTTTGACCTGTTCACTTGACCTTTTCTCTATGAGTTGGTTTCTTGAGTTACAGAAGCCAAACCGCAATTCAGATTGGGACTGAAAGCCAAGAAGTGCACTTCTGTTTCAGAACATAAAATCTGGACTCTGAAGCAGAGTCAGATGAATGTGTGTTTATTTAAGGATTATTTTAGTCACTGGTAGGGCAATGTTCACATAGTCTGTTATAACTGCACAAGCAAAGCCCAAAGTTACAAATATGTTAAAAAGCAAATAAAATATTTTTTGTGAATGAAGGTACGTGTCCCATGAGAATGTTGTAGGATCCAATCTGAATCGGTCAAGGGATCAAAGGTTTATTCTTCCAAGCTTTAAGGCTCATATTAGAGTCCATTGTCGGGGAACTTTTCTCTCCAGAAGATGTGTACTGGGCTGTTCTCTATTTTGTATTTATATGATTCCTGGTTGTAGGTAGCCTTCTGTTATTAATTAGAGTGCTGATGGCTGGCTCTTCTACTGCTGTTACCCTCAGCTCCTAAGTATCGGATTAGCTGGTGGTAAATCAGCACTCCTCCACTGATGGACCAGTTTGACAGGCTTCAATCATTTCTCTGACTATTTTTGTTTCTCTCAGCCAACAATTGTAGCTATGAAGTTGAAAACATGTCCTTGTTCATTGTAATGTGAAGCTATCAATGAGTTTGAGTCTCCTTGTCTAAGTGCTCACTTGTGTTCTTGCAGTCTGATGGTTAGCTTCCTCTCAGTCTGTCCCACATAGTTGCTGGGGGCAATCCATGCAGGAAATCTGGTAAATTGCATTTGAGGTTTCTCCCACCTCTAAACGAATCAATGGTTTTAAATCTGCCTTTAAAAATAAGCTAAAATAGGATAGTAGCTTTAAGCTCCTGTTAAACAGTATTTTTTTGTGCAGTGAAGAAGAAAATGAGAAAATTGTAGATTTGGAAGAAACCATAAAGATTAACTAGTCTGACTTACTGCAAAATATAGGAAAATTATTTATTTTATTTTTTAAATAAATTTTTATTAGTAAAAGAAAAATACAACAACCAATAACTGGTAAAAGGCAATACAACATCCACTGTTTTGCTTTACATTTGACTGCGTTTCAAGACATTCCCATAGTATCAAAATCATTATAGACATCAAAGGTTAGGTATCTTCTTCCCTCCCTCCCTCTTTCCTTCCCTTGTTTCTTCTTTCCCACTCCCCTTCCTTCCCTCCCTCCTTCTCTCCTTCCCTCCTTCCTTCCCTCCTTTCTTTTCCTTTCCTCCTTTCCTTCCCCTTCCCTTTCCTCTCTTCATCCCCCCTCCTTCTCTCATACCTTCCCTCCCTCCTTTCCTCCTTCCCTCCTTCCTTTCTCTTCTCTTAAGTTCCCTCCTTCCTTCCCTCCTTCCTATCTACTCTCCTTCTCTCCTTCCTTCCCTCCCTCTTTCCCTCCTTGCTTCCCTACCTTCTTCCCTCCCTCCGTCCTGTCCCACTTTCTTCTCTTTCTTCTCACCTTCCTTCTTTCCACCTCTCCCTTCCCTTCTCTCCTTTCTCTTCCTCCTTTTTAACCTTCCCCCCCTTCTCCTGCCTTTCCCTTTTTCCTGTTCCTCTCCTTTCTCCTCTCCATCCTGTCTTTCCTACTACCCCTCCCTCCCTCCAATCTAACCTTTGTTGCATTTACATATTTTCCTCTACTGAGGACGACCCGGTTCTCTTTCCTTTCCTTATTTAAAAAAGGCAAGCTTTACAAGATGCAAGATGAAGAATTATTTTCATCTCCCATTGCTCATCTCGCCTTACCTAGAATGAAATTTGGTTGCTAATTCCATGCAGGTAGTTGTAACGGATTACCTATCAGCTTTTCAAATATTCCCAACGTTGTGGTCTAGCAGAGTTGGTCAACGGTGAATCCTCACCTCTAATACTTTTCTCCTCTCACTTATCTCTCAGTTTTTGTATGTTGTTCGTTAGGGTTGTTGCTTGAGTCGTGTTAAGTTAGTCAGCTATCTCCTTTTATGTCTAAATCTTCACTGTCTCATCAAGCCATTTGTACAATTTCTCCCAGACTTTATAAAAGTCTGTATCTTCTTTATCATTAATCCGCATCGTCAATTTGTTCATTTCTGCTAATTCTAAGATTTTATTCATCACCATAGTGCTGGTGGGGGCATTTTCACTCTTCCAGCACTGTGCGTAAGCAATCCTTGCCGCTGTCAAAATATGGACGAGAAGGTATTGATTGATTTTACATATTTTTTGATCTGTTATCCCTAATAGGAAGGTTTCCGGGTTTAGACATAATTTCATTGACAAGATTCCGTTCAGCCATCTTAGTATTTGCTTCCAATACGTTTTGGCAACCGGACACATCCACCACATGTGGTAGTACGTGCCCAGCATTGTTTTACATTTCCAACATTTGGCCGATACTTTTGGGGAGATTTTTGCCAGTCTTGTCGGAGGAAGATGCCAGCGGTAGAACATTTTGTATATATTTTCTTTATAGGCCGTCGATTTTGTCAATTTCAAGTTCCACTCCCAAACCCTTTCCCAATCATCTAGATCTATCGTGTGGCCGATATTTTGGGCCCAGGTTACCATGACTTCTTTTACTCTTTCTGCTTCCATTTTTCGAATCAGGAAGCAGTTGTATAATTTCGAGATTACTTTCTCATCTGGTCCAATTAAAATTTTGTCCAATTCCTGGTCCTTGTTCTGGAAGCCAAATTGTGCTAAGTCTAATCTATGTTTATTTTGAATTTGAAGGTATGGCCACCAATCAATGTTTATTCCCCTTTCAGACAAATTTTCCCTAGAGTTTAGTCTATTTTGATCATCTAGCAACTGTTGGTAAATAACAATTTTATCAAAGTTTATCAAATTCGGGTATATCAGGGCTTCCGTCAGAGATATCCATTTGGGAAGTTGGGTGTAAAATTTCCTTCTGATTTCCAGCCAGTTCTTGATTAATACCCCTCTTAAGTGGTGTCTACTAAAATAATTGTGGACTTTATTTCCCTCGCACTATAGGTAGTTTTGCCACCCATATTGCAGGTCATGGCCCTCTATCGTTAAGATTCTTTTGTTGGCTAACATTACCCACTCTTTTGTCCACATAGTTGTTGCTGCTTGATGATATGTTTTCCACTCCGGTAGGCCCATTCCCCCTTGTGCTCTTTTATCCTGAAGGTGTTTATATTTTATCCTGGGCTTTTTGCCATTCCATACAAAATTTCGTACCATTTTGTCTAAATCATTATAAAATTTTTCCCCTAATTTGACCGGTGCCGTTTGAAATAGGTAGAGGATTTTTGGCAAAACATTCATCTTGATTACTGCGACTCTTCCCATCAATGATATTTGTAGTTTCGACCAGTTTTTTAAATCTTTTTGGATATTTTGTAATAGTTTATCATAGTTATCTTCTTTTATGGAAGAGCATTTCGCAGTCAGCCAGATCCCTAAGTATTTAATTTTTTTGGTTACCTTTATTTCCATTATTTTCTCTAGTTCTCCAATCTGATTTTTGGGAAAGTTCTTTATAATCATTTTAGTTTTTTCCTTATTTATTTCTAATCCGGCCACACGCCCAAAGTTCTCAATATCCTTCATCAAATACGGTCCTGAAATTAGTGGGTCTTCCACAATAAAGACCATGTCGTCCGCGAAGGCCTGTGTTTTGTATTGTTCTTTTTTTATAGTCAACCCCCTAATTTCCTGGTTTAATCTTATCCGACTTAGGAGAACTTCTAAGGACATAATAAATAGTAATGGGGAGAGCGGACACCCCTGTCTAACACCTTTTCCAATTTGTACCCTCTCTGTTAATTCTCCATTAATTATGATGTTTGCAGATTGTTGTGAATATATAGCTTCTATGATCTTTATAAATTTATTGCCAAATTTCATCATTTTTAATTGTGTGGTTAAAAAGTTCCAATCTAAGTTATCAAAAGCTTTCTGGGCGTCGACAAAAATTAAAGCTACTTGTTTCTCGGATCTTGTTTCGTAGAATTCCAAGGTATTGATTATCATTCTTGTATTGTACCGAATATGTCTTTTTGGGAGAAAGCTGTTTTGATCTGGATGGATACTTTGGTTTAATATTATTTTTAGCCTTTCCGCCAATATTGATGTAAAAATTTTATAATCTGCGTTTAACAGAGATATAGGTCTATAGTTCTGAATCTTACTACTATCCGCCTCTTCCTTTGGTATTAGGGTGATGTAAGCTTCCTCCCATGATTTTGGGACCTTACCATTTTGTAGTGCCTCATTGAATAGTTCTAATAATTTGTCTTCTACGACGTTTTGAAGTTTTTTGTATATTTCCGACGGAAGCCCATCCGGACCAGGAGTTTTGTTGTTTTTTTGTTTTTGAATGGCCTTTTTCAGTTCTTCTTGTGTGATTTCCTTATCAAGCATCTCTCTCATCTCCTCCGGCAAGACTGGAAGTTTCTGCTTTATTAGGTATTTTCTAGTGTCTTGTTTATTGATTTCGTCCGGTGTATATAATTTCTTATAGTAATTCTGTACAATCTTTTTCTTTTCCCCTATTTCCTGTTTCAGATTCCCCTCCTTGTCACACAATTGTTTAATAATTCTTTTGACCTCCTCTTTTCTTATTTTGTGGGCCAGCCATCTCCCAGTTTTATTTGCATGTTCAAAATAGTTCTGTTTCATTCTCTTAATATTTTGTGCTACTTCCTCTTGCGAGATCAAATTTATTTGGTGTTTGATTAACTCTCCTTTTTCCCTGTACCTGCTATTGTCTGGGTCTTTCTGAATCAGCAATTCTGTCTCTCTTAATTCTTTGTTCAGTGTATTAAGTTTTCCCCTATACATTTTGTTTCTTCTTATTAGATAGGCTATTGATATTCCCCTCACAACTGCCTTCATCGTGTCCCAGACATTTTGTATTGAAGTCTGCTCTTTACCGTTTTCTTTGAAAAAATAGCCCAGTTCCTTTTCTATTTGTTGTACGAATTGCTTCTCTTGTAATATGTTCTGGTTTAATGTCCACCTAGCTTTTGTCCTTGACTTCCCTTTCCATTGCCATAAGACTGGGTGGTGGTCGCCCACTTGTTCGTTGTTATTTCAATGTTTACAGTATCCATGAGTAGTTCCGGGTTTGACCAGACCATATCGATACGGGACCATGAATTATGTGGTTGAGAATAAAACGTGTACTGTTGTATCTTGTCATTCATTGTTCGCCAGACATCATAAAGGTCTAATTCCTTCACCATATTTGCATAGGCAGTCGGTAATTTCCTTCTTGTACTTTTCTTGTGTATACCCTTATAATCCATTTTACCGTCTACTATTGCGTTGAAATCCCCTAGAATACATATATTTTGCCACTTTATTTCATTTATCCTCTTGTATAGATTTACATAAAATCTTTCTTGTTTTTGGTTTGGAGCATAAATTCCAACTAGTAAAAAAAATTTTTCACCATTTATTATCTCCACCATTAATACTCTACCCTCTTTGTCTGCATGTATTAATTTGGGGTTCAACCATTCCTTTATATACATCACAATTCCCCTTTTTCTAGTTTGTGCTGACGAGCAAAATGTTTTACCTAATTTTTGGACAATTTAACAAATTATTATATTTCTCTTTAATATGGGTTTCCTGAAGACAAATTATATCTAGCTTTTGTTTCACTAGATCCAACAGTACACGTTTTCTTTTGGAAGTTATGTTAAGACCATTTATATTAGCTGACAGTACATTCGTTTCCCATTCCCCCGTTCCTTTACAAGTTGTTCGCTTTGCTGGCACCTTTAGATATTGTCCCAATTGGTGACCTTGCTCTTGAATCTTCTCTGCCATATCTCTCTCGCTCCCTGACCTCTCCCGTCTCTCGCCCCTCCCACTGAGTTGCAGTTATAGTGTCCTCCTGTCTTAAGGTTCCTTCTTTATTAAACCTCTCTTCATCTGCTAGTAAGAGCTCCTGGAATTCTTGAGCTTTCTCCAAAGTATCTATCCGGTACTTCTTTTCCCTCCATGTTATTAACATTCCTTCTGGAAGAAGCCATCGGAACTGGATTCTGTGTCTGTTTAATTGTGAGGAGAGGAAGTTGTATTTCCTTCTCTTCTCTCTGACTCTCCGGGGAATCTGCTTTAAAATGAGGATTTCTTTACCCTTATACGTTAGTGAGTCCCCTCTTATTGTGCTTAGAATGTCCTCTCTTAGTTGTCTTCTCAACACCCTCACATGTATCTCCCTCGGGAGTCGATGGCATCTCGCGAAGCTTGTATTAATTCTATAGACTTCGTCCAGTTCGTTAATGACCTCATTTTTCAGCCTGTCAAGGACTAGTCCCAGAATTTCTCCAATCAGCTCCCGGAGGTCTTCGTCTCTTGCTTCTTCCACGTTTTGTAGTCTCAAATAGTATGCTGATCGCTCTAATTGTAGGTGAAGGATGGCCTCCTCCAGGTTTGAGTTTATAGATTCCAGTTTATCCTCTACTTTGTCTATCCTTTTTTCTGCTACTCCCGTTCTCTCCTTAACATTTTGAATTTCCTGTTCATTTTTCGACAGCGCTGCTTGTATCGCCCCTATACGCTCCTCAATCTTTCCCATATTATTCTTAACTTCATGCATTTCATTCTTTACTCCCTCCAGACCTTTGGTGACATTTTCGCTCATCTTCAGTATTGCCTCCTGTAAAGAGTCCATTGTTACCTCCTGGCCTTGTGGAGTTGGGGCTGTCTTGTCTCCCATTTGCCTGCCCTCAGGCGACTTTTCCCTCACCGGGGTAGATAAAGGCGTTTGCTTTTTACTCCCTTTGGTTAAAGTTACTGTTCTCGTTGCCATTTACGTTAATTCAGTTCTCCCCCTTTAAGCTGCAAATTTGGTACCTTCTGGTTGCTGCTTGAGTAATTATACAGTGCCCGGAGGACATGCAAGGTAGTTAAACTAGAGCAGAGCTATACAACATAGAAGCAGTTAATTCTGCAATATCTGGGAGGCGTTTACTAGCTAGGGGGAAGATGTTTCAGCGTGAAGAGACAAGAGACGGGAGAGGCCAGAGTTTCTGAAAGTATTTTAGAGCTCACCCATCAATCACTTCCTGTTGTCAGTATAATGTTGTCCTTCTGTTGTCTCTGGCTGTAATATGGCACCGCGCTCTCAGTGTTTTAAAGCTGGTTCAAACCCTCGCGACTCATAAACTTTTTCCACTTTTTCCCACGAAGGGGGCAGATCCAACTGACTGTCTTTCTCTCCTCCGTCTCGTCCTCCGTTAATCCTCCAGATTTAAATAATTTAAATAATCCAAAGTCTCGGTCTTTCTCTATCGGCTCCGTCACTTGGCTCTCTCAAATCTTTCCTGTTCGTCTTTACTAGCCGCTTCAACCAAATGCGCCCACACACGTATCTGTACTTATTACAGTTAAGTTGTTTATCCCTTCAGATTTAGGCTTTTAAGTCAAGATCTTACGTTTGCCGTCATTCAATCCGCAACGTTTCCTGCAGCTGTCTCTCCCTTCCTTGTTGAAGGCTGGCAGTCACATCTTCTGGTCGGCCATTAATCAGCCGACCTCTTTTACACGCGCTCTGAGGGAGCCTCTCGCTTCGTGGGGGGAGATCGCCTTTCTCCCTCCACTGCGCCGATGCTTCCCCTCTCCACAGGTCCTCGCACCTCGAAGGGACCTTGCCTACTGCGGCCACGCTCATGCAAAGACCGGACGAACTGAGCAGAGGATCTGTCGGCAGCTCGCTCCGGTGCGACGCCAAACCGGAAGCCATCAAAATATAGGAAAATTATTTATAAAATCCATGAGGGATTCTACTTAAGAACCTCCAAAAGTGGAAAATCTACAACCTCCATCGCTAAATTGCTATACGAGCTTATCATCTGGAGGCTTTTTTTACCTATTTAAATGAAATCCAGGTAGCTGCAACTTGCTATTTCTTTTTTTTAATATTTTTTTTTATTTTCAGACAAACACAGACACACAACACATATAACATAAAAGCCTCTTACACACTGTGTCAATTGGTTACAGAGTCTTTTTGTGTCCTTTCTGTAGTACTCCCTTGAGTTTTATCAAAATTCACATATTGACAATCAAGGTATCTTTGCATACATTGTTATTATGCTTCCTCCTATTCTAAGTCATTCAATCATTTTAGCAAACATTCTCTAATAATTTCCAATTGCATGTTCCCCCCCATTATTAGTATCATCAATCTAATATACATGTATACAAATTGTTATAATTATTAAACATCCATTGAGCCCAGCTATTATTACATCCTTTCAACATAAGGCATATTAAATTTAAAGTAAATTTATACTATAAAGTTTTATTGCATTATCTTGAAATCATCCAATGATATTACATCTTTATAATCTATTCTATATAGAATTGTTTATCTTTTATAAAAAGGCTTTTCAACATCATCTCCCTGATCCTCACTTACAGTTTGTATA
The DNA here is from genome assembly GCF_009769535.1 of Thamnophis elegans. Taxonomy (NCBI): domain Eukaryota; kingdom Metazoa; phylum Chordata; class Lepidosauria; order Squamata; family Natricidae; genus Thamnophis; species Thamnophis elegans. Next base: position 56,132,085 of record NC_045545.1, read on the forward strand.
AGATTTCATATTATCAATCTAGCATATATAAATGCTTTGTTATCATTATTAATCATTTACTTGACTGTGACATCATTCTATTATTTTAGCATTTATAACATTCTCTAATAATTTTCAATTCCATATTCCCCCCATTATTAGTATCATCAATCTAATATACTTATATACAACTTGATATAATTATTAAACATCCATTAAGCCTAGCTATTATTACATCCTTTCAACATAAAGCATATTACATTTAAAGTAAATTTATATTATGACATTTTATTACATCATCCTGAAATCATCCAATGATATTACATCTTTACATTCTATTCTATATAAAATTGTTTTAATTTTTGTAAAAAGGTTTTTCACCATCATCTCCATATCCTCACTTACAGTATTGTATAAAATTTCATATTATCAATCTAGTATATATAAATGCTTTGTTATTATTAATCATTTATTTGACTATAGCTATTATTACATTGTACATAGCACTCAAAATTTAACTACATTTAACTAAAAATTTGTTGTGACATTTCATTTCATCATCCTGTATCCTTCCAAAGATAGTGTAGTAATATCTCTTGCCATTTGTAAAGTCTGTATTCTAAATGTTTTCTTCGTAAGTCTTATGTGGACTTCTCTTAAGAACTTGTTCATTGCATATCTTCTAAGAATTCGAAACCCTTTATCTGCTCTTTTTATCAGCTTCACTTCTGTTATCATTAGTGCTTTTGCAGAGATTACTCTCATTATTTCTGCCAAATTTTCTCTCCTTTCTTCATCTATTTTCTAACATCCAAAATAAAGATCCGGTTCATCAGTTTCTCCTTTCCGTATTTCACACTTGTCATTTCCCTCCACTCTGTTTGCTGTCAGTGTCAACAATTTTCTCATTACTTTCATATGTCTCTGTTATTTTTCAGCTCTGTCCTCAAACTTCATCACTGTCCCCGTACTTTCTCTATAATTTTGCTCTATAATTTTGCCCTATAATTTTGCTCTATAATTTTGCCCTATAATTTTGCTCTATAATTTTACTCTATAATTTTAAGTTTATTAAAACTTTTTGAATTTTTAAGAAAATTCTTTGCAAAGTTAGTGGCTTTTCTTCTTCACGTTGTGCCATTTTCCAGGTTATAAACACTGCCAAGACATCCGAGACATTTTAGGTCAAACAAATTCAGTGGAGTTTTCCAAATCAAAGCTTTCTCTTTCCATCAAAGGAACACCTGTATCAACGAAATATTTTCACTGAGTCTTTCAGTAAACAAAGCTTATAGCTTTATCAGATATTGCCAAGTCTCTAGGCATTAGATGGCAGTATTACCTCTTTTCCATCTGTTTCTGCCTCTCTGTCCGAGAGAGGAAAAGAGAAAAAAAGTGTAAAAATTATGTTCCGTCCCAGCCTTACGAGAGAAGAAGCTTTTAATCCACCAATACAAAAAATGGAGAAAGTATAGAGGAAGAAGGAAAAAAAGAAACCCCAGTTTAAAAGTACAAGGCATTTGTAAAGAGTTCATCCATAGAAAACAAAGTTAAGATAGAAAAGATAATATGATCGTCTTATACCAGAGTTAATTCGCCACTTATTTTCTTCTGTCTTCAATTTTTTTTAAAATTCCAATTCCTTTGGGTTTTCCCTTCTCTAATAATAAAAAAATTTCTCACCAATTTGACACAATCCTGTACTGCTTCTGTTTCAGAGGGTTGTCCTAACCTTCGGCAGCCATTTTGGTTGCTTCTCTTGTAGCTGGCAAAAAGAGCTTTCTCCTGGATCAATCAGGGGCTTTGCGATGCTCCTGAGATCAGCAGGATATGCTCTTCTCTATCATTGTTCCTTCAGAACAGTTTAGGTCCAAAAGGACTGTCCAGAAACAGATATATTGACAACAATCCTGGAGCCCCAAGATTGCATGTTGTGTCATTGTGATGTCAAGCATCACCCTCTTCTGCAACTTGTTATTTCTGATGCTAATTTCTGTGGCCATGGAAAATAGTTTCATCACATAATGAAACTTTGTTTACTGCTCTTTGAAGCAGTTGTAACTTATCAATCTCCTTCTGATAATGTAGGTTTCAGAATCAAACAGTCCTCCAGGTGTGATTTTCCTGGTGCCAAGTAGAGGAAAACAATGATTTCATGTGTTTCAATGTGTGCTTCTTCTAATAGCAATAGCACTTAGACTTATATACCACTTTACAGTGCTTTACAGCCCTCTCTAAGCAGTTTACAGAGTCAGCATATTGCTCCCAACAATCTGTGTCCTCATTTTATCGACCTCAGAAGGATAGAAGGCCGAGTCAACCTTGAGTCGGTGAGAATGTAGTTCAGATGTGCAATGCAGTTCAGATTTGTATTAATCCTTCTAATAACTGTTTCATTCTCCTGACTTGTGATCAGCTTCTTATCAGTGGCCACCTCTAAATCTTCAGATGTAACATTTCAAGCCATGACTCCACCATCTTGTATGTTTGTCTTACATCTTTTGCTCTCTAAATGTAGTACTTCACTTTTTTTCCTGTTAAAGGATGTAGCTTTCCTTTCAACCTGTGTTTAAGGCTAGATTGCAATGTGTATTAGTTAGAACAGGGGTATCAAACTCACAGCCTGCGGGCAGGATGCATCACATGCTGGCCCTGACCGGTTTAGCGAAGGTGGAAAAAGTCCCAACACATCACGTGACAACGCGAGTTTGAAACCCCTGGGTTAGATGCCTATTTAATGCCTATTATAACAATCCTTATTGGCCTGTACCTACAATATTGCATTTGCTTCCAATCCGTACCACACAAATCACCATTTCAGAGGTAAAATAGAAGTTGAGTTTGTCTGCTTTTTCTTGGTCATCTGTTAAAATTTCTGCATTCCAAGTAAGCAGTGGGCCTGCCATCTGTTATCTTTTGTCTTTTGACATATTTCAAGAAAATCTTGCTCAATTATGGCCCTCTTGCTCCCCTTATAATGTTTTCTGCTTCTGTTGCCCTGACCTTATTCCTACACTTCTGGACTTATGCCCAAGAATATTGGCATAAGCCCTTAAAACTGAATGGTTGGGCTTCACTAGTGTAATAGACCTTTATTTCTGTTCTCTACTTCAGAACCTCCTCATTTTTTACTTATCTACAGCTCAGTGTCCAACCCCAACTCTACCTCCCCATTCTTCAGTAAGAGGAGGAGGAGGAGACCTAGGTACCTATCCAACTGATACTACGCTGAGGTTAGAGTGCATCTCTGGTTATGAATATATATCTGGAGGTGTTCCTACGATAACATGTCTTGCAACTGGGAAGTGGTCAGATCTTCCTACACTTTGTCAAGGTGAGTATCTTTTGTCAATAACAGTGGCTGCTATGAAATGTTGAATGAAATACTTTCAGTTCTTCAAAATTACCAGATTTAAAGTTGTACGTTTAATTTCCAGTCTATAACTTACTTGGAACAAAAGAGTAACTGAAAATTCTTCTGACTATTGGATCATGAGAATTTAACAAAGGATATTTATATCAAGCAAAAAGAATAATGCAAAGTTTTAATAATACAAAGCAAAATATGTGATTTTTTTTTAGAAATTAAAAATTGCTTAGGAAAATGAATGTACAGTACAGAAGAAAAGCATTAAAAATTATCTTAGTAAAATTGTAATAGAGGATGAAGTTAAAATGGCAATCAAAAAGATAAAAAGCCAGAAAAAGTTCCAAGAACATATAGAGTTGAAGAATTTTTTTCAAGAAACAAGCTCCAGCCATTTTTTGCACAAGGAGGTCCTGGCTAGTGTGCAAAAGAAAGCTCTAAGAGGTGTGTAAAAGAAGGACCCCATCAGTATTTCTGGGCATTTATGTCAGAGGACCCTCATGGACCATGAATGCTAACATGCTTGTGAAGAAGGCACAGAGGAGGCTGTACTTCCTGAGAATGCTAAGGAAGATAAATCTATCTCAGCATCTACTCTGTCCTACTATCGCAGCACTATTGAGAGTGTCCTGACATACGGCATTCTTGCATGGTATGGGAGCAGCTCTGCAGCAGACGAAAAAGCTCTATAGAGAATCATTAAAACTGCCCAGAATATCACCGGGCTCCAGCTACCAGTCCTGGATGACATCTTCACATCTCCCTGTTTGAGGAAGTAACATAACATTCTCAGAGACTCTTCCCATCCTGCTTACAATCTTTTTAGACTGTTGCCTTATGGCAGAAGATACAGAACAATTAAAACTAGGACCACATATCTTCTGAATAGCTTTTATCCCAGAGCTATAATTGCACTCAACAATGAACTAAAGTGTCACCATCAGTGAGCTATTAGACAGCACTACTTGGTCTGTTGTGTGGATGTTTGAGTGGTTTAGGTTTGGGGAATTTTTTGGTGGGTGGGGATTGTTATGTGTGTTGAGTCTGGTCTCTGGGTGTTATGTGAATTTCATTCTATGTGTATATATGTACAATGACAATAAAGTAAAGTAAAGTATTGGGTTCCTGCATGGCACAGACAGCCCTGCCAGGCTTTAGAAACTTTCTATGGTGCCTCCCACTGCGTGTAGCTGAGATGAGAAGCCCAGTGGACAGAAAGCAGGCAACAGAATCGGACAACTTGTTGCAGCCAACTTGTCATGGGAGAACTTGCTTCAGGACAATTCAATTCAATTTATAGCCTGTCACATTTTATTTTGTCTCTCCTTTTGCATCCTTTAATGAATTTATTCCACCATTTCTTTAATATTACTGTAACTCCTGTCCTGATGCCACAGTGAGTTGTCCCAGACTCCCAGCCAAGCAAGCAGATAAAGATGATCAAAGTCAGCCATTTCCACATGTTGGCAAACTACTATGAAGGAAAGTTTAACTAAACTTTAACCAAAAAATCGCAGGACTGGAAGCAGAGGTGGGTTGTTACCGGTTCAGCACGGATTGGGCGAAGCAGTAGTGGTGTAGGCGGGAGGCTCTGCCCACTTGCCCAAATGCTTCTGTGCGTGCTGTAATAATTTTGAAAAACGGTCTTCTTGCTATACATGATGTAGACACGCCAATAATAATAATTGTTTAAATATTATTACTGTTATGAAGAGTGACTTAGAAGGAAGTTAAGAATGAGAGCTGTTTAATGATCTGTTAAAATATATCCTCCAAATTAGGAATTTTTCATCTACAAACATTAGTTTGCATGTTCTGCTTATTCTTTTGCAAAAAAAAAGTAATTATATACACATGGAAGGATGTTTATATATTAGAAAACAATTGGCATAATGATATTTTTCAACACCTAACCCTTGAATTGGCTTTGTGTCAAAACAGAGGTAAGTTTGAAGAATTCCATTCTGTGTTGCCTAGATTCAGTTTATGGTTTAACAAGTGAAAAATAATGTTTGGAATTTTGAAATTTGTACAGTTCCAGTGTTTTATTGTCTGCTTTAAGGTTTTTAGTTTGTTTAGTTTGTTTTCCTTTTAAACATGTAATTTATTTTACCATAGTTCTATATTATGCATATATATTTATAATTATGTTAATAATTATTTTTATTGTTACTATATAATTTCAAGAGATTTTAATATACACAGAGAATATTTGAAAGAATTTGACTCCGTAGCATTGAGCTTTTTTCCAGTTCATGCAGCTGCTTCATAAACTGCTTTTGGCTGTTTTCATATGTAAATGCATGAACAGCCACTGAAGTGAACAGATATATGTACAGAAGCTGTGGATAGTTTACCAAGTAGCTCTGCATTCCAAAACAACTCTTTGGAGGGATACAACTATAATATAATATGGAGAAATGTAAAGCTAGAATAATACAATCTTCTAGACTTGTGTTTATTTTGTTGTAAGACTCACAAGGGCACATGATAACTTCACTTCCAATCTTTTAGGACAGCGATGTCGTGTTCCAAATATAGAAAATGGCCACATAGTATCTTCAAATGAACTCCGGTTTGGTGAAAAAGTAACCTTTGGTTGTGATTATGGGTAAGTTAGAGATTATTTGTTGAAGCAAATTGTAGAAATATCTCTGGAGTCAATGGACAAAAAATATTGATAATAAAATCTGAATTATGAACTATATATTATAATTGTCTATATTCCTATAGACAATAATAACATATACAATATTTTTCACTCCATAAGACACTTTTTTCTCTCCCAAAAGTGGATAGAAATGTCTGTGTGCCGTTTTTTGCCTCTGTGCACCCCATTGGCCTCTGCACGTCCCATTTTTCGGTCCATTTTTTGCTTCTGCGTGCCCCATTTTTACCCTCGGCACGTTCCATTTTTTTGCCCATTTTTAGTCTCCGCTTGCCTCACTTTTGGCCTCCACGCATCCTGTTTTTTGGCCCGTTTTTGGCCTCCGCACGGACACATCTTTCAAAGTAACTTAAAACAGATTTACAGAAATCTGCAGAAATTATATAAAGGCATTATTTATATGTAACTCAGTAAAATTCTGCCAATATGTCAGTAGGTGTTTGCTAATCACCCTGGATTTTGAGGTGACAGAATCAACTGGAAGAAAATCTGATACTGTTCTTTATCTGCGTATTTTGTCAGCATTGCAAATTGCTATCTTGCCTTACATATGAATATTAAATTTAGGTTCAACTGTAGCAAGTTGGACTTAATTGGCCCTGTTTATCTTAACCTACCTTTTTGAGTAGCTTGATGTAACAAATATTTTAAAACTAAGAAAAGAGTAACTACAGACCACTGGTTCTATAAGGTGAGAGAAAAAGGGTCAGGATTTGAAGTCTGGGACTGAAATAGATCAAATTTCTACTATGCTGGTATCCTCAGAAGTTCTTTATAATATGTGACTTCCTAAATCTCAGTAATGTCGTTGTATTTGTTTGGGAATGTGGAATGGAGAGGAGAAAGCAAGATTAGCAGAGTGGTGTAGATATAAAGCTTTGCTATTGGTTTGAAGATGAACACTTCTTATATAAAGCACCTATCAAGTTCTCAGGATATACTTCTGGAATTTCTTACTAGGCAAATATGTACCAGAGTATTATAATGGTTGGAGTCCTACATTTTAGTACATCATAATATAATTCGTTTGTTTTGAGTCAGCATGTTTTGTGAACCAGTGGTGGGATATGACCAGTACGCCCTGGTATGGGCGTACCGGTGCCTGCTGGGAGCACCAGTTACCATTCCGGTACGATGCTCTGGAAGGCCCACCCACCCTCCTTACCTATATTTGAGCTAATCGGGGCTCTCGCACACGTGTATGTGGTGGACGCCGGGCCCTGTTGCAGTGTACCAGTTGCAACAGGATCCGGAACTCACCACTGCTGTGAACCCAGCCTATTGTGGCCTATTTTAGAAACTGCAACTAAAAATAAGACTGAGAAATAAGACTTTTCTTCCCTTTAGGTTCAGAATCATAGGTGGCAACACCCGTTCGTGTGTTTTGAAAAGTGGCAAAGTTGACTGGGATAGAGGTCTTCCAAGTTGTGAAAGTAAGATGAAATTTTGTTTAAGCTTCTTAGGCTTCTTTTGGTGCTTTTACGTTTAGCTTAATATCAAAAGTTCAGTCTACTTAGCTTTTAGTTGAATATCCCAAAGGTGCTTTTTCAAAAGACAACTGGACTTTCTTTGTTTTCACTTGAAGACGTTTCGCTTCTCATCCAAGGGGCTTCCTCAGTTCTGAAAGCACCTCCCCCAAGCTTTTTGAATGAGAAGTGAAACATCTTCAAGCAAAAACAAAAACAGTCCAGTTGCTTTTTGAAAAAGCATCTTTGGGACAGTCATGACCTCGATATACATATCCACTCTAGATGAGTTCAAATTCAAAGGACCGGATGGATTGTCTCAAAATTGCTATTTCAAAAGACAACTGGATGGTTTTTTCCCCCCGAGCAAGAAGAACAAAACATTTCCCTTCTCATCCAAGAAACTTCATCAGTTTCATCACTTCTTGGATGAGAAGTTAAACGTTTTATTCTTCTTCCTCAGGAGAAAAATCAGCCCAGATGCCTTTTGAAAAAGCACCTTTGAAACAACTATGACCTGGATGACTGAGAATTTCCACAGACATTTGACCAGACAGAGTAAATTCAGGATTTTGAAGGAACTGGCAGACATAATCTTGGAACCACTGAATATAGTCTTTCATAGCTCCTAGACCTCTAGAGCATGGGGGAATGACCAGAAGACTGGAGAAGAGCTAATGTGGTTTTGATCTACACAAAGGGGAAAAAGTGGATACAGGAAACCCCTGTTGTGACCTGGCAGCAGATTCAGACAGTGAGGCGGTTGGGGAGGAACATGGGCCAGTCCAGGGATGGGTTTCAAAACTTTTTATTACCTATTCTGTGGGTGTGGCGTGGCAGTCATGTGACTGGGTGGGCGTGGCCAACTTGATGTCACTCTCCAGGAGATATGGATTGGGTAAAATGTGGTGAAGCTCACTTAACAACGCTCTTGCTTAGCAACCAAAATTTTGGGCTCAATTGTAGTTATAAGTCAAGGACTATCTCTGCCTTCCTCTGCATGGCAGCTGTGTCCTAGTAAACTCCTTTTCCTTTCTGGCAATTTTCCTCTCTATTAGAGGAACCAAAATAATCCAGAAAATGTAAGGTTTCCTGCTGCAGCAGGGGCTTGGACTAGATGACCTCTGAGTAGCCTGCTAGCCCTAAATTACTGTGCTTTCTTTCTTTATCCCTCCCTCTCTCTGTGGGAAGCAACCAACCCCTCCCCCCCCCCCAAATAAAATATTACTCCCAGAAAGGCTCATTCCACATTCTTGCCAGATAGAGATAATGAGCCTATAGAACGTTTGGCTCCATTCACAAGCAGGGAATGATCCAAACCCTTTTAGAAACACAAAGCCCATATTGCACAAACCCCAAAACTTCAAAAACATAGAACCATATAAGAATCCTACCTTTTATCCAATTTGTTGTTCAGTTGACCCAGAAATAAACTGCTGAATGTCTCTTTGCAAACTTCCTTTTGAGCAGCTTTTCAATTTAAAGCAGGTTTCAATTTAAAGTTTGTAGCATTAAGATTTGTGGACTTCAACTCCCAGAATTCCACAGCCAGGCATGCTTCATTCCGATTTAAAGCGACAGCATTTGTTTTTCTCCTTTGCTGAATCCCGGCTAAAAAGTGAGCTTCCTTCTTTCTTTTTCTTTCTCTTTCTTTTTCCCTTCCCTTCCTTCCCTCCCTCCCCCCCCTCCTCTCTCTTAGTTTTTAAAACCTCTTTTCCCTTGCCTGAACTGGCAGGGAAAAAGGGCTTTAAAAAAAAGCTTCTGACAAAGGTTAGGAGGTGTGGCCAAGCCACCACTACTACCGGTGTGGTCCAGTATGCCAGATTTTCACTACCTCTTCTGGCATACCGTACCGGGAGGAACCCACCTCTGGGCCAGCCCTTGAGTCTGGAGAAGACTCTGATAAGAGCTCTGTGTTGGAGGCAGACAGGGCCAGAGCCATATGCCAGATCAGCTGCCTTCAGTGTCAGACATCAGTGAGGCAGACAAACACCTGGAGCCTGTTCCCAGTGTGTGCATGCACAGAGTTGCCAGACGAAGGGAACAGCTAAAGAACAGTGGTCAACTTGGGAGTAAGGCCACAGGTGGATGATGAATGGCCCCTCCCAAAGGAAATAAAAGGGGAGTGGAGTTTGCAAGAGACAATTAGTTTGCTTAATTGGTTCATGACCCTCCAAGACTCCTTGCCAAGTTTTGTGATATCGGCCTGGCAGCCCTCTACGCCAGAGAAGGTCTGTGACTGTAAATCCTCCCTTGAAAGATTTTGCTGGATGTGAATGAGCAGAATTCACAGTAAATTATTAAAGGGTTTTTTGTCAGGACCAGGAGTTTGCTTCATGCTCTTGGGAAGCCTAGGTCAGAACAGCCACCATATGCTGCCTTTTTCTAATTTTACTATTTTTGGCTTAAGTGTAGGAGAAAATATTGGGGGGAAAAATTGCAATGGAATCAGGAACATTTGGAAATAACCAGTTTAACCTTGGCATAATTCATGTCCACTAAAGAAACTATTGTTCCTGCTATTAGCATTGCATTCTGCCAAAATATAAGCAACTGCCAGCAATTTAATGCTTTCCCATTATAATTTATTCAAGAATCCTTTTTGAAATTGCAACCTTGCATTAAATCCTACCTCTTTAAATCTCAAACTTTTAGTTCAAGTCACATTAGCACAATGTAAACAGGCAAACTTTTAGTCTATGACTCTTCTATTGTGAGCATCACCTCCCTTGCAATGTAGTCAGTCATATCACTTTTCTCAATGAAGTATATACTTTTGTTGTATTCTGTCAAGAGATGGGTAACCTCCAAGTTACTTCCATAGGAAGAACGTAGTTTAAACTTGCATATAGAAGAGATCCTAACGAGGAAGACCACTTTGATAATAACATTATGAAGAAATCCTACCCAGAATCTGGATAGCAGATTTTTATTAGATAGGAATGTTGTCCCTGGCACTAGAAAAGTGACTTTGGTGTCCTGGTTCATAGTAGAAAGAATTCCAAAGATGTGCATTTACTCGATGGATTCAAGACATTAATTCAAACAGCTAAATATTTATACCATGAGAAAATTTAAATCCAAATGCTATGCAATTCTAGTTGAATTTGTTGAATTTTTTTCCTCCAGGTATTCCTTGTGTTCGTCCTCCTCTAATAGCCAATGGAAGATATGATGCCAGTTCTTCAGATGCATATGATGTTAGCTCGGTAGTAATCTATCGGTGTGATGCTGATTATACCCTTATTGGAAATTCTACTATTACTTGTATAGTTGCAAAAAATGGTGTAGATGGAGAGTGGGATCAGCCTTCACCTGAATGCAAAAGTAATGGAATTTATGTTATTTTCCTTACCTTCAATATATCAAATTGCTTTTTTGCTAGTTCCATTAGTTCCATACATTTATGCTGTTGCTAAAATCTGGTAATCTTGTCTTCTAAGCATTGGGGAGCTGTGAAATATCAAGTGGAAATTATCTGAGTGAAACTAGTTTGTAAAAGTTAGTATTGAAAGAAATGTAAACATAGTTTGAATAATTTATTAATTGTGTTCAAATTTGGTAATAATCCCGTTGAACTGGATTGGATTTATTGTGCTCCACTGTGTTAGGAGCATAATAAAAATAATTTCTCTTTCATTTCTTTCTGATTTATTTATTTTATTATTACATTTATATGTTGCCTATCTTGCTATCCAAAGTGACTGTCTTACAATATAATAAAAATATCAATATCCATACAAGTATAAGAACAATTAAAATTACAAAAATTAAAGAATGGACTAAAAACCAAGGACTCAAGCAGAAGGGGAGTGGTATATTCTTCAACCTAAAGCATCTTTATCAAGCCCCACACCATCCATGGAGTAATTAAGCTAAAACATTGGATAGCATCTTATAATCTAATAAAATCATTCCCATCTCCAAGAGAACCGTGTTTCTTAATCATAAAAATGAAGGGTAAACTCTCATCCCAATCTAAGGCACTATACCTCACTGACTGTCAATGTTGCATATTTATAATAACAGTTATATATTTGTGTCAGTTAATTATTAAATCTGCAGGTAATCATTTGTCTATCCATTTAATCTTGTTTCATGCAAATCCTGCAAACAAGGTGCAGCCATATTAGATAGTTATTCTCTTTGGCCAAAGGTAAGCATATAATGGTTTCCAGGCTTAAGATTACTAGTGCCAGCAGCAAACCATAATTACATCAGATGGTGATGCCACTATATGCGTGGATGCCACCAATATGTACCTATTTCCCACTCTGTGACAGAAATATATAACTTACAGCATTTGTGTAATAATAACATCATGGCATACTTTTTCATTTGACCCTCATGAAGCAAGTTGGTTATTTGGTGCAAACTAAACATTGATTTCTTTTCCAGAGGTCAATTGCCCTAGACCAAAAATCACAAATGGAAGAGTGGATGCTGTGTTTCAAGCTACATATATGTATCAGGATAAAATACAGATTGCATGCAATCCTGGCTACTCTTTGGTAGGGTCTTCTACAATTGAATGTGACGCTGATAGTCAGTGGAAACCACCTGGTCCATGGTGTGATAAGAGTAAGTAATTTTTCTTAAATCTTTGTTGAACATTGTTTAAAATCTTTAAAGTTGAACATTCTGGGTCTGAAGAAAACTACATAAACATTTCCCGCTCTCTCTTTGTGTAGTCCTTACCACATCCAAACCAACCAAACCCCCCACACCTGCTGTTCCGTCTACTCCCCCAATTTCCCCTAGGCCTGGCATTGTTACTCCAAAAGAAGATGGCACTGAAGGTGAGTCATTACATGATTGGATTGCTACCATGTTTCCCTGAAAATAAGACAGGGCCTTATTCCCCCCCCCCCCCCCCGAAATAAGTGCTTGGCCTTATTTTCGGGGTGGTCTTATTATTATTATTTTTTATTATTATTAAAAAAAAAATTAATTTTTAATTTAAAACAAGTACAACATCCTTTTTTACATGCTATAGAAATTGTATCAGTCGGTCACAAATAAACTTTGGTACATCTCCTCCACAGTCAACGAACATAACTCCTGTTAACTCAAGTGTTTTAACTCAAATATTCATACATATCACCATCGTCATATATCCATTTTCATTTGACTGTAATTATTATTTTAAAATATTAATAATAATAATAATAATACTCTTAAACAATACATGCCCACACTAGTGGGAAAAAAGAAAATCAAAAAAAAAAAAAAACACCCCAACAAAAAGAAAAAACAAAAAGGACAAAGGAACAAAAAAAAACAAGGCAGGGAAGAAAAAACAAAAAACAAAACAAAACAAAGAAAAGACAACAACACAGGTATATATTATATATATATATATATATATATAAAGTATATCAGCTGGTTACAACATGTTTTGGTGCATCTCTTCCATTAATTCATATTAATTCAAAAATCTTAACTCAAATGTTTACCATATTACCATCATTATACCTCCACTTTTAGTTAACTACAATTATTCAAACATCCTTCAACCTTAACTATGCCAAAGATTTAGTCCATAACCACATGCTGACATTTCATTTACTTGTTTGTAAAATCCTCTATTAACATCAAATCCTCATATCCTATTTTAGCTGAGCATCCATAATATTTAATACCAAAAAGTCCATCTTCCATGCAGTATATTCTATTATTATTCTCCCTTCTTTATGTAGTTATATCATATATCATAACATTTTCCCCATATTAATTAATATTTAACTGTATATATTTTATTTTATTTTTAATAGTAGTAATTATTGTAATTAATAACCTTTATATATAGTCCAAAAGTATTTCTAACCTTTCTTTCTCATATCCAATTATTATTTATCATATCAACTCCACATTATATACATTACTATCAATATCAGTTATTATTCAGCTATATCTATTACAAATAGGAGTAATTAGATTTAGCTAATTTTAAATTGTATTCTTCCATCTGTCAGCCTATGTCTCTCCAATAACAAAACCTTCTCAGCCCTATTGCCATTCTTCGAATAGATTTACCAAATGTTTTTATAAGCAAGTCCAAATAGGAATATCTTCGCACCTTTTTGCTCAGAATGTCTCTGATGAAATAGTAGTTTTGTCCCAAGCTTATTAAACTTTTCAAATTGACTTTAATTCTCGAAGGTGGAATTATGGAATCTGCTGATGATGTTTCATAAAGTGTAGTTTCTTTAGCTCTCCCCCTTTCCAGCATAGCATTTCTTCCTTCCTCCGAGATAGAACAGATGTCATTTCTCACATTTTCCATTTGTATTTCAGGAACATTCAAACATTCAGCATTCTCATCTTTTCCTTCAAGTTTTAATGTCAAATAATCCAATTTTTTTTCAAATCTTTGATAAGAATCAGTTTTCGAAATGCAGAAAAGAGTGTATGAAGCGAGTCCTTGGAAATATAATTCGACGCCATGTTGTGTCATAGTTACAGACTCTAAGATAGCAAGTAAAAAACACGCTGGGAGCTATGCGATCTTATCTGATCTTAGACTAACACAGCCAAGCAATAAAAGTGTCAGATCGTTAGTTTTACAACCCACTTAGAAAGAGTCAGGGGGAGATGTTGAAGAGTTCCTTAAAGCGTTTAAGAGATAGAATAACCACCAGCCATAAATCCATTAGAAGAAAAAAAAAACCAATTCGCCGCTAGATTCTTCTGTTCTTTGGTTCCAATTAGCTTAAATTTTAGTGCGGACCGTCTCTCTTTGAGTAATAAAATCAGCTTACAAGTTGAATCCATTCATACCATTCTTAGGGGCAACCTGCAGTTTCGGTTAGCATACAGCTAATCCAGAGAGGAATTGGCAGGAGGGGTTAATTCCACACACCCCAGAGACTTGCGATCATCTGAGGTCACTGGATCTCCCCTCACCTTTCACTGTCTTCTACGGGACAGCTAGAGTCCAAAGACCCATCCAAATTCCTTCGGAATAGGGGAATTTCAGGAATAGCCTGAAACTCCGTCTTCTCACTGCTAAGCCCCGCCTTCTTTCCCAGCGGTCTTATTATTTTTGAGATGCAGGAAGTGGTGAGCGTGGTCACCTCATGGCTGCTGATGTCTTGCAATATTTTCTGTGAGGGCTTATTTTCAGGGGAGGGCTTATTTGAGCGCATGCACACAAAAGCCCGATTGGGCTTATTATCCAGGGAGGTCTTATTTTCAGGGAAACAGGGTAGTCAGGGTTCAGATGATTTGGTCTTGGACGAAAGACCCCATAGCCACATCTGTGTTACCTTAACTGCTTTCCATGCTTTTCTTGTGCAGCTAATCTACAGAATGGTTTATAATCATGGGATTGTGCGTACTTGAGGAATATGTTTCATTTCATTTAACAGACTATCGTGGTATTTCCTTGCCTTTTGAAAGAAGAATGACATGAGCTAAAGTGTAAGAAACTGAGATATAAATTTCCCTTTTGCCCATGGAACAAATATGGCCCCCCGTGGAGCACTGAGTGTAAACAAATCCTACAGTGTTACTGACTCCACTTTATTATCACCATGGTTGTAACTTAATTTCACAATTTTTAAAAGAGATGTTAGTGATTTAGATCTTTAAGGCCCTCTTAAAAAACAGCAGAGTCAACAGGATATGGTTCTAAAGGGCAGGCATTAAAATAGAGAAAATATGCATTCTGGATCTCTTAAGACGTTTATTGATGGGCCAGAGCAGAAACTCATGGAGAAAGAGGGTTCTGCCAATCTTCAAGCCCTGAATAATGTAGAGCAGGGGTGTCAAACTGGGGGCTCATGGCCTGGATTTGTCACGTGCAAGTCATGCCCATCACAGCTCCATGAAGGGAAAAAACATTACAAAACATCATATGATAGCAACATGATGTGACACGTTTGACACCCGTAATGTAGAGAATCTTCTGGAGTTCAGATTCTTTGGCAAGAATTTTCCTCATATAGTCTGGAGGACTAGATGCAACCCTCACTGGTCTTTCAAAACCAGAATAATACTGTGTCTATTTTCTCAGCTTATTGTTGATCTGGAATTTCTTGTATTTTTGATATTTCATTGGTTTTATTGTATTTTTAAAAAATTAATTGCTACTATGCATGAACAAATTTAGATCAACTGCTCTTCTCTGAGCCTTTTAGTCTTGACCTAATGACCTTGAAGGAGCTGTTTTGCAAGTTCCATTGTTGCAGAAGGAAATCTTCCCCTTAGAAAGAAGGGACTTTCTTTTCTGTTTGCTGGGGAATCATACTGCAAATTCTTGAAAAGGGATTATTGAACAAACTTTTTGTAATCATTCATCCACTTGTGAACCACTCTTGGGCAGCAAGAGTAAAATCTTACAGCTGCAAATTCCAATTCCATCATCTTCAATTATTTCCAAAGCTTCTGCCATGCCTCAGACGCTTCCTGGGAATCTTCATGCAGTGGTGGGATTCAAAGAATTTAACAACAAGTTCTCTGCCTTAATTATTTCTTCCAACAACCAGTTCACCAAACTGCTCAGAAAGTTAACAACCGGTTCTCACGAAGTGGTGCGACCTGGCTGAATCCCACCACTGCCTTCATGCATCTCTTTTCAAGTGTGCATGAAATACTGGTAATCTGATGGAGCCCTCATGTTAAATGTTACCATTTTGCAAAGTTTTGATTTCACTATTAGAAGGTGATAATTGTTTATCCAGTATTACAGTTTGTGTTGATTTCTATTTTTTGTTATTGCTGTGGTTTTGTTGCTTGATACTCATTTTGAGAACCAGACACTGAGTTTATTGCATACTTTATGGCTATAGGCAAATTTGTTAAATGGCATTTGTTTGTCAGCCTGGAAGGTCAACTGTCTTTATATATAGAGAGAACTCAGCTTACCAGTAAGTACAAAATACCACATCTTCAGACCTTATGAGCATGGGTGGCCCTGGAATGTTGCAATATACTGGACAATGGGGGGAAAAAGCAATTGGAAGAATATCTGAAGAATAGTGAAAAAGATGAACTGAAGCGAGTATACTAGGAAGGCTGGAGTACTGGAGAGACCAAATTGTCTCAGAAGAAAGACCAAATGAAGAATAAAAAAGAGACAAGGCAAAAGTGGCTAGTACATTTAAAAAAATACGCAAAGAAGATAATAAACAAGTCCTGGCAAAAGCCACACCTGGGAGAGCCAGGATTACAGTTGTTCAGCGAGACGGTCACATGGCGTACCTTCCATAATGACTGTTACTACTTTCTACCCAAACTCTAAGCTTAATTGTGGTGATAAATCAAGGAATATTTGTAGGAGGACAAAAGTGCCAAACCCAGTCAAAACATCTGTCTGACTGCCATAAAGATCTTACTGCAAAGCAACATTTTGCCATTAGATATTTCTACAGTCCCTTTCTACAGTCAGTTAACATTA